>NW_016821297.1:0-3017 GCF_001698545.2 Rhinopithecus bieti | reverse complement strand
CACTTTGCAGATTCCACAAAACCAGTGTTAGCAAATTGCACCATGAATAGAAAGATGTAACTCTGTGAGAGAAAGTCACACATCACAAACAACTGTCTCAGAAAGCTTCATTCTAGTTTTTATCTGAGGATATTTCCTATGTCACCATAGGCTTCAATGTGATTCAGATTATCCCTTCTCACATTCCCCAAAAACAGTGCTGCCAAACTGTCCCATTTAAAGCATCGCGTAACTCTGTGAGATGAATTCACAAATCACAAAGCAGTTTCTCGGAGAGCCTCTTTCTAGTGTTTGTCTCAGGATATTTCCTTTGTCACTGTAAGCTTCGATGAACTCCCAAATATCCTATTGCAGATTACATGAAAACAGTATTATCAAACTGCTCAATGAAAAGAGTGGTGTAACTCTGTGAGATGTGTTCACACATCATATAGCATTTTCCCAGAAAGTTTCTTTCTAGTCTTTATCTTTGGATATTTCTTTTTTCACTATAGGCCTCATTGTGCTCTCAAATATACCTATGGAGATTTTAGGAAAAGAGTGATAGCGAACTGTTCCAAGAAAAGAAAGGTGGAACACTGTGAGATGAATTCACATGAAACAGAGACCTTTCTCAGAATGCTTCTTTCTAGTTTTTATCTGAGGATATTTCCTTTGTCACCATAGGCTTCATTGCATTCCAAAACATCCCTTCTCAGATCTCCAAAAGCACTGCTACAAAACTGATCCATGATAAAGATCATGTAACTCTGTGAGATGAAATAACACATCACAAACTGGTTTCTCATAAAGCTTCCGTGTAACTCTATGAGATCAATTCACCAAGCACAAACATTTTCTCAGAAGGCTTCTTTCTAGTTGTTGTCTGAGGATGTGTCATTTTTCACCATAAGCTTCAATGCGCTCTGAAATATCCCATTGTAGATTCCAAGAAAACAGTGTTAACAAACTGATCAATGAAAAGAACGTTGTAACTCTATGAGATGAATTCACACATCACAAAGCAGTTCTCAGAAAGTTTCTTTCTAGTTTTTATCTGAGGATATTTCCTTTGTCACCATAGGCATCAAAGTGCTCCCAAATAGCCTATTGCAGATTCAACGAAAATAGTGTTATCAAACTGCTCAAGGTAAAGAATGGTGTAGCTATGTGAGACATATTCACACATCACAAAGGACTTTCTCAGAAAATTGCTTTCTATGTTTTATCTGAGGGTTATTTCCTTTGTCACCATAGGCTTTGATCCAATCCAAAATATCCCTTCTCAGATTCCCCAAAAACAGTGCTACCAAAATGCTCCATGAAAAGAATGGTATAACTCTGTGAGATGAATTAACACATCCAAAAGCGGTTTATCAGAAAGCTGCTATATGCTTTTTGTCTGAGGATATTTCCTCTGTCACCCTAAGCTTCCATGTGCTCTGATATATCCCATAGCAGAATCCAAGAAAACAGTACTAGCAAACTGCTCAATGAAAAGAGCAGTGTAACTCTGTGAGATGAATTCACACATCACAAAGCAGTTTCTCAGAAACTTTTGGATTTGGATTTTATCTTTTTTTGGATTTTATCTGAGAATATTTCCTTTGTCACCATAGGTTTCAATATGCTCCAAAATATCCTATTGCAGATTCCATGAAAACAGTGTCCTCAAACTCCTTAATGCAGAGAATGCTGTAACTCTGTGAGATGAATTCACACCTCACATATCAGTTTCCCAGAATGATTCTTTCTAGTTTTTATCTGTGGATATTTACTTTTCCACTATAGGCCTAATGTACTTGCAACTCTCCCTTTGCAGATTCCACGTAAACAGTGTTAGCCAACTGATCCAAGAAAAGAAAGGTGTAACTCTGTGAGATGAATTAACACATCACAAAGTGGTTTCTCAGAAAACTTCTTTCCAGTTTTTTTATGAGGATATTTCCTCTGTCACCATAGACTTCAATGCGATCCAACATATCCCTTCTCAGATTCTCCAAAAACATTGCTACAAAACTGATCCATGAAAAGAATCCTGCAACACTGTGAGATGAGTTAACACATCACAAAGTGGTTTCTCAGAAAGCTTTTTCTAGTTTATATATGAGGATATTTCCTTTTCCAACATAACCTTCAATGCCCTCGGAAAAAGTGTTAGCAAACTGCTCAATGAAAAGAAAGTTGTAACTCTGCTAGATGAATTCACACATCACAAAGCAGTTTCTGAGAAAGCTTCTTTTTAGTTTTATGTGAGGATATTTATTTTCACCATAGGCCTCAATGCGCTCCCAAATATCCCTTTGCAGATTCCATACAAACCATACAAACAGTGTTAGCAAACTGCTCCATGAAATGAATGGTGTAGCTCTGTGGAATGAATTCACACATAACAAAGCATTTTCTCTTAAAGCTTCTTTCTAGTTTTTATCTCAGGATATTTCCTTTTCCACCATCCGCTTCCATGTGCTCCTAAATATCCCTTCTCAGACAACACAAAAAGAGTGATGCCAGACTGCACTCTCAACAGAAAACTTTACCTCTATGAGATGAAGGCACACATCACAAAAGAGTTATCAGAAACTTTCACTTCATTTTTGTCTGAAGATATTTCCTTTTTCAACCTTGGCCACTATCCTCTCCTGAATATTCCTTTGCTTATTCCACAAAAACAGTGTTACCAAACTGCTCAATGAACAGAAAGATTTTACCCTGTGAGATGAATTCACCTATCACAAAACAGTCTCTCAGAAAGCTTCTTTCTAGATTTTATCTGAGGGTATTTCCTTTTTCACCACAGGCTTCTCTGCACTACGAATATCCCTTTGTAGATTCCACAAAAACAGGGTTACCAAACTGCGCAATGAAAAGAATGGTATACAAATGGGAAATTAATTCACCCATCACAAAGAAATTTCTCAGAAAACTCCTTTCTAGTTTTTATATGTGCATGTTTACGTTCAACCATTAGCCTTAAAGCACTCCCAAATATCCCTTCTCCCACATCATAAAAACAGTGATGCCAAACTACTCAATGA
>NW_016821296.1:0-612 GCF_001698545.2 Rhinopithecus bieti | reverse complement strand
AGAGAGAGAGAGAAACAGAGAGAGAATTGACATTTAGAGATATATCTATACAGTCATGTGATATATACAATGTTGTATTCGAAAATGGATCACAATATCACGGTGGTCCCAAAAGTATAATATCATGTTTTTACCATATCTTTTCTGTTTAGATATGTTCAGAAACACAAATACTTTGCACTGTGTCATAGTTGCCTACAATATTCAGTATAGTAGCATGCTATATAGATTTGTAGCCTAGGAGCAATAGGCTATACCATCTAGGTTTGCATAGGTTAATTCTATGATGTTTGCACCATGACAAAATTGCCTAATAACATATTCCTCAGAACGTATCCCTGTCATTAAGTGATACATGACTGTATAGTGCATGTATTCATACATGGATGTATGTGTGTGTATAGATATGCACACGTGTGTAAAATGTAATAGGGAGATAGTAAGATGGTAGCCATATTTGCTGCCCATTCTATATTGTCTGGAACACATGTAAGTCTCAGCTTCTAAAAGTTATTTTGGGGGGAGGTAGAATTGGGTATAATTTAATATTCAAATTTGGGTATAATTTAATATTATAATTAAATTATAATTATAATATATAATTATATATTG
>NW_016821295.1:0-1590 GCF_001698545.2 Rhinopithecus bieti | reverse complement strand
CCATGAAAAGAAAAGTCTAACTCTGTGAGATGAATTCACACATCACAAGGAACTTTCTCAGAAAGTTTCTTTCTACTTTTATCTGAGAATATTTCCTTTGTCACCATAGGCTTCAATGCAATCCAAAATACCCCTTCTCAGATTCCCCAAAAGAGTGCTACAAAACTGCTCCATGAAAATCATGTACCTCTGTGAAATAAATTCACAAATAACAAAGCAGTTTCTCAGAAAGCTTCTTTTAGTTTTGTCTGAGAACATTTGCTTTTCACTATGGGTCTCAAGGCACCCCCAAATATCCCTTTGCAGATTCCATGAAAACAGTGTTTCTAAACTGCTCCATGAAAACAGAGGTATAACTCTGTGAGATGAATTCACACATCAGAAAGAACTTTCTCAGAAACCTTCTTTCTAGTTCTTAACTTAGGATATTTCTTTTGTCACCATCGGCTTCAATGCGTTGCAAAATATCCCTTCTCAGGTTCCCCAAAACAGTGCTGTCAAACTGATCCATTTAAAGAATCCTGTAGCTCTGTGAGAAAATTCCCCAATCACAAAGCAGTTTCTCAGAATGTTTCTTTTTAGCTGTTGTCTAAGGATATTTACTTTTCACAATAAGTTTCAATGTGCTCCAAAATATCCCACAGCAGATACCAAGAAAACAGTGTTAGCAAACTGTTCAATGAAAAGAATAGTGTAACTCTGTGCACTGAATTGACACATCACAAAGCAGTTTCTCAGAAAGCTTCTTTTTGGTTTTTATCTCAGGATAATTCCTTTGTCACCACAGACTTCAAAGCGCTCCCAAATATCTGATTGCAGATTTCATGAAAACAGTGTTCACAAACAGCTCAATGAATAGAACAGTGTAACTCTGTGAGATGAATTCATACATCACAAAGCAGTTTCCCAGAAAGCTTCTTTCTAATTTTTATCTAAGGATATCTCCTTTTTCACTAATAGGCCTCAATGCACTCCCAAATATACCTTTGCAGACTCCACGACAACAGTGTTAACAAACTGCTCCATGAAAAGAAAATTGCAAATCTGAGTTGAATTCTCATATGATGAATAACTTTCTCAGAAGGCTTCTATCTAGTTTTCATCTGAGGATATTTCCTTTGTCACCATTGGCTTCAATGCGATTCAAAATATCGCCTCTCAGATTCCCCCAAAACAGAGATACCAAACTGCTAATCGTGTAACTCTGTGAGATGAATGAACACATTTCAAGCAGCTTCTCAGAGAGCTTCTTTCTAATTTTTATATCAAGATATTTCCTTTTCCACCATAGGCTTCAATGCGCTCCAGAATATCCCTTCTCAGACACCACAAAAACAGTGATACCAAAGTGCTCCCTCAACAGAAACGTTTACCTCTAGGAGATGAATGCAAACCTCGCAAAGGAGTTTCTCAGAAAGCTTCTCTGCAGTTTTTACTTGAAGAATTACATTTTTTCACTTTAGGCGTCTATGCACTCTCAAATATCCCTCTGCTGATTCCACAAAAACAGTGCTACCAAACTGTACATTGAAAAGAAAGGTTTAACTCTGAGAGATAAATTCACCCATCACAAAGTTGTTTCTCAGGAAG
>NW_016821294.1:0-601 GCF_001698545.2 Rhinopithecus bieti | reverse complement strand
TATATATATATTCAGGTATATTTTTCACGTAATGACTTATTTTCCTCTGGGTAAATACCCAGTAGTGGGATTACTAGATCAAATGGCAGTTCTATTTTTAGTACTTTAAGGAATCTCCTTACTGTTTTCCATAGTGGCTGTGTACTAGTTTACATTCCCACCAGCAATGCAGAAGTATTCTTGATTGCCACATCCACACCAACATCTACCATTTATTGATTTTTTGATTATGGTCATTCTTGCAGGAGCAAGGTGGTATGGCATTGCGGTTTTGGTTTGCAGTTCCCTGATCATTAGTGATGTTGAGCATTTTTTCATATGTGTGTTTGCCATTTGTATATCTTCCTTTGAGAATTGTCTATTCGTGTCCTTAGCCCACTTTTTGATGGATTGTTTGTCTTTTTCTTGCTGATTTGTTTGAGTTCATTGTGATTCTGGATATGAATCCTTGGTCAGATGTATAGATTGTGAAGATTTTCTCCCACTCTGCGGGTTGTCTTTTTACTCTGCTGACTCCTTTTGCTGTGCAAAAGCTCTTTAATTAGGTCCCAGTTATTTGTTTTTATTTATTTATTTATTTATTTATTTATTTATTTATTAA
>NW_016821293.1:0-1255 GCF_001698545.2 Rhinopithecus bieti | reverse complement strand
CTACAGGCGCCTGCCGCCATGCCCGGCTAATGTTTTTTTGCATTTTTAGCAGAGAGGGGTTTCACCGTGCCAGCCAGGATGGTCTCGATCTCCTGACCTCGTGATCTGCCCACCTCGGCCTCCCAAAGTGCTGGGATTACAGGCGTGAGCCACTGCGCCTGGCCTATTTTCTTTTTTTTTTTCTTTTCTTTTTCTTTTTTTTTTTTTTTTTTTTTATTTTGAGATGGTGTCTTGCTCTGTCACGCAGGCTGAAGTGCAGTGGCACAATCTTGGCTTACTGCAACCTCTGCCTCCCGGGTTCAAGCGATTCTCCTGTCTGTCTCCCAAGTAGCTGGGATTACAGGTACCTGCCACCACGCACAGCTAATTTTTGTATTTTTAGTAGAGACAGAGTTTCAGTGTGTTGGCCAGGCTGGTCTCAAACTCCTGACCTCATGATCCACCTGCCTCAGCCTCCCAAAGTGCGGGGATTATAAGTGTGAGCCACTGCACCTGGCTCATTTTTTGTATTTTTAGTACAAACGGGTTTCACCATGTTAGCCAGAATGGTGTCTATCTCTTGACCTTGTGATTTGCCCACCTCGGCCTCCCAAAGTGCTGGGATTACAGGAGTGAGCTACTGGGCCTGGCCAATTATTTAATGTATTATTATTATTATTATTTTTCTGAGATGGAGTCTCGCTCTGCCGCTGGAATGCAGTGGCGCGATCTCGGCTCACTGAAACCTCCACCTTCTAGGTTCAAGCAATTCTTGTGCCTCAGCCTCCCGAGTAGCTGGGATTACAGCGGTGCGCCACAACAGCCAGCTAATTTTTCTGTATTTTTAGTAAAGATGGAGTTTCACCATATTGACCAGGCTGGTCTTGAACTCCTGACTTTAAGTGATCCGCCCACCTTGGCCTCGCAAACTGTTGGGATTATAGGCATGAGTCCCTGAGACTGAGCTATGTATTTACTTTTTGAGACGGGGTCTGTCGTCCAGGCTGGAGTGCAGTGGTGCTATCACGACTCACTGCAGTCTTACGAACTCCAGGCCTCAAGGGATCTTTCTACCTCGGACTTCAGGCGCGCACCACCACACCCAGCTAATATATCTATCTTTTTTTTTTTTTTTTTTGAGATGGAGTCTTGCCCATCACCCAGGCTGGAGTGCAGTGGCGTGATCTCGGGTCACTGCAAGCTCTGCCTCCCGGGTTCACGCCATTCTCCTGTCTCAGCCTCCCGAGTAGCTGGGACTACAGGCGCCCGCCAACAC
>NW_016821292.1:0-1383 GCF_001698545.2 Rhinopithecus bieti | reverse complement strand
ACAACCTCTTTCTCCCTTCAATCTTGGCGCCACCCTTCAATCTCTCCCTTCTCTTCATTTCAATTCCTTTCATTTTCTGAAAGGAGACACGTTTTATCCGTGGACCCAAAACTCCGGCACCAGTCATGGACTGGGGAAGGCAGCCTTCCCTTGGTGTTTAATCATTGCAGGGGCGCCTCTCTGATTACTCATGTTTCAGAGGTGTCTGACCACGCTGCAGGGACACTTGCCTTGGTCCTTCACCCTAAGTGGTAAGTCCCACTTTTCTGGGGGAGGGGCAAGCACCCCAACCCCTTCTCTCCCTGTCTCTACCCCTTCTCTGCTTTTCTGGGGAGGGACAAGCACCCTGACCCCTTCTCTCCCTGTTTCTATCCCTTCTCTGCTTTTCTGGGGAGAGGCAAGAAACCCGACCTCTTATTTTGAACCCTGACCTCTTATTTTTGCACCCCAACCTCTTATTTTGCGCCCCAACCTCTTTTTGAACCCCAATCCCTTATTTTCACGCCCTGACCCCTTTCCCGCTTCTCTGGAGGGCAAGAACCCCCAACTCCTTCTCTCCTTGTCTCTTTCTTTTCTCTGGGCTTGCCTCCTTCACTATGGGCAACCTTCCACCCTCCATTCCTCCTTCTTCTCCCTTAGCCTGTGTTCTCAAGAACTTAAAACCTCTTCAACACACACCTGACCTAAAACCTAAATGCCTTGTTTTCTTCTACAATGCCTCTTGAACCCAATACAAACTCAACAGTAGGTCCAAATAGCCAGAAAACGGCACTTTCAATTTTTCCATCCTATAAGATCTAAATAATTCTTGTAGTAAAATGGGCAAACGGTCTGAGGTGCCTGACACCCAGGCATTCTTTTACACATCAGTCCCTCCCTAGTCTCTGTTCCCAATGTGACTCGTCCCAAATCTTCCTTCTTTCCCTCCCGCCTGTCCCCTCAGTCCCAAACCCAAGCGTCGCTGAGTCTTTCCAGTCTTCCTTTTCTACAGACCCATCTGACCTCTCCCCTCCTCACCAGGCCCAGCTAGGTCCCAGTTTTTCCTCAGCCTCCGCTCCCCACCCTGTAATCCTTTCATCACCTCCCGTCCTCACACCTGGTCTTGCTTACAGATTCATTCCTCGACTAGCCCTCCCCAACCTGCCCAGAAATTTCCTCTTAAAAAAGCGGATAGAGCTAAAGGTACAGTCAAGGTTAATGCTCCTTTTCTTTATCCCACCCCTCCTAAATCAGTTAGCGTTTAGGCTCTTTTTCATCAAATATAAAAAACTTAGCCCAGTTCATGGCCTGTTTAGCAGCAACCCTGAGATGCTTTTCAGCCCTCAACCCTGAAAGGTCAGAAGGCCGTCTTACTCTTAATATGCATTTTATTTTATTACCCAA
>NW_016821291.1:0-1596 GCF_001698545.2 Rhinopithecus bieti | reverse complement strand
CAAAGTATAGTATGAGTTTTGGGGGTTGTTTTGTTTTGTTTTTGACAGAGTCTCGCTCTGTTGTCCAGGCTGGAGTATAGCGGCACAATCTCAGCTCACTGCAGTCTCCACCACACCTGGTTAATTTTTGTATATTTAGTAGAGATGGGTTTTGTTTGTTTTTTTGTTTGTTTGTTTGTTTTTGAGACGGAGTCTCGCTCTGTCTCCCGGGCTGGAGTGGCCGGATCTCAGCTCACTGCAAGCTCCGCCTCCCGGGTTCACGCCATTCTCCTGCCTCAGCCTCCGGAGTAGCTGGGACTACAGGCGCCCGCCACCTCGCCCGGCTAGTTTTTTGTATTTTTTTTAGTAGAGACAGGGTTTCACCGTGTTAACCAGGATGGTCTCGATCTCCTGACCTCGTGATCCGCCCGTCTCGGCCTCCCAAAGTGCTGGGATTACAGGCTTGAGCCACCGCGCCCGGCAGAGATGGGGTTTTGCCATGTTGCCCAGGCTGGTCTTGTGTGCCTGCCCTCAAGAGATCCGTCTGCCTCGGCCTCCCAAACTGCTGGGAGGGAATACATGTATGAACCACCATTTATAACTTTTGACTCACCCAAAAACTTAACTGCTAATAGCTTACTGCTAGCCAGAAGGCTTACTGTTAAAATAAACAGTCAGTTAACACATATTTTGTATGTTGTATGTTTTATATACTATATTCTTAGAATATACAGAAGAGAAAATATATGTACCATCCATTAATGGAAGTGGATCATCAAAAAAGTCTTCATCCTGCTGGGTGCGGTAGCTCAGGCCTGTAATCCTAGCACTTTGGGAGGCTGAGGAGGGTGGATCACCTGAGTTCAGGAGTTCTAGACCAGCCTGGCCAACATGGTGAAACCCCACCTCTATTAAAAATGCAAAAAATTAGCCAGGAGTGGTGGTGGGGACCTGTAATCCCAGCTACTCAGGAGGCTGAGGCAGAAGAATTGCTTAAACCTGGGAGGTGGAGGTTGCAGTGAGCCAAGATCACACCACCGCACTCCAGCCTGGGCAATGACAGCGAAACTCCATCTCCAAAACAAAAACATTTTCATCCTTGTCTTCACAGTGAGTAGGCTAAGGAAGAGGAAGAACAGGAGGGGTTGGTCATCTCCCTCAGGGGTAACAGAGACAGAGGAGGTGGAGAAGGTGGAAGGGAAGGCAATAGATGCAGGCATGCTCAGTATAACTTTATGGAAATATACTATACTTTCTCTCTGACATTTTTGCAAATTTCTCTAAAAATGTTTCTATACAGTACCAATCCTTCTTCCACCATTTGCTTTCATTTCAGTGCCAGTATTATAGAAAGATCAATGTCTAAAAGAAGTCAAAAGCAGTCTTAAACAATTAGAAGCTTTCTGGCAGACTGTTTAACATCAATCTTCTGGCACTGTTTCTTCTACATCTTCTTCCTCATCATCTGGCACTGGTTTGGAAGCACTGAGCTCCATCAATCTGTCTTCTCTTAACTTCTCTGGTGTGGTATCTATTAATTCTTGAATTTCTCCAAAATCGGTATCTTGAAATGCTTCAGTTCTCATCTTTTTTGCCGTATCTACAACTTCTTTCGTG
>NW_016821290.1:0-1245 GCF_001698545.2 Rhinopithecus bieti | reverse complement strand
GTTTCAGAGCACATTGACACTTAAGGTGACAAAGGAAACACCCTCATACCAAAATTTAAAAAGAGGCTTTCTTAGAAACCATTTTGTGATGTGTTAATTTTTCCCACTGACTTAAATGGTTCTTTTCTGGATCAGTTTGTTAGCACTGTTATGGTGAATCTGAGAAGGGATATTTTGGATCGCACTGAAGCCTAAGGTGACAAAGGTAATATCCTCTGATTAAAAAATAGAAATAAGCGTTCTGAGAAAGTTCCTTGTAATGTGTGAATTCACCTCACAGAGTTGCACCTTTCCTTGCATGGAGCCCTTTGCTAACACTGCTTTCTTGGAATCTGCAAAGGGAGATTTGTGAGCTCATTGAAGCTTATGGTGACAAAGGATATACCCTCATATAAAAACTAGAAAGAAGCTTTCTGAGAAACTCTTTTGTGATGTGTGAATCCATCTTACAGAGTTACACTGTACATTGCATTGAGAATTTTGCTAATGCTGTTTCCTTGGAATCTGCAATGGGATATTTCGAAGTGCATTGAAGCTTACGGTGACAAAGGAAATATCCTCAAACAAAAACTAGAAAGAAGTTTCTGAGAAACTGCTTTGTGATGTGTGAATTCATCTCACAGAGTTACAGCGTTCTTTTCATTAGGCAGTTTGGAAACACTGTTTTCGTGGAATCTGCAAGGGATAATTCGGAGTGCATTGAAACATTTGGTGACAAAGGGAAGATCCTCCGAAAAGCCTAGAAAGAAGCTGTCTGAGAAACTGCTTTGTGATATGTGAATTCATCTCACAGTGTTACACAATTCCTTTCATGGAGCAGTTTAATAGAACGGTTTTTGGGGAATCTGAGAAGGGATATTTTGGATTGCATTGAAGCCTATGGTGACTAAGGAAATATCGTAAGATAAAAATAGAAAGAAGCTTTATGAGAAACTGCTTTGTAATTTGTGAATTAATCTCACAGAGTGCACCGTTCTTTTCATTGAGCAGTTGGCTAACACTGTTTTTGTACAATCTGCAAAGGGATTGTTTGGAATGCATTGAGGCCTATGTTGAAAAAGGAAATATCCTCAGATAAAAACTAGAAAGAAGCTTTCTGCGAAACTGCTTTGTGATGTGTGAATTCATTTCACAGAGTTGCACTGTTCTTTTAGTAGAGCAGTTTGCTAACACTGTTTTTGAGGATTCTGCAAAGGGATAACTTGGAGCCCAAAGAAGCTTATGGTGACAAAGGAAATATCCTCA
>NW_016821289.1:0-883 GCF_001698545.2 Rhinopithecus bieti | reverse complement strand
AATTAGATCCCGTTTGTCAATTTTCACTTTTGTTGCAATTGCTTTTTTCATTTTGTGATGAAGTCCTTGCCCATGCCTATGTCATGAATGGTATTGCCTAGGTTTTCTTCTAGGGTTTTATGGCTTTGGGTTTTACATTTTTACACTTAAGTCTTTAATCCATATTGAGTTAATTTTTGTATAAGGTGTAAGGAAGGGGTGCAGTTTCAGTTTTCCACATATGGCTAATCAGTTTTCCCAGCATCATTTACTGAATAGGAGACCCTTTACCTATTGCTTGTTTTTGTCAGGTTTGTCAAAGATCAGATGGTTGTAGATGTATGGTGTTATTTCTGAGGGCTCCATTCTGCTCCGTTGGTCTATTTGTTTTGGTACCAGTACCATGGTGTTTTGGTTACTGTAGCCTTACAGTACAGTTTGAAGTCAGGTAGCATGATGCCTCCAGCTTTGTTCTTTTTGCTTAGAATTATCTTTGCTATACGGGCTCTTCTTTGGTTCCTTATGAAATTTAAATTATTATTTTCCAGTTCCGTGAAGAAAGTCATTGGTAGCTTGATGGGGATGGCATTGAATCTACAAATTACCTTGGGCAGTATGGCCATTTTCACAATATTGATTCTTCCTATCCATGAGGATGGTATGTTCTTCCATTTGTTTGTGTCCTCTTTTATTTCCTTAATTAGTGGTTTGTAGTTCTCCTTGAAGAGGTCCTTCACATCCCTTGTTAGCTGTATTCCTAGATATTTTATTCTCGTTGTAGAAGTTGTGAATGGGAGTTCATTTATGATTTGGCTGTCTGCTTGTCTATTATTGGTGTACACGAATACTTGTGATTTTTGCATATTGGTTTTGTATCCTGAGACTTTGCTGAAGTTGCTTATCA
>NW_016821288.1:0-1664 GCF_001698545.2 Rhinopithecus bieti | reverse complement strand
ATTACAGGCTTGAGCCACCGCGCCCGGCCGAGACGGGGTTTCACTGTGTTAGCCAGGATGGTTTCGATCTTCTGACCTCATGATCTGCCCGTCTTGGCCTCCCAAAGTGCTGGGATTACAGGCTTGAGCCACCGCGCCCGGCCAATGTCTCTTAAGTAGCAAGAGCACCTTCCCAATTCAGCTTCAAGATGAGCACCATACTCCATTTATCCTTGTATTTCCAGGGCCCAGTGTTTCCATGGAAGATCCTTATCCAGCTGCTTGTTTGGAGCCTGCTGCAGGGGGTACAAGGCTGTCCAGCTGTTGGTGATGTCCTGTATTAATCAACCACTCACAAAACTTGTTCTCTACCAGTACCTGGAACTGCTTCCTTTATCCTATGTCAAATGAGCCTCCTTCACCGTTTTCTGCCAGATTTGTATCTTCAGTTCTCTTTGACCCAGTGCTTTCTGATATAAAAATGGAAGACCCCCAGGAATCTCTGTGGTGTCCTCTTCCATTTCAAAGGAAATAATAAATACATTTAATTCAGAAGGTGGTAAAAGCCAGAAGACACTAGTGTCGCTGTTCTCTCTGCATACAACCATTGGATTATTCCAATAGTTACGCACTGTAGCAAGGCCAGTCCTGGCCATATGGTTCTCTTTTGACCAGGACTAATGCTGGGTCCATTACCTAGCATTGGGTAATGGGTATGAAAAGGGGCAAAAGTTACTACCTGGCTCCCAGAGAGAATGAGTGGGCACATAGGCGTCAGAATGTGAAAGACGCAACCTGTCGCAGAAGAGATGGACAAATGATGGCAAACAGCAATGACTTTAACGTTGTCACAACTGTGGAGGTAAAGCATAGTTGCTACAGGGCCCAAGACAAAGGTGCTATTCCTGCACTTCTCAATTGTCACAGATCATAAGGGAGAGAGCAGACATATAAAAGATTCACTGCAATGATGAAACTCTACATGTGCCCCCACCAGAGTATCTGAGCTCTTAGCCAATGTCTGCTTGTAAACCTGGCTCATCACCACCATGTGGTGCATCCCAGGGGCCACATTAGAATTACAAGCAATCTGGACCGGGTGTGCTGACTCATACCTGTAATTCTGGCACTTTGGGAGGCTGAGGTGAGTGGATCATTTGAGGTCAGGAGTTTGAAATCAGCCTGGCCAACATGGTGAAACCCCATCTCTATTAAAAATGCAAAAATTATGGCCGGGCGCGGTGGCTCACACCTGTAATCCCAGCACTTTGGGAGGCCGAGGTGGGTGGATCACAAGGTCAGGGGATCGAGACCATCCTGGCTAACATGGTGAAACCCTGTCTCTACTAAAATACAAAAAATTAGCTGGGCGTGGTGGCGGGCGCCTGTAGTCCCAACTACTCAGGAGGCTGAGGCAGGAGAATGGCGTGAACCCAGGAGGTGGAGCTTGCAGTGAGCTGAGATCCTGCCACTGCACTCCAGCCTGGGCAACAGAGCTAGACTCTGTCTCAAAAAAAAAAAAAAATGCAAAATTAGCTGGGCGTGGTGGTGGGCACCTGTAATCCCAGCTACTTGGGAGGCTGAGGCAAGAGAATCGCTTGAGCCGAGGAAGTGGAGGCTGCAGTGAGCAGAGATCCAGCCTGGGCAACACAGTGAGACTCCATCTCAAGAAAAAAAGAAGAAGA
>NW_016821287.1:0-885 GCF_001698545.2 Rhinopithecus bieti | reverse complement strand
GAGACATCCCCCACTAGGTGCAGACTGACACCTCAAATCTCCCACAGCCAGGTACACCTCTGAGACAAAGCTTCCAGGGCAAGAATCAGACAGCAACACTTGCTGTTCAGCAATATTCTATCTACTGCAGCCTCCGCTGCTGATACCCAGGCAAACAGGGTCTGGAGTGGATATCAAGCAAACTTCAACAGACCTGCAGCTAAGGGTCCTGACTGTTAGAAGGAAAATTAACAAACAAAAAGGACACCCACACCAAAACCACAACAGTATGTCACCATAATCAAAGACCAAAAGCACAAAAAACCACAAAAAGGGGAAAAAGCAGTGCAGAAAAGCTGGAAATTCAAAAACTCAGAGTGCATCTTCCACTGCACAGGAACACAGCTCATTGCCAGCAGTGGAACAAAACTGGATGAAGAATGACTTTGACGATTTGAGAGAAGAAGGCTACAGTCGATCAAACTTCTCACAGTTAAAGGAGGAAATATGTACCCAGCGCAAAGAAACTAAAAACCTTGAAAAAAGAATGTAAGAATGGACAACTAGAATAACCAATGCAAAGAAGTCCTTAAATGACCTGACGGAGCTGAAAACTATGGCACGAGAATGATGTGACACATGCACAAGCATCAGTAGCCGATTTGATCAAATGGAAGAAAGGGTATCAGTGATTGAAGATCCAATGAATGAAATGAAGCGAGAAGAGAAGTTTAGAGAAAAAAGAGTAAAAAGAAATGAACAAAGCCTCCAAGAAACACGGAATTACATGAAAAGACCAAATCTACATCTGATTGGTGTGCCTGAAAGTGATGGGGAGAATGGAATGAAGTTGGAAAACACTATGCAGGATATTATGCAGGAGAACTTCCCCAACCTAGCAAGGCA
>NW_016821286.1:0-1965 GCF_001698545.2 Rhinopithecus bieti | reverse complement strand
CGAAGATATGGTTTTATTCCAACAAAACTTTATGGACACTGAAATTTGAATTTCACCTATTTTTTTTTTTAAATATTAGTTTATCAAATGGATGTTATAAAATTATTTTACAAAATATTTTCTTTTGATTTTCAACCACTAAAAATTGAAAAAAAAAACAACAAACATTTTTAGGCTTATAGTACAAAATCAGGTGGCAGGCCAGGCATGCTGGCTCACACCAGTAACCTCCGTGCTTGTGGAGGCCAAGGCAGGAGGATCACTTGAGCCCAGGAGTCTGAGACCAGCCTGGGCAAAAAAGTGAGATCCCCACCTCCACAAAAAATCAAAACTTAGCCAGGCGTAGTGGTGTGCATCTTGTGATCCCAGCTACGTAGTAGGCTGAGGCAGGAGGACTGCTTGAGCCCAGGAAGTCAAGGCTGCAGAAAAGCCATGTTCAGGCCACTGGACTCCAGCTTGGGGGACAGAAACCCTTTCTCAAAACAAAAACAGCAGGATTTGACTTGCTAGCTATAGTTGCAAACCCTCTTATATCTAGAAATTATCGGATACAGCTACTTCTACTAGTAGTACCTATTTCATAAGATGGTCGGGAAGATAAGGCTGGGCATGGTGGCTCACCCCTTTAATCCCAGCACTTTGGGAGGCTGAGGCGGGCGGATTACCTGAGGTCGGGAGTTTGAGGCCAGCCTGGCCAACATGGCAAAACCTCGTCTCTACTAAAAAATACAAAAAATTAGCCAAGCATGGTGGTGCACGCCTGTAGTCCTAGCTACTTGGGAGGCTGAGGCAGGAGAATCACTTGAACCCAGGAGGCAGAGGTTGCAGTAAGTCAAGATCGCACCGCTGCACTCCAGCCTGGCAACAGAGCAAGACTCTGTCTCAAAAAAAAAAAAAAAGATTGTCAGGAAGATTAAATGAGTTGATTCACGTAAAATATTTAGAACACAGTGCCTGGTACATATTAAATGCTATATGATTTTATCCATATGTATGTCACTCTTAGTTTATCACCTCCATTTTGTTTAATAACCCTTCATTGTTTTAGCCTCTAACATCAAAATGTTTTGCCTAAATCGGACTGTTACAAACAAGGAAAGATCCTTCATTGTTAAGATAGAAAAAGTATCCAATTATGATTCATCAGTTTTCCTAGAAACTAATTTTCTAGTTCTTTCTCAAAATCCAATGTATCCACCTGCAAAATTAAAATAAAATGTTTAATGAACCCACAAAATTAAAATTTTCATGTGCCCCCACACATAAAAAAATTTTTAAGTATTCACCTGCAATTTAACCATAGCAGTACTCCCATTTAACTTAAATCTCCTACCTAAGACCTCAGAGGAGAATATAAAGATTTCTAATTTTCAACTGCACTTAGGAAGAACTTGTCTATAAACGCATCACTACATTATGATCATACACAGCTTACAAGTTCAGGTTTACAGTAGAGGTTGAGCATCCCTAACACAAAAATCCAAAATGGGCCAGGCACGGTGGCTCACGCCTGTAATCCCAGCACTTTGGGAGGGTGAGGCAAGCAGATCCCTTTAAGTCAGGAGTTCAAGACCAGCCTGGCCAACATGGTGAAACCCTGTATCTACTAAAAGCACAAAAATTAGCGGAATGTGGTGGCACATGCCTGTAATCATAGCTACTCGGGAGGCTGAGGCATAAGAATCACTTGAACCTGAGAGGCAGAGGGTGGCTGCAGTGAGCAAGATCGTGCCACTGCATCAGCCTAAGTAGCAAAGCAAGACTCTGTCTCAAAAAGAAAAAAAAGAAATGCTCCAAAATCCGAAATTTTTTAGTGCTAACAAGACGCTTCAAGTGGAAAAATTCCACACTTAAACTCATATGACAGGTCAAAGTTAAAACTCTGTTTCATGCACAAAATTATTTAAGATATTGTATACAATTACCTTCAGCTTTTGTGTATAAAGAATATACGAAATACAGGTC
>NW_016821285.1:0-1523 GCF_001698545.2 Rhinopithecus bieti | reverse complement strand
GTCTACGGTGCGGGCCTCTCAGAGTGGGAGGGGCAGACACGGCCAAGGGAGGGAGGAGAGAGCCTGGGGCTAGGTGGGACCCCTGGCTTGGTAGGGAGGATGCAGCCCAGAGAGGGGAAGTGAATTGACCAAGGTCACAACACAGCAAAATTCATGGCCAAGTTGGGCATTCCTGGGTTCCCAGCAAGGAGCACTCCTCAGTTCTCAGGATGCCTTGCCTAACTCTGAAGGAGAAGAACCAACTCTCTCCAAGTCTGGGGGCTGAGGCAGGACCCAGTCAGTATGCCCAGAGGCCTGTTGTCCTTGTAGAGTTAGGGACCAATGCCCAGGCTTGTGAGCTGTTCTCTGCTTCTCCCTTGGACCCTGTGGGTGGGAGGAGTGGAGCCACAGCTGAGGCGACTTTACAGAGTTCTAGAAAGAGCCCTGTACTAGGTTCCAGCTCCAGGCACAGTCCCAGGCCCCCATTACTCCCGGGATGAGCCTAGGCAACTGGCAGCCGTTTCTGGACCTTCCTTGCCATCTTACAACAAGGTGGGGCATAGACAGTGACTTCCCCGGTCCCCTCTGGTGCTGATGATTGCAGCCCAGCTCTGCTGCCACTTCGGAGTCCCTCACACTGTAGGCAGATGGGGTCTCACCAGAGAGGCCAGGCTTCAGCAGAGAGGCCTCGTCAGGGTGAGGAATGGGTTTGGGGGAGGGCAGAGGGTTCCAGAGCCAGGCCAACCAGGTAACAGCTGCTGCCTTGCAGTGAATGGTGGCTGGTCCAGCTGGGCAGAGTGGTCGCCCTGCTCCAACCGCTGTGGCCGAGGCTGGCAGAAGCGCACCCGGACCTGCACCAACCCCGCCCCACTCAACGGAGGGGCCTTCTGCGAGGGCCAGGCCTTCCAAAAGACCGCCTGCACCACCATCTGCCCAGGTAAGGTGCCTCGTCCATGCCCAGCCCCACCCTGAACCCTGCCCCACCTTCTGTATTGTGTGCCAGAGCCAGGACAGCCATCCTCTCCCTAGCATGGAGAGCAGAAGGTGCTTGTCCCAAGCCCACAGCTGGCTGCCCAGGCTGACGAGATGCTCTGATCTCTGACTTGTTCTGCCCTGGGCTGCTGGTGAGATGGAGGCAGAGGGTCTGAGTGGTGGCCCCTTCTCCCTGACCCTCTAGCCTGGGCTCTTCTGTCCTCCAAGCTGAGGGTTCTCAGTGTCAGTGTGTCAGCCCCAGGCCAAGGTTTCAGAGGGACAGCCTCTTGCCCCTAACTGTTAAGACACACAGTGGCCACAGACCCTATTCACACTGACAGCCATCCCCCTATTCCTCTCTGTGTGCAGCCCCTCTGCTCCCCTACCCCCACAGATGTGCTGTGTTCTCGCCCTTGGGTTGTATGTTTGTGCCTACACTGTTTTTTCTTTACCCTGGGTTTGTGTCTGTGTGTGTAAATTGTGCACTGGGCTGTATCGTGTTGATGACCTTATGCATCTATCCGTACCCTCTTTGTCCACCTGCCAGGTGCATCTGGCTGTTCATTGGCATG
>NW_016821284.1:0-1138 GCF_001698545.2 Rhinopithecus bieti | reverse complement strand
GAGGAGGGAGGGAGTGGGAGGGGGAGAGGAAGGGAGGAGGGAGGAGGGAAGGAGAGGAAGGGAGGAGGGAGGAGTAGGGAGGGAGAGGGGAGAGGAAGGGAGGAGGGACGAAGGTGGGAAAGACAGGGAGGAGGGAGGGAGAGGCAGGAGGGAAGGAGCTGGGAAGAAAGGAAGGAAGGAAGGAGAAGGAGTAGGGAAAGAGAGAGGACGGAGTAAAAGGGAGGAGAGAAGGAGAAGGAGGGAGGGAAAGGGGTAGAGAGGGGCAGGGGAAGGGCAGGCAAAGGGGGTGATAAGAAAGGGGGTGACAAAGCAGACCAGGGTGTCCAATATGCATCCATTTCCTGTTAATAGGCTCCTCCCCAATAGGAGAAACAATAAAGAGGAAAAACAATGATACTGTTTTAGGAACGGAGGTAAGTATGTGAGTGGAGATTCCAAAATCATTTGAAAAAGACCAGGCAGCCTGCAGCAGTGGGGACCTCAGGGGCCCTCTGTGAACCCGGGGTCCCGAACCTGCGTCGGGAGAGCCAGGAGGTGGACCCTGACAGGCACGTCACACCTGGAGTGGGGAACGCCGCTCTCCAAAGAACCGTGAAATCTCTTCTTTAACTGGAACATACGTCAAATCCCAAGAACACTTAGACCATATTCTTCAGCCCAAATCCACCAAAGGAAGAAAATAACAGTAATCGTAGAAGCAGACACTAACATTCCGAAAAACAAGTCAGCAAACAAAATCCCTCTTGAACAATTTTTGGGTAAAGTGGGACAACAGAGTCCAAATTTCAGAATCACCACAAAGAGCAATTACAGGACAGGATCTATCAGAACCCACATGATGTGACTAAAACCGTCCCAGAGAAAAATTCACAGCACTGGCAATTATGCCAGTCACAACCAGATACAAACAAGTAAATTAGTCATTCAGCTCACAAATCAGACTCAAGAAAATAAAAAGAACAGGATAAATGTAAGGACCAAGAAGAAGAAAACAAAATGGGAAAAGTGTATGATTTGAAACAGTAGAATCAAAACCGTGGTGGGTCTTTGAAATTCATCGGTGAATAAGCCTCTAATTCAGGAAACACGGGGACGCACACCACACACATGCACGCATGGGGACGCACGCCACACACAT
>NW_016821283.1:0-1666 GCF_001698545.2 Rhinopithecus bieti | reverse complement strand
TGGGGTTGGGGAGTGGGTGGGGAGATTACATCCTTCAAGATCAGGAAGTGTCTTATCTTTCTGTGCTATCCCTCACAGAGTACATGGCACAGAGGCAGGTAGGTACAGGATGGATACTCTTGGAGATTTGCTGATCTGAGATTTGAGAATAGACGTGGTTTTTTTTGTTTGTTTGTTTGCTTTTGTTTTTCGAGACAGAGTTTTGCTCTGTCATCCAGGCTGGAGTGCAGTGCCTGATCTCGGCTCACTGCAACTTCTGCCTCCTGGATTCAAGTGATTCCCTTGCCTCTGCCTCCTAAGTAGCTGGGATTACAGGCATGCACCACTACGCCTGGCTAATTTTTTTGTGTTTTTAGTAGAGATGCGCCAGGCTGGTCTTGAACTCCTGACCTTAGGCAATCCGCCCACCTCAGCCTCCCAAAGTGCTGGGATTACAGTTGTGAGCCACCATGCCTGGCCTGGACCTGCTTTAATACCCCTCAATTCTGCATATTCTTTTTCTGGGAACAGGGACTTCCTAATCTCTTCTGATGGGCTTTTTGACTAATTCCACCTAAAGGAAGAATGATATGCTTATGTTCCAGTGTTCTATCAGATTTATTAAATGATTAATAAATTCTTTATCTGTTAAATAATTAGTGTTGCCCAGATCAACAGAAGACTGTCGGGCTAAACCAATAGCCCTTGGTTAGCACCACTTATTTGACACGTATCACAGAGCGCTTTCTGAGGCTGCACCATTTTCTAATGTCCATGTCACCATAATTCGATTATAAGCATTCTGTTAGACCTCCCATAGCCAAACCCTTGCACAGAAGCATCCATCTATCCATCCATTTATTTGAGAATCAAATGAAGAAGGGACAACACTTATTGAGGGAACAAACAAGCAACAGCCAAATTGTTCCTTGCTCTGACCAACTAACTATATTTAACACTACCAAGCACTAGTGGTGACAGTGATACGTGAAAAGCTTTCCAAAATTTAAGTATAACTCATTGTTTTCCTGAATTAAGGCTTAATCTAACCTTGGTCAGAACCACAGATGTGATAAAAATGTTTTTCTTTATAACTCTCCTAAATGTTCATCTTAGAGTTACATTTCTTCTACCTAAGGCTCTAGGCCCTTAAAGCCCTTTTGGCATTACAGCACCTGCAGCTGCCGAGCTACTCCCCATTAGGCCTATCTGCCTAGTTAGTCAGTTTAGAGAACTCCAAAACAAAATAAAACATAAAGATAAAAAGCTGAGCTGCCATGGATGGGGTAGATGTGGGAGGCCTGGAACCCCAATTTGACCTCCCTTTTTCCCTCCACCTTCGGGATTCTAGGGAGAGGCTTAAAGCCCCCATTTCTAGAGAGAAAAAAGATCCGGCCGGGCGCGGTGGCTCAAGCCTCTAATCCCAGCACTTTGGGAGGCCGAGATGGCCGGATCACGAGGTCAGGAGATCGAGACCATCCTGGCCAACACGGTGAAACCCCGTCTCTACTAAAAAAATACAAAAAACTAGCCGGGCGAGGTGGCGGGCTCCTGTAGTCCCAGCTACTCCGGAGGCTGAGTCAGGAGAATGGCGTAAACCCGGGAGGCGGAGCTTGCAGTGAGCTGAGACCCGGCCACTGCACTCCAGCCTGGGCGACAGAGCAAGACTCCGTCTCAAAAAAAAAAA
>NW_016821282.1:0-2711 GCF_001698545.2 Rhinopithecus bieti | reverse complement strand
AGGCTTGAGCCACCGCGCCCGGCCCCCTCCCCTCTTTTTTTAAACCAAGAACAGACTGTATGTTTAATCAAGAATAGAGTTGGTAAATCAATTTTTCCTTGACTTCTGAAATTCAGAATTGAGTGTGATCAACTTACAACAGAATTGTGATCCACTGGCAATCAATAAAAATGTGTCAGCATCAGCTTCATCATTAACTTTCGTTAGTCACATGTTACATAATCTATCTAAATTAGATCTTTGTCATGAAGGCAAAATTCCTTAATAACTTGAACTGCTGGCATAAACTAAGGTCGGGAGGCGGGGAGTAAGAGCCAGAAGAAAAATAACACCCCAAGTAAGAATTAAAAAGCAATCTGTAATTACTCTCAAAGCACTTGATCTACTTCTAAATAATCAGCATTTTTGATCACTGGTATCTGGGTTACATTACACAGCAATAGTGTGAAAACAAACTGTTGGCATGAAAGTATTTGCAATATAACTACCAATGTGCTAGAAAAAGTTTTAGAATTCTTTAAGTGTAAGTTGTAAATCTCTTGGCAAATGGACAGACAAAATCCTAATGCATAATTTAAAAGCCAAATTATATCAGATAAAGAAACTGCTAACAGAATGCCAAGTACATTTAATTAAGTTTGTAATATTATTGGGTAAGTTTTCATCATGACCTTAACTTTCTCATTTATCCTTCCCAATATTTCTTGGTTTACACCAGAGATTTAGTAGTACAGAGGCAAATTCATATCCTACCTTCTGAATTATTTGGCAACAGGCCCTCACTTTCATCCCATTTGAGCTCCAAACTGTAGAAGCAGATCATATATTCCAGGTCCATCAGTATCACTGACAGGCTGTTCAGCTGATCGGCCAGCCAAAAATCAGCAAAGCCTACCTTATGGAAGGGGGCTGTAAATACTCGAAACTGAGAGAAAGAAAAAAAATCAGAAAACATAGAAACAAGAAAAGTCATATTAAATGTCTCCATTTCATATCTGACCATTCAGCATGATTACTTTAGTTGATAAAAATGGAAACCAAAGAACCAATCATAAACACAGAGACCTGGCAACAGTGGTTATAGCGGTTGAGAATTAGCAGTGAAGGGAATCAGTTGAATGGATAACTAAGAAAGGAAGTAAAGGAGGAAAAAAAGCAGGAATAACTACAGTTAGAAAACAGAAAGCATGGGTGCTGCTAATTCTTTGCAAAAATCCAAATATTGTTAAGGGATCAGGGAGATGCCATTACCCCGATTTTCATCTAAAATCTACATAAACAAATCTTTCCATAGTCATAGTGACTTTTCAAGTATTTGGGCCTAAAGATTTTGATCTCACATTTTTATACCCGTTTAAATTGTTCACAATTTTTACATACATGTCAGCCATCAACTAAAGTTGTACTTTAAAAATTTATTGGCCGGGCACGGTGGCTCACGCCTGTAATCCCAGCACTTTGGAAGCCAAGATGGGCGGATCACGAGGTCAGGAGTTTGAGACCAGCCTGGCCAACATGGTGAAACCCTATCTCTATTAAAATACAAAAAATTAGCTGGGCATGGTGGTGGCCACCTGTAGTCCCAGGTACTCAGGAGACTGAGGCAAGAGAATCGCTTGAACCCAGGAGGCAGAGGTTGCAGTGAGCTGAGATCACGCCACTGCACTCCAGCCTGGCGACAGAATGAGGCTCCATCTCAAAAAAAAAAAACAACAAAACAAAAACAAACAAAAAATTATTACAATATGTACATTTCTAAGTCAAACACTTGTGATTTTTTGCTATAATTCCATGAATGTTCCTATCTCCTTGATATTTGTATTCATTCTTTTTTTCTCTAGAGTGGAGGTATAATTGTGTGGTATTTCAGAACTGAAATACAGATAAGTGATTCAAAAAGTCACAGTTAAGGAGAATAATGTTTCTTTGATCATAAAGAACTGATTAGTAATTCTTGTCTATATTTTCCTGATAGCATATGACAAATGTTTCTAATTTATCTAAACAAGATGAGAACAGATTAAAGACTGTGTACGGTTTTGGATTTGGAGAGAAATATTTTAATTTTTTAAATGCAGTTATAAATTATAATGCATTCATATTTGTACTTTCTGTTAAAATGCACAACTGAAGAATTGTTTAGCTTTTGTGTTTATTCTTGATAAAAGCTTTGTTCTTAAGTTTGCACTCAAATCTTAAGAAATAAATTCACCCCTTTACAATTATGTAATGCCCTTGTCTCTTTTGATCTTTGTTGGTTTAAAGTCTGTTTTATCAGAGATTAGGATTGCAACCCCCGGTTTTTTGTTTTTTGGTTTTTTTTTTTTGCTTTACATTTGCTTGGTAAATCTTCCTCCAGCCCTTTATTTTGAGCCTATGTGTGTCTTTGCATGTGAGATGGGTCTCTTGAATACAGCACACTGATGGGTCTTGACTCTATCCAATTTGTCAGTCTGTGTCTTCTAATTGGGGCATTTAGCCCATTTACATTTAAGGTTAATATTGTTATATGTGAATTTGATCCTGTCATTATGAGACTAGCTAGTTATTTTGCCCATTAGTTGATGCAGTTTCTTCATAATGTTGATGGTCTTTACGTTTTGGTATGTTTTTGCAGTGGCTGGTACTGGTTGTTCCTTTCCATGTTTAGTGCTTCCAATAACAGACAAACAGAGAGCCAAATCATGAGTGAACTCCCATTCACAATTGCT
>NW_016821281.1:0-2710 GCF_001698545.2 Rhinopithecus bieti | reverse complement strand
AAGGATATTTGGGAGCACCTTGAGGCCGATGGTGAAAAGGAAATAACTTCATATGAAATCTCTAAAGAAGCTTTCTGAGAAAATGTTATCAGATGTGTGCATTCATCTCACAGAGTTAAACATTTCTTCTAATTCAGCAGTTTGTAAACACTGCTTTTGTCCATTCTGCAAATGTACTTTTTTGAGCTCATATTTCCTTTGTCTTCATAGGTTTCAATCCACTCCCAAATATCCTAACGCAGATTCCACGACAACAGTGTTAGCAGACTGATCAATGAAAAGAAAGGTGTAACTCTGTGAGATGAATTAACCCATCACAAAGTAGTTTCTCAGACAGTTGCTTTCCAGTTTTTATCTGAGGATATTTCCTTTTGCAACATAATTTTCATTGCGCTAGGAAATATCCCTTTGCAGATTCCAAGAAAACAGTGTTGGCAAACTGCTCAATGAAAAGAAAAGTGTAACTCCGGGAGATGTATTCACACATCACAATGCAGTTTCTCAGAAAGTTTCTTTCCAGTTTTTATCAGAGAATATTTCCTTTTTCACCACAGTGTTAGCAAACTGATTCATAAACTGCTCAATGAAAATAACATTGTAACTCTGTGAGATGAATTCACACATCACAAAGAACTTTCTCAGAAAGTTTCTTTCCAGTTATTATCTGAGGATATTTCCTTGTCACCATAGGCTTCAATGCGATTTAAAAGATCCTATTTCAGATTCCCCAACAGCAGTGCTATCAAAGTGTTCCATTAAAGGAATTGTGTATCTCTGTGAGGTGAATTCACATATCCAAAGCTGTTTCTCAGAAAGCTTCTGTTTGGTTTTTATCTGAGCATATATTCTTTGCCTCCAAAGCCTTCAAACCGCTCCCAAATATACTAACACAGATTCCACTAAAACAGTGTCAGCAAACTGCTTCATGAAGACGAAGATATAAGTCTGTGAGATGAATTTACACATCACAAAGCAGTTTCTCAGAAGGCTTAATTATGGTTTTTATCTGAAGGAATTTCCTTTGTCACCATGGGCTCCAATGAGCTCCCAAACATCCTCTTGGATTTTCCTCGAAAACACTGTTAGCAAACTGCTGTATGAAAAGAACAGTGTAACTCTGTTTGGTGAATACACACATCACAAAGCAGTTTCTCAAAAACCTTCTTTCTAGTTTTCATCTGAGGATATTTCCTTTTCCACTATAAGCCTCCAAGTCCTCCCAAATATCCCTTTGCAGACTCCACGAAAAAAGTGTTACCTAACTGTTCCATGAAAAGGAAGGTGTAACCCAGTGAGATGAATTCACACATCACAAAGAACTTTCCCAGAAAGATACTTGCAGTTTTTATCTGAGGATATTTCCTTGCCACCATAGGCTTCTAATCAATGCAAAATATCCCCTCTCAGATTCCCCAACAACAGTGCTATCAATGTTATCCATGAAAAGAAACGTGTAACACTGTGAGGTGAATTAACACATCACAAAAAAGTTCCTCAGAAAGCTTCTTTCTAGTTTTTAGTTGAGTATGTTTCCTTTGTCAGTGTAGGCTTCAGCGCTATGCCAAATATCCCATCTCAGATTCCCCAATGACAGTGGAAACAGACAGCTCCATGAAAAGAAACTGTAGCACTGTGAGAGGTATTCACACATCAGAATGCAGTTTATCAGAAAATTTCTCTGTAGTTTTCCTCTGAGGATTTTCCTTTGTCACCAGAAGCTTCAAGGCGCTCCGACGTGTGCTTTATGGATTTCAAGAAAAAAATGTTAGCAGACTGCTCAATGAAAATACCATTTTAACTCTGTGAGATGTATTCACCCATCAGAAAGCAGTTTCTCAGAAGGCTTCCTTTTGGTTTTCATCTGAGGATATTTCCTTTGTCACCATGGGCTTCAATGTGCTCCCAAACATCCTCTTGCAGATTCCACAAAAATAGAGTTATCAAAATGCTCCATGAAATGAAAGGTGTAACTCTGTGAGTTGAATTCAAACATCACAAAGAACTTTCCCAGAAACATTTTTTCAAGTTTTTATCTGAGGATATTTCCTTGCCACCATAAGCATATATGCGAGGCAATATATCCCCTCTGATTCCCCAACAACAGTGCTGTCAACGTTATCCATGAAAAGAATCATGTAACTCTGTGAGGTGAATTCAAGCATCCAAAGCTGTTTCTCAGACAGCTTCTTTTTGGTTTTCATTGGAGGCTGCTTCCTTTGTCTCCATAGGCTTCAATCCACTCCCATATATCCTACACAGATTCCACGAAAACAGTGTTTGTAGATTGCTCAATGAAAAGAAGGGTGTAACTCTATGAGATGAATTAACTCACCACAAAGCAGTTCTCAGAATACTTCTTTCAAGTTTTTATCTAGGGTATTTCCTTTGTCAACATAAGTCACCTTATGCTAAGAAATATCCCTTTGCAGATTCCAAGAAAACAGTGTTGGCAAATTGCTCAATGAAAAGAAAAGTGTAACTCCGGGAGATGTATTCACACATCACAATGCAGTTTCTCAGAAAACTTCTTTCTGGTTTTCATCTGAGGATATTTCTTTTTTCACTTTATGCCTCAATGCACTCCGGAATATCACTTTCCAGAATCCACGAAAAGTGTTAGCAAAGTGTTTCATGAAGAAAAGGTGTATCTCTTTTAGATGAATTCACATATCACAAATAAGTTTCTCAGAAAGCTTCTTACTAGTTTTAT
>NW_016821280.1:0-1245 GCF_001698545.2 Rhinopithecus bieti | reverse complement strand
AATTTAACTGTCTCTCCTCTGAACAGATCTTTTTTTCACATGTGTATAATTCTTACTGACTACACGATACATATTTTAAATCGATATGTTTTATCTCCTTGATAGATTATTAATTCTTCAAGGTTACAGATGGTATTTATTTCCATTTTTGACAGAAACATCAAATATGATAAATTCTCAATCACATTTTGTTGATTGAGAACAACCTAAGTTCCAGTATTAAAACCAACCACTCTCCAGTATGAGCAAAACAAGCAGAGCAAGAAGAGTTTTAAGAATGTAGAGGCACAACCATAATAAAAAGTGTTGATCATTTTAAAGCATTGCAAAGCTAAAGCTTTAAAGCTCACCCCATCTCTTTAATTTGTTCGAAAATATCACTTTAAAGCAACACTAGTTATCGACTTTGACCCACTTGGTGGAGTAAGTAGAAGAAGAGGAGGATAATAAGATGCTATTTCATGACACATCTATTACAGTAATTCATTTGTAGTACGGAACCTTTGCCAATGATAAATGCATGTTACTGTGGTGCAATTATGAATGTACCTTAGCTTTTCAACAATAAAGCTGCCAAAAGGTTGCAAAATGCACAAGGGAGAGAGAAACTTTAGTTGAAAAACTGAACTAACCAAGATAATTTTTTAAAAAATAGTGCCTATGTGGCTTATTCAAAGAGATTTTTGTTCACTGTTAATAGAAATTCTATGATTTTAAAAAAGCACATTTTCCATATAACGATCTATCAACTTCACATATATTTGATTTTGCATGTGTGCTGCTTTCTCAAGTTATCATCATATGGAAAACATTCTCAGTATCTCCTTTGTTGCCACAAAATGTACGTCTATCCAAGAAAATGATGCCATTTGTGGATTTCAAATGTCTTGCAAGATTTTGGATTGGACTGGGAAAATTTCATTAAGCTTTTATTCTTTGAAATTTTAATATAAAACAGAGATCAGGTAGAATTATATAATCTTTACTAAATGCTAATGGTCTAAGCTATATACCACTATGGAGCTAATACGTAGTATATTGTTGTTGTCCTACTGTGTGCTCAAATCTATATTAGATGCAATGCTGACATTAAAGTAATACAAGGCATAGTTTTTAGTCTAAAAGAACTTTTTCTTATTTGGACAAACAGCAATTACAAATAGAACAGAATACCATATAAGGTATGGTATAGTAAAACATATTTTATATATATGTATATATGTTTTCCTGTATCCTATTATATAT
>NW_016821279.1:0-612 GCF_001698545.2 Rhinopithecus bieti | reverse complement strand
GAAGGCTGAGGCACAGATTGCAGTGAACTGAGACCCCGCCACTGCACTCCAGCCAGGGGGACAAGAGTGAGACTTCATCAAAAAAAAAAAAGTCTCAGATGCGGTGGCTCACACCTGTAACCCCACCATTTTGGGAGGCCGAGGCAGGTGGATCACGAGGTCATGAAATTAAGACCATCCTGGCTAACACGGTCAAACCCCATCTCTACTAAAAAAATACAAAACAATTACCTGGGCGTGGTGGCGGGTGTCTATTGTCCAAGCTACTTAGGAGGCTGAGGCAGGAGAGCAGCGTGAACCTGGGAGACAGAGCTTGCAGTGAGCCGAGGTCAAGCTACTGCCCTCCAGCCTGGATGACAGAGCAAGACTCCGTCTTAAAGATAAAAAAAAAGGAATGTTAAAGGTTTCTAAGTGATGGTGGACTTTGCCCCCAAACCTGAGGAGACGCCACCAGGCTGTTCTCAGATGGGGATGAGGAAAGGGGGGCGTGACCTCCTGGATGCGGCCTCTGGGACCCTTGGGGCCCACAGGGCTCCTGCGCAAAACCTCAGGGCACGGAGGTGGTGCCCACCCTGGAGACTGGGCCTGCTGGGTGTGTCTGGAGAGCAGGGG
>NW_016821278.1:0-611 GCF_001698545.2 Rhinopithecus bieti | reverse complement strand
AGTCGAATTATCACATCACAAAAAAGTTTCTCAGAAAGCTTCTTTCTAGTTTTATCTGAGGATATTTCTTTGTCACCCTAGGCTTCAATGCGATCAAAAATATCCCTTCCAGATACCCAAAAAACAGTGCTATGAAACAGATCCATGAAAAGAATCGTGTAACTCTGTGAGAAGAATTGACAAATCACAAAGCAGTTTCTCAGAAAGATTCTTTCTTCTTTTTGTCAGAGGATATTTCTTTTGTCATCATAACCTTCAATGTGCTCTGAAATAACCCATTGCAGATTGCACGAAAACAGTTTTAGGAAACTGCTCAATGAAAATAACAATGTAATTTTGTGAGATGAGCTCACACATCACAAAGCAGTTTCTCATAAAGCTTCTCTATAATTTTTATCTGAGGATATTTTCTTTTTCACCATAGGTCTCAATGCACTCCCATATATCCCTTTGCACATTCCACTAAAACAGTGTTAGCAAACAGTGCAATCAAAAGAATGGTGTAAATCTCTGAGGTGAATTTACACATCACAAATCAGTTTCTCAGAAAGCTTCTTTCTGGTTTTTATCTGAGGATACTTCCTATTTCACCATAGGCCTAAATATGCTCC
>NW_016821277.1:0-1368 GCF_001698545.2 Rhinopithecus bieti | reverse complement strand
CGCTCTGTCACCCAGGCTGGAGTGCTGTGGCCGGATCTCAGCTCACTGCAACTCCGCCTCCCGGGTTCACGCCATTCTCCAGCCTCAGCCTCCCGGGTAGCTGGGACTACAGGCACCGCCACCTCGCCCGGCTAGTATTTTGTAGTTTTTAGCAGAGACGGGGTTTCACCGTGTTAGCCAGGATGGTCTCGATCTCCTGACCTCGTGATCCGCCCATCTCGGCCTCCCAAAGTGCTGGGATTACAGGCTTGAGCCACCGCGCCCGGCCCATTTCATTCTTTTAAATAACTACATAGAGTTCCATTAAACAGGACCACCATACTATTTTTTTAAAAGTTAATCTCCTATTGGCGAATCTTTTTTTTTTGGGGGGGGGACGGCGTCTTGCTCTGCCGCCTAGACTGGAGTACAGTGGTGTGATCTCGGCTCACTGCAACCTCCACCTCCCGAGTTCAAGCGATTCTCCTGCCTCAGCCTCCCGAATAGCTGGGACTACAGGCACGTTCCACCATGCCCAGCTAATTTTTGCATTTTTAGTAGAGATGAGGTTTCACCATGTTGGCCAGGCTGGTCTCGAACTTCTGACCTCAGGTCATCCTGCGTTGGCCTCCCAAAGAGCTGGGATTACAGGCATGAGCCACCGCGCCTGGCCTCCTGTTGGTGAATCTTTAATTTTTAAGTTTTGGCTTTTACAAAACAGTTCTGCAATGAGCTTCCTTTTCATACTGATTGCTAGAAGCAGAATGGCTGACTCAAATGGGGCGTTTTTGTTACATATTGCTAAATTTCCTTCAGAAAAGACTATATCAGTTTACATTTAAACTAGCAGTGTATGAGGGTTTGTTTTTCTCCCTACTAATGGTGGGTAAATTAGACTTTAATTTTGCTATTTTTGTCTCGTTTTACTTTGCATTTCCCTGATCTTATTTGGGAAATTAAGCATTTTTCTGTTTTTTCTTGGCCATTTACATTTCTTCTGTAGCCTTCTTATTTTCTTTTGCTATTTTGCATTTCATTGCTTGTCATCTTACTGATTTTAAAGAACTTTTAATATTTTTGATCTTAATCCTTTGTCTAGTTTGTGTTGCATTTATTTTCTCTCAGTTTAACTTTGCTTCTAACATCTTTTGTCATTATGGATATTTTAAATTTTTAATGACAACTGTCAATCTTTTAAATAACTATATTAGGTGCTTCATGTGGAAGTCCTTCTCACCCTAAGGTTATAAAATTTTTTTTTTTTTTTTTTTTAAATTTTTTTTTTTTTTTTTTTTTTTTTTTTTTTTTTTTTTTACATTTAGCTTAGCTGCATAATTCATCTAGGGAATTTATTTTGCCCGTAGAACTCCTTTACACTCTTAAAATTAT
>NW_016821276.1:0-1385 GCF_001698545.2 Rhinopithecus bieti | reverse complement strand
CATTGTGCTAGGAAATATCCCGATGCAGATTTCAAGAAATCAGTGTTAACAAACGGATCAATGAAAACGAAACTGTAACTCTGTGAGTTTCATTCACAGGTCACAATGCAGTTTCTCAGAACGCTTCTTTGCAGTTTATATCTGAAGATATTTCCTTTTCACCTTAGCCCTCAATGGGATCCCAAATATCGCTTTGCTAATTCCACGAGAACAGCCTCAGCGAATGGCTTCATGAGGGGAGAACTGCAACTCTGTGAGGCGAATTCACAGATCACAATGAGGTTTCTCCGAAAGCTTGTTTCTCCTTTGTATCAGAGGATATTTCCTTTGGTCCTGAAATCTTCCAAGGGATCTGAAATATCAGTTCTCAGATTCCCCTAAAACAGAGCTAGCCATCGACTCCACGAAATGCAGGTGTAATTCAGTGAGTTGAAATCACACATCACAAAGTAGTTTCAAAGAAAGCTTCTACCTTGACCGAGCTGAGTTTATTTGTGGTCTCGGAGCGCACCGGGTGTCTTCTAGCAGATTCTGCCAAAGCACGGTTAGCAAGCTTCTGAATGAAAACAAGATCTAACACTGTGAGCTGAATTCACCCACAAGGAGGAAGTTTCTGAGAAGGCTGCTCGGCAGATTTGCCTGATGCTAGTTCACTATTCACCAAGGGAATCAACCATATCCAAGATATCACTTCTGAGCTTCCACAATGTCAGTGCTAGCAGACTCCTCTATGAAAGAGTGGTGTAACACTTTGAAATGTATTCAGGCATCACAAAGCAGTTTCTCAGAAGGCTTTATTCTGGTTTTTCTGGAAGGACATTTCCTTTTTCACAATAGCGCTCAATGAGCTCCCAATTATCACTTTGCAGATTTCATGACAACAGGGTTAGCAAACTGCTACAAGAAGGGAAAGCTGAATATCTGTGCGATGAAGTCACACATCAGAAAGCAGTTTCTCAGAAAGCTTCTAGCTTGACCGAGCTGAGGTTATTTGTGCTCTCGGAGCGCCACCGTGTTTCTTCTTGCAGATACTGCCAAGCACTGTTATCAAGCTTCTGAATGAAAACAAAGATCTAACACTCTGAGCTGAATTCAGCTAGGAGGAAGTTTCTGAGAAGGCTGCTCTGAAGATTTGTCTCAGGGTAGTTCATTATTCAGCATGGGATTCAACCATATCCAAGATATCACTTCTGAGCTTCCACAAAGTCAATGCTAGCAGACTCATCCATGAAAGAGTGGTGTAATACTTTGAAATGCATTCACGCATCACAAAGCAGTTTCTCAGAACGCTTCATTCCGGTTTTTCTCGGAGGATATTTCGTTGTTCACCATCGCCCTCAATGAGCTCCCAATTATCACTTTCTTATCACTTTGCAGATTTCACA
>NW_016821275.1:0-1382 GCF_001698545.2 Rhinopithecus bieti | reverse complement strand
ATTATTATCATATACAAAAGACTTTTGTATATCATGGATTTATAATTTCCAGTTTCAGATAGAAATGAAATTGTAAATGGAATTACTAAATATTTCTTTTGCAAAATAAATAAAGCACTATTATGCCATCGGTTAATGCATATGATAAACCCAATCATACATTTTACAATATGAGATGATTCACATATCATGGCAGATATAACATGACCAGCTTGAAAAATGATTCAAATTTTGTCCAAAACTAATATTTAAAAGGACTTCCTTCATACGAATTTTAAATATTTTTTTCTCAACAGTATAATAAACCATAAATATTTCCAAGTCTTCAACATTAACTAGCCACTAGAGACTCAACAAGGTATAAGTCATAATCTTATACCTCAAAAGGATTTTTCTAGTTGTGTAGAAGAAAACCCTGGATATAACAATAAAGTAGGATAGAGCTAAGGACCAGGCCAGTGCTGGAGATAGCAAGTACTATGGTCATTGAGTGGAAGGTGACTTGGACAGGACTAAGCACTGCTCAGACACCACAGATTGTAATCTACATGAATTCTTGAGTTTGCTATTCAATGCGTGTTCTTGAATCACAGGCATTAATATCACCTAGGAGCTTACTGGAAATGCAGACTGTCAGCCCTTTCCCTGGGATTTACTGAATCACAATCTCCATTTACAAAATCCCCAGGTGATTTACATGCTCACTGAGTTTGAGAAAACTGCATATAGGGTATGAAGCAAAGAAAGATTTCCACTCTTCCTTTTGCAAATTGTTTTTCCTGAGTTAACAATATCTAAGGCTTTAATGCCCGTTTTTAATGTATGCACAGATGTCTTATTCACTCTGTAAGCAATATTAATCTTCTGTAAGCTGGATCACTCCGCAAGACGGGCACTCGACCACTGCTGTGTCAGTGTAAGGGGCTTCCACACAGAGTTCTCACTCTCAGGGATCATTCATGGATTTCATCTTCATTATCTCCAATTTGATTTCAAGAAGCACTTGACAGAGTCCAGTTTATAATCTCAGTTTGGGCGCTAATTAGCAGCATGATCACAGTGACATAATTATTTTAGGTAATGTTTTCTTATTTATAAAAGGAGATCAAATGATCACTAAATGTCCTTTAAGCTCTGTGAGTTAATTCAGTTTTAGATTTTCATACATTAGAAGATAAAAGGATTGAGATTAACACTACTTAGACTTCTGTGCAATCTTTCAGAGCAAAGAATGCTGAAGAAATGATAGTGTGTGTAGAATATGTATGAAAGCAGATTGTTGTTGGGGTTAAAACAAGTAAATGCTAAGATTTGACACCAAGTTTTTATTTAAAGGAAATTTTGTTTACTTTAAAATATAACACAGATTTTTTTTTTTTTTT
>NW_016821273.1:99999-103362 GCF_001698545.2 Rhinopithecus bieti | reverse complement strand
ACATTTAAGTCTCTAATCCACTCTGGATCCTTTCCTTACTCCTTATATGAAGATTAATTCAAGGTGGATTAGAGACTTAAATGTTAGACCTAATGCTATTTCTTTGTCAAAATACTTCTGGACTGTTTTGTATTTGACAATATTATAGGGTAATAATACAAAGATCTCCTACAGATGTTACAGCTTTTTCTGTACTTCGTTTTGAAAAACTAAGGGCAGTATATAATTCAAAACTGGAAAAGAGACAGTATAATGTCTTCTATGTTTCAATAAATACTTAATGATTGAAAACATATAGGTAGCATCATACATGAATACACCTAGAGTCAGTAACGGCTCACACGGAACGTTAGCAACAACTAGGGCTCTTTTTCTAGGCATTGTTCAGAGGCGGCAAAAAAAGCAGATGTATACCCCTAAATTATTCAAGTACATGGAAAATGTCAACAAATGAGACACTGAGAAACTATTTCACTACTATTTTGTTACTTATTTTCGATTATAGAAAATGTATTTTAAACTAAGACGTAAGTAAAATGAACTAAGACGAAAATAAATGTTATTTATCACCAGTAAGTGATAGAGTATAAGTGATAAAGTATGTCAAATCCTTCTTTAAATATCAATGTAGCCAGGAGAAATCAGATGCCAGAAACTCATGGCATTTAAACATATAGTAAAACACACTGGAAATCTACTCATTCCAGAACCACAATATATCCAGAATTCAGCAACCCACATGTGCAGGCACCTGGAAATCATTTCAAGTAAAGAATAGCTGGGTGAATTGCTAACCTCAGAGAAGAATAAACTAGGCAGACACATAAGGACAGCTGCTTTCAAATATTTTTGGAACTAGCTACGTGGGGGAAAAGCAGTACAGATGTATTAGAAGTAGTACCTTTTTTTTTTGATCCTATTCTTTAAGAGTAACTAACAACAAAACATTTCTGTTTCTCTTCAAGAAATTTTTTTTTACAGCTGGTAAAGTCAGAGGCAGGTTCCAGGCAGATACATACTCATTCTAATGCTACATTAATACTGCCTTCCCTGGATTATATAGTCTATCAACAAGTAACTGAACGCTGATCATTATGTGGACCAGCCATTGCTGAAGCACCCAAAACCCAGAGAGAGAAAAAGGCACTGTTGCTCCCATAGGAGTTTAAAATCAGGTTAAAACAAAGCAGAAAAACATAATACAGTAATATAACGAAGGATTTTTGTTACTGTTGCTGTTGTTTTGAGACAGAATCTCACTCTGTCACCCAGACTGCAGTGCAGTCATGCCATCTTGGCTCACTGTAAGCTGTGCCTCCTGGGTTCACACCATTCTCTGGCCTCAGCCTCCCTAGTAGCTGGTACTACAGGTGCCCACCATAACACCCAGCTAAATTTGTGTTCATATTTTTAGTAGAGATGGGGTTTCACCGTGTTAGTCAGGAAGGTCTCGATCTCCTGACCTTCTCATTGGCCCACCTAAAGAATGATTTAAAATATTTGTAGGGCATATATGACATGGAAAAAATCAAGAAAAGAACAGGGAGTATACGTTTGGATCATTCACTTTACCAGAGGTACCGCATAACTCCTGGGCTCCCCAACAGGCCACTGTGGTGGCATCTTAAAAAAAAAGAAAGGAAACTAAAATTATTCAAATATTCCCATACATTTGGAAAAACAGATGATATATACAACATTGAGGTACTTATGCTGGCTCCTCTGTTATTATAATAAAAGAAACACAATAGAAAAAAGAAGTACTTTAGGTTTCGAATCCCCGAAATTCTTGTTGTTCTTTCTCCATATAATACGTCAACTTTTACCCAAATTTTCTAGAGGTGGAAATCTCAAAGATACTAGTTCCTTGAATTTAGTATGATAGATATGCTAATGGATCATAGATACAGTTATATCTATGAAAAGAGACCCACAGAACCACTATCACGAAGCAGCAAGCTAAAATAAAAATGTAATTGGAATTCTGTGGTCTAAGAATTGGGAAATAATTTTATTTTACTCTATAAAATTCATGGAAGTCACTTTGGATGTTTCAGCTCTTTGACGGCAAAGATAAAAAAAAAAAAAAAAAAAAAAAACATGCCGCAATACAGAAGCGGGCACCAAATCTCTGAAAAATGTTCTACAGAAATGATATTGCTTCATATATTCCTGTCAAAATTCATTCCATTGCTTCAAAATAATAGAGAAGTCTTCATTCTAGAGCAATACTAAGTGTTTTCTTAAAATTATGTACATTTTACTAGTTTAAAACGACAAAATACTCAGGCAATCTGTACAGACAAATTAAAGGACTACATAGTATGTGAAAGTAAAACATTTTGCTCCCTCTTCAGTTACCTGATAATTATATACAGGCAACTGATATCCAGTGATGACCTGACATGGTGAATTTCGGTAAGTAGGATGTGCCTGAAAATAAATTTCACAGAATGAATCAATGAATACTATAAAATATTTTTTAATTAGAAAGAAATATCATTCCCAATATAACAAAAATATGAACAACTTTAAAATAACTATTTTTCTATATACAACCATGAAGAATTCTAAAGGAATGACTGTCTTTAAGAAGAAAGAAACATTCCCTGTCAATTGCTACCCTTTGGGAGGGGTGGGAGAACAAATGACATAAGAAGTGACTATCACACCAGGCAAAGTTTACCTTATTCATAGTGTGTACCTCTGCCCACCCAGAACTTACTTCTTGTACTGGTGATAAGGCTCTATTAAGACAGATTTCAATGTAAGTTATATTAATACATTTGCTCTTTCTTTGTCAAAATACTTCTAGACAGTTTTGTATTTGACAATATTATAGGATAATAATATGAAGTTCTCCTACAGATGTTATGGCTTTTTCTGTACTTCATTTTGAAAAACTAAGGGCAGTACATAATTCAAAACTGGAAAAGAGACAGTATAATGTCTTCTATGTTTCAATAAATACTTAATGATTGAAAACATATAGGTAGCAGCATACATGAATACACCTAGATTCAGTAATGGCTCACACGGAATGTTAGCAACAACTAGGGCTCTTTTTCTAGTCATTGTTCAGAGAAGGCAAAAAAAGCAGAGGTATATCCTACATTATTCAAGTACATGGAAAATGTCAACAAATGAGACACTGAGGAACTATTTCACTACTATTTTGTTACTTATTTTCCATCAAAGAAAATGTATTTTAAACTAAGACATAAGTAAAATCAACTAAGATGAAAATAATGTTATTTGTCACCAGTAAGTGATAGAGTATGTCAAATCCTTCTTTAAATATCAATGTAGCCAAGATGAGAGAAATCAGATGCCAGAAACTCCTGGAATTGATAGATATAGCAA
>NW_016821273.1:86313-96078 GCF_001698545.2 Rhinopithecus bieti | reverse complement strand
TAATCTCAGTTTCATCCATCTATGGAAAAGAATTGAATTTCAAAAGTAAAATTCAGCATTCAAAATTTCAATTTTACTACAATTTTACTATAATGAGGTGAAAATTTCTTCCCCATTTTACCTAAATGACCAGTAGCTCTGTCAAAGGTATTTTAGTACTAATGGGTCAAAAGTAAAACCAATTCTAAACTTCCATGAAGTACAAAAAAAAAAAGACATTGAGTTTGTAACAGGGCCCAAGTCCCATTGTTCATTATGTATTTTAAGGCAAAAATGAGTTATGAATACAATACCCTATCATCAATTCCACCAACAAAAACAGTGTTTGGCATGATTCTGCCTTCTGGTAAAACACAGCCTTGGCTAGTTGCAGCTGATGAAGACTGGGTGTTGGTCTCTCTGGAGATGACCGTGTTTGGAGTCACAGGATTTGTAGCAGACTGTAATTTGGAAAGTAGACATCATAATTAGATAAACAGGCAAAACCTATACATAATGTGAAATATAATGTCTGTGTTTTAAGTATAAAATATTTTATATAAATTATTTTCATTGTAAATGAGTCAGCACAGCAGCTTAGTTCAGGTTCAGGATTTAAACTAATCAGAGTACATGGCATGGAACTTTAACCAAAGGATATTTTACTTTCTTAACCGAGTGTTGCTCATCACTGAGTCTTGTACAATGCTGCGAAAGAATACTTTAGTATTTGTGAAAATACCATGCGAATTAGTTTAAAAAAATCCAAACCCAGAAAGTTCAGATTTATATAAATTAAAGTTAATAAAATCATCCTGTTCTATACTCATAAATTTTACACTTTACTGAGAATACTATGGATAAAACTTTAAAAAAAAAAACAAAAACAAAAAAGCCGCACCAAAAGAAATTAAGCCTCAAAGTTTTAAACCAATTTGTCTCGCTTTGCCTTTTTCAACACAATTAACATGAGTTTTTACAGTGTTAACACTCCCTGTATTACTATGCCTGCATCACTTTAGAAATGGCTCATGCAAACAGTATTGCTCACATGTCACAGCTCCTTCTAAAAAACGGGTTATAATCCTCTTCCCTCATGCTAGGGTGTTCAAAGCTTCTTTTGAAATAACATTTTTCTCCTGGATAACACATCAGTCCAACTGACAATTCTAATTTTCACAGTGGGCTGATAGATACAAATGATACCATCTTTATTTTCAGATAAAAAATCATATACATATAACTCACTAATTTTCTGATCAGAACTGTCTTTATTCCTTCCACAGTAGACTCTAAGGTTAATGGAAAACTTTCTGAAGCAGTATTCGTAAGTTATATATATATATATAACTTATATATATACACACACACACATATATATGTGTGTATATATATACACACACACATATATACACACACACACACATATGTGTGTGTGTGTGTGTCTATGTGTGTTAGAGAAACAATCTAGCATGGAGAAACAATCTAGCATAGTAAAACAAAAATTAATCTAGTCAGGAGATCCAGGTTTATGTCCCTTACTGGTAAGTGGTTATAAGCCACTTACTTGCCAGCTGTGTATCTCTGGGCAAATTGCTTTGAGAACGAAATGTGGTAACATCTGTGAATTCATTTTGTATGTATAAAGTGGTAAAAGTAGTATGCCTATGTAAGTTAGTGTCCTGTTATTTGATTTTATTTTCAGTAGATTTTTTTCAAGTTTCTTTTTGGCTTTACTATTTCAGCTGAGTTATTTTGGAGAAATTTTAATTAAAACTAATTGAAACACCAAGAAAATATTACACATCGTTAATTTAAAATCTTTGGTGAAGTGCCTGTTGACTACAAAAGGTAAGTACAAAAGCTGCAAAAGAGAAAGCTACTACATATATACCTGTTTGAAAGAAAACAAAAGACAAGAGAAAGAAACTATACGTCTTGTTGCAAAGCACAATGATGTCACAGAAGTTATTAAGAAAGTAGAGTTCCTGCTTTGTTAATAAGATGTTAGAAGTTACTGATTCTACACAGCTTTGGTAGAGATGATCTCTAAATTCCCAAATCATCTGAAGCTGAGTTTATTGCTTTTCTCTATTCTTTTGTGCTTATACTTGCTATTTTGGGTTTGTAACTAACTCCTAATTCTTTCCTTTAATACGGCTATTTCATGACAACGATGTGAAAGAAAAATTTTAAAAACTGTATCTAAAGTTCTTCCTTTCTAAAAATGTTTTACATCGTTGTTTTTCTAGATGACATTAAGCTGCATTATCTTGAACTATTGGGAACCTGATTAGATTTCCCTTCCCTATAGACAATTTACCAATCCCTTCTCAGTTCATTCAGAAATCGCAAACAGAATAAAACAAAACAAAAGGAATTCTGAAACTCCTGTAGCTTCTTTTTCTCCTTTTCAATTCCCCCTTGATTTGTGGATGAACTTTGCATGTTTTTTGATGTATTTTAATTTAGAGGTGTAAGATCTGGCAGAAAACTATGTCAGATTATTAGTGGTTAGGGAAATGCATTGATTCGCAACTGGGGAAGAATTTTGAGCCCCAGCAGCATTTAGTGACGTTTAGAGATGGGCTGTTACAACTGAGATGTATTCCTGGAATCTGATGGGCTTAAGGCTAGGGATACTATTGCACATTCTACAATGTAAAGACAGCCTCCTACAATAAGGAATTATTTGGTCTCAAATGTGAAAAGGGTGTGGGTTAAGAAACCTCATGACAGTGCCAGAAGAATTGAAGAGGAAAATTATTGTTTGGGAAGAACCTGATTTTCATCGGTCAGTAAAGTATATCTTTTCGTGACTTCAGATTCAGATTCTGTGCTTGAAAACAAATGGTTGGAAAAGATCTCTGATGTCTCTTCTGATTCTCATACTCTATACAATAGTAAAACGGATACCTGAAACAATGGTAGTTTGGTAAAGAATAAAAAAGGCATTTGATATTATGAGAAGTTGGACTTTAGCTTGGATCTTACAAATTGGCTGTCTCTGCTTAACTGGCATCATATATATAAATTCACTGAATCACTTTAATAGTGTCATAACATTTTAAATTAAGGAAGTCATCATGATGTCCTTGTCCTCAGCCAGGAGGTGGCTTTACTTACATTGAAGTAAGCAATGTACTTCATACTTAACATGCCTTGATTAGCAGTGATTGCTCAATTCCTACTGTGTGTGTAGTTATACATAATTATATAATGTACATATAAAAATCCACAATCAATAGATAACCTGTGATTAGTTTTAAACTATGGACAAAAATATCAATGAATGCTTAGGATAAGCAAAAGTTAATTTTAAAGTAAGTACCATCATAACCATCAATAGCATCCTGAAAACAAACTGCATTAAAGAAGTAATTTTCTTAATCATACTTTTAAGTGAGTTGGTGAATTTTGAAATGAGAAATGTTGGAACAGTAAACAGGGGTGAGCTTCAAGACCATCACATACACAACTCTCATTGCTATTTATAGCAAATACATTCCCTGTTATATGTGGACAACCAAGTGACAAAGACAGCTAAAAGCTGGAATAATTTATCATTATTTAAACTCCTGGGATGTCAGCTTCTTTGCCAGTATTACCTATTTCAATTACTACGTGAACATGTAAGCAAATTAGTATTTACATAAACTGACCAGGAAAGAGCCTATCATTTGTAGTCATCAAAGTTACATTCACAGCAATAGGAAGAAAAGCAAATAAAGAGAATATTAAAATTAAGAAAATAGGACATGAAAATCTGAATCAAAACTTCAAGTAAATCCAAGAGCAGATTCTAGGGAAGTTGTGGGTAGGGAGGATCAAATTCAGCAATAAATAATCCTAGCAAAACTAAGCAAGAAAACGCAAGAAAGCAGAAGTATATGAGACCTGAAAAATGCGTTGTGGCCACAAATAATAAAAGAAAGCTATGCGCAAACTCCATTTTCAAACAGGAAAACAGTATTTTTCAATGTATTTTACAAAGTTAAAAGCATGTTAAGTAACAAAGCCTCATCCAGATGACCCATCCCTGCCCTCAACACAAACACAAAATTCCAGCAATATATAGAGTTTTAAGTTTATACTGGGAATGCAAGAATACTCCACTCACAGGATACGTTACTTTAATTCATCATCGTAAAAGCATTTGATAAAATACACCATTCATTTTTAAATTTTTTAAAAACCAAAGTAAAACAGAAATAGAGGACTCTTATTTTCCATCAATCTAATTCTACTCTATCATCAAACTTACAAGTGAAATACTAGAGTCAACTCCTTTGAAATCAGGAATAAGGGAAGGGTCCCAGGGAACCTCCTTATTATTACTGAATATTTTTTCCACTATGTATGACAAAACTGAATATTAATACAAAGTTTTTATGAATCAATAAGAAAAATAAAATTTAAAAGGAAATTTAAAAAGCTAACGATCAATGATCAGCTTCATGGATGACTTAAAAAAGCACAGATCAACATAATGTAATATTTTTCAGCTATTAGGTTGACAATTTTAAAAATCCTAGTAACTTTCCTTAGCATGGGTGTGGAAAAGAAAGCACTCTACACACCATCAGTGAGAAAAATACTAATACATGATTTACCAAGAGTACCTTGGAAAAGGTTTATCATAATTTGATAGGCGGGGATACTCACCACTATACTAATTAGGAGAATTGGTTTAAAAAATTGTTATAAAAGGTGCAAAGTGCTTTCACCCAGCAATTACACTTACAGTAATTAATCTTAAGAAATTAATAGTACAAGCATGCCAAGATATTTACACAAAGATATTCATAGCATTATTATTATTATTTTTTAGACTGAGTCTCCCTTTGTTGCCTAGGCTGGAGTGCAGTGACATGATCACAGTTCAAGGCAATCTGCTTTCCAGGATCAAGTGATTCTGCTGCCTCAGCCTTCCAAGTAGTTGGGATTACAAGTGTGCGCCAACACGCCTGGCTAATTTATTTTGTATTATTAGTAGAGACAGGAAACAAAAATCATTCAAACATTCCTTCACATTTTCAAACACACATGAGATACACAATACTGAAGTACTTATATGCTAGTTCCTTTGTTATTACAATAAAAGAAACAGAACGGAAAAAAAAGTACTTTAGGTTTCTAATCTCTGACGTTCTTGTTGTTACTTCTATACCTAAAACCTCAACTTTTCCCCAATTTTCTGGGGTTGGTATTGTGGAAATCTCAAACATATTAGTTCTTTGAACTTATTACTATAGATATGATTATGGGTCATACATACAGTCATATCTATGAAAGGAGACCCAGAGAACTACTATCGTGAAGCAGTCAGCTAAAAAAAATATATATACTTTGAATTCTGTGCTCTAAAAATTGAGTAATAATTTTATTTCACTCTGTCTCTCTAAAAAATTGATAAAAATCAGTCTGGATGTTTCAGCTATTTGGCAGTAAATATGAAAACGAAATATGCTACAATACAGAAGGGGACACCAAATCTCAAAAAACTGTTCTACAGTAAAGTTATTACAAAGTACAATCCTTTCAAAATATTACTCAATTACTTCTAAATAATACAGAGTTCTTCATTCTAGACACATTCTAAGGGTTTTCTTAAATTTTAGGTACATTTCACTAGTTTAAAATGATAAACTATTAAAGCAATTTGTATAAACAAAGGCATCAATAATATCTGAAAGTAAATCATTTTACTCCCTCTTAAATTACCTGATAATTATATACAGGTAAATGATATCCAGTGATGACTTGTCCTGGTGAATCTGGATAAGTAGGATATGCCTGAAAATAAAGATTACAGTAAGAATAAATGAATACAGAGAAACATTTTTTAATTAGAAATATTCCAAATATTAAAAATATGAAAAACTTTAAAACATTCATTATTTTTCTATATATAGCATTGCAGCATTCTAAATGAATGACTGATTTTACCAAGAAATAAATATTCTGTTAAGTGCTACACTTTGGGTGGGGAGGGGGAACAGACAAATGACAAAATAAGTGACTATTTCACTAGATAAGTTTACTTTATCTATACTGTATACTTATGCCCACCCCGATGTTATTTCTTACACTGGTGATAGGGCTCTAGTAAGACAGGTTTGAATGTAAACAGGTTTGAATGTAAGTTAAATTAATACGTTTGCTATTTCTATGTTAACTATTATGAAGAGTTTAGAATTTGCCAATATTAGTTAGGGTTTTTTCTGTACTTCATTTTGAAAAACTAAGCACAGTATATAATCCACAACTGGAAAAGAGACAGTATAATGTCTCCTATGTTTCAATAAATACTTACAGGTTGAAAACATATAGGTAGCATCATACATGAATACAATCAGATTCAGTTATGGCTCAAAGTAAATGTTAGAAACAAGTAGGACTTGTTTTCTAGCCTTTGTTCACATAACGAAAAAGCAGCAGAGGTATACCCTACATGTTTCAAATGCATGGAAAATGTGAACAAATGAGAGACACTGAAGAACTACTTCAATACTATATTGTTACTTTATTTTCCATCAAAGAAAATGTCTTTTAAACTAAGACAAAATTGAAACAAACTAAAAAGAAAATAAATGTTACTTATCACCGGTAAGTGATAAGAGTACGTCAAATCCTACTTCAAATATCGAAGTAACCAGGAGGAGAGAAATTAGATGCCAGAAACTCACGGGATTTACAGATACAGTAAACACATCAGAAATCTACCCAATTCAGAACCAGAATATATCCATAAGCTAGCAATCTATATGAGGAGGCATCTGGAAATCATTCCAAGTAAGGAATAGCTGGATGAATTGCTAACCTTAGAGAAGAATAAACTAGGCAGACACATATAGACAGCTGCTATCAAACATTTTCGTGAACTCATTATATTGGGGGAAAGCAGTTTGGGTGTTTAAGAAGTAATACTCTTTTTTGTTCCTACACTTATTTAAGAGTAATTAACAGCAAAACATTTCTGTTTCTCTTCAATATTTTTTTTTAAGGACGGTAAAGCCAAAGGTAGATTCCAGGCAGATACATGCTCATTCTAAAGTCACATTAATACTACCTTTCTGGGATTATACAGTCTATCAACAAGTAACTGAACATTGATCATTATGTGGACCAGCCATTGCTTAGGCACACAAAATCTGAGAGAGAAAAAGGCACTATTGCTCCCAGAGAGTTTATAATTGCATTAAAAAGAAAGTAACAAAACATAACACATCAATATAAAGAACAATTTAAAAATATTTATAGGCATATATGACACAGAAAAAAATCAGGAAAGAACGGGGAGTACATGTTTGGCTAATTGACTTTACCAGAGGTACAGCATAACTCCTTGGCTCCCCAATAGGCCACTGTGGTGGCATATTGAAAAAACAAAATGGAAACCAAAATTATTCAAATATTCCTAGACATTTTCAAAAACACATCAGATACACAATATTGAAGTACCTATCATGCTGGCTCCTTTGCTATTATAATAAAAGGAACAGAATAGAAAAAAGCAGTACTTTAGGTTACTAATTCCTGCAGTTCTTGTTGTTACTTCTACATATAAAACCTCAACTGTTTTCCAAATTTTCTAGAGACAGCATTGTGGAACTCTCAAAGATACTAGCTCTTTGAATTTATTATGATTGATATGAGAATGGGTCATAGATATAGTCATATCTAGGAAAAGAGACCCAGAGAACTAACATCATGAAGCAGCAAGCTAAAATAAAAATCCAATTGCAATTCTGTGATCTAAGATTTGGGTAATAATTTTATTTCACTCTACATCTCTACAAAATTATGGAAGTCAGTCTGGATGTTTCAACTCTTTAATACCAAAGATAAAAAAAAAAATACATGCTGCAATATAGAGGGAGACACCAAATCTCAAAAATCTGCTCTACAGAAAAGTTACTGCTAACTGTATTCCTGTCAAAATGTTATTCCATTACTTCAAAATAATACAGAGGTCTTCATTCTGATCAATTCTAAGTATTTTCTTCAATTTAAGCTACATTTCACTAGTTTAAAATGACTGACTATTCAGGCAATTTGTATAAACAAGTTAAAAGCCTCAATAATATATGAAAGTAAATCATGTTACTCCCTCTTCAAATACCTGATAATTATACACCGGCAACTGATATCCAATGATGCCGTGACCTGGTGAATTTGGATAAGAAGGATATGGCTGAAAATAAAGTTTACAGAAAGAATGATTAACTATGGTAAAACATTTTTTTAAAAAATAAGAAAGAAGTATCATTCCCAATATAACAAAAAAATGAAAAACTTTAAAATACTAATTATTTTTCTATATACAACAATGCAGAATTCTAAATGAATGACTGACTTTAGGAAGAAAGAAATATTCTGTGTCAAGTGCTATGCTGTGGGTGGGGAGGGGGAAGAGACAAATGACAAAAGAACTGACTACTTCACCATTCAAAGTTTACCTTACTTATACTGTGTACTTACGCCCAACCAGCAGTTATTTCTTATACTGGTAATAAGGCTCTACTAAGACAGATTTCAGCTTAAGTTAAATTAATACATTTATTATTTTCGTGGCTAAATACTAGATTGTTTTGTATCTGACAATATTACAGGGTAATACTGTAGTTCTTCTACAGATGTTATGGCTTTCTCTGTACTTTATTTCAAAAAACTAAGGGCAGTATATAATCCACAACTGGAAAAGAGACACTAATATCTGCTGTTTCAATAAATACTTACTAATTAAACACATACAGGTAGCAGCACAAAAGAATACACTCAGATTCAGCAACGGTTCACAGTAAATGATACAAACAAGTAGGGCTTTTTTCCTAGACATTGTTCAGAGAAGGAAAAAGAAGAAGTCCCTACATGTTTCAAGTACACGGAAAATGCTAACAAATGAGAGATACTGAACAACTATTTCATTACTATTTTCTTACTTTAATTTTCCATCAAAGAAAATGTCTTTTCACTAACACATAAATAAAATGAACCAAGAAGAAAATAAACATTATTTATCAACAGTAAGTGATAGAGCATGTTAAATCCTACTTTAAATATCAAAGTAACCAGGATGAGAGAAATTAGATGCCAGAAATTCATGGGATTTATAGAAAACAGTAATACAGATCAGAAATCTACCCATTCCAGAACCAGAATATACCCAGAAGTCAGCAATTTATATGAGGAGGCATTTGGAAATCATCTCAAGTAAAGAATACCTAGATGAATTCCTAACCTTACAGAAAAATAAACTAGGCAGGTACATGAGGAGAGCTGCTTCCAAATACTTTAGGAATCAGTTACGTGGGGTGAAAAAGGAAGAGATAAGAAGAGATCTGTTCATGTGTCTACAGAGGTCATTTCTAATGACAAAGTATGTAGAAGATTTTTAGCTCATATAACAAACACTAAGAAGAAGAAATTTCTAACAGAAATAATAAATTTCCCATCACTCAAGGTATTCAAACAGGGATTCTATTGCCACCTACTACGGGAAGTATAGATACAATTGCACAGAAAAAATGATGACTAAAATAAGACAATAGGAACGTAAGCAGTTCTTACCTGAACGTACTGAGTTATAGGATTCAGCGTGACTCGGGGCTGACGATATGTTTCAGCATTTGGATTACTCCAGACATTCCGAAACTGTGGTGGAGGAGGAGGATTAAATACCAAACGACGTGGCTGCACATGATAAGCACCTTTTAAAAGCAAAAGGAAAAGCCTATTTTAGTTATCTGAAAATCTACACGTGTCAAAAGAACAATGTCTTTT
>NW_016821273.1:71070-85881 GCF_001698545.2 Rhinopithecus bieti | reverse complement strand
TTTCAGCATTTGGATTACTCCAGACATTCCGAAACTGTGGTGGAGGAGGAGGATTAAATACCAAACGACGTGGCTGCACATGATAAGCACCTTTTTAAAAAGCAAAAAGGAAAAAGCCTATTTTTAGTTATCTGAAAATCTACACGTGTCAAAAAGAACAATGTCTTTTCCTACTCACATAAATTTTGTTTTCTGATTGCAGGGCCCAGCTTCAGTTTTTTACCCTGGATATGGACCTGTGACTGAAAATAAAACGGTAACAAAACTAGACTCAATTTTCAAGTCTTGACTTCCAAGACTTGGGTGAACACATACAGTCTTCTGAAGTTTCTACTATTATAGAAGATCAGTGATAACTACACACCAAATTAAAATTTGTCATCATGAAGTTACCTTACTTACCCTTACTACTCTAATCAGTGTCAAGAGGCATCAAGTGAAAGGTGATCAAAAACTTTTCATCACCCTTTCTACAACTCTTCCTGCCTGTAGTTCATGAACCTAGGCGTCCAGTCAAAAATAAACAGGATCTAACAAGTTATGTGGTTACTCTAAGTTTGGATTTTGAACAGAAAGTGTATCTTTCTCCAAATTTTACACAAGACTTAGTATATCACTAACAGTAAATGTTGTATCAATAAAATAAATAATAGATTTTTCTATTAGATTACTTACTTCTACTATCTTCTGGACATCCACGTCATTAAAAAATGAAACAAATCCATAGCTATAAAGGCAGATAAATGAAGTATAAAATCACCATCAGGCAGTACACGGTTCAGAACTTCTGCTATTCTATATACAGAAGTGATCATGACAAAAGATAAATAATATACCATGATAACTACTTGTTAAGATGTACATGACAGATCCTCTACAAATACACCTCTTTTTCGTAATCGGAACTGTCAAAATGTGCTAAGATTAGGACAGTGTGAAAACTTTATTGATTAACAAAGAATTCGTATCTGTGAACCTGAAATTAACTTACTATCTAAGACAAGATGGTTAAAATTTAAGATATTGTGCAGTGTATGAAGGGAAACAATTATTTGAGAAAACTGATAACTCATTTGTATGAAATAGGAATTGGAGACATTTAAAAATAAACATTAGAAAAATGATTAAATAGAAGAGCTGGCAATAACCTTTTATCCCCTGCATGAAAGAAACTAACACAGCAAAAATGTCATTTAAACATGTGTCAGAGTATCACTTCTGAAGTCTTCTTTGATACTCTACAGGTGACTAGAATTCAGATATTTTTGATAAAATTACTCACCCTTTGGAGACACCAGTTTGATCCGTGATTATCTTCACTTCTTTCACTGAACCATATCTACCAAAGAAGCTTTTAATCTCAGCTTCAGCCATCTAGAGAAAAGAATTGAACTTTCAGGGTAAAAATTCAGCATTCAAAAATTTCAATTTTACTACAATTTCACTACAACGAGGTGAAAATTTCTCCCTCAGTTTTACCTAAATGACCGGTAGCTCTTTGTCAAAGATATTTTTAGTACCTGTGGGTCAAAAGTAAAACCAATTCTAAACCTCCATGAAGTACAAAAAAAAGAAAAATTAAGTTTGTAACAGGGCCCAAATCACATTGCTCATAATGTACTTTAAGGCAAAAATGAGGTATGAATACAATACCTTGTCATCAATTCCACCAACAAAAACAGTGTTTGGCATGATTCTGCCTTCTGGTACAACATAGCCTTGGCTAGCTGCAGCAGATGAAGACTGGGTGCTGGTTTCTCTGGAGATGGTTGAGTTTGGAGTCGCAGGATTTGCAGCAGGCTGTAATTTGGAAAGTAGACATCATAATTAGATATACAGGCAAAACCCATACATAATGTGAGATATAATTTTTGTGTTTTAAGTGTAAGATATTTTGAAAAAGTATTTTCATTGTAAATTAGTCACCACTGCAGCTTAGTTCAGGTTCAGGATCTAAACTAATCAGAGTATATCCGTACGGAATTTTAACCAAACAATATAGTACTTTCTTAAACCCAGTGTTGCTCATCACCGAGTCTTGTACAATGCTGTGAAAGAATACTTATTTAGTATTTGTGAAAATACTATGCAAATTAGTTAAAAAAAATCCAAAACTAGAAAGTTCAGATTTATATAAAGTTATTAAAATCATCCTGTTCTATATTCATAAACTTTTCACTTTACTGATTATACTAAGGATAAACCTTAAAAAAAAATAAGCCGCATCAAAAAGAAAACAAGCCTCAAAGTTTTAAACCAATTTGTCTTGCTTTGCCTTTTTCAACATAATTAACATGAGTTTTCACAATGTTAACACTCCCTGTATTAGGGTACCTGCTTTACTTTAGAAATGGCTCATGCAAATAGTATTGTTCACATGTCACAGCTCCTTCTAAAAAACAGGTTATAATCCTCTTCCCTCATGGTAGGGAAGCATTTCAAAAGCATCTTTTGAAATCACTTTTCCTGAGTAACACCAAATCAGTCTGATTGGTAATTCTAATTTTCAAAGTGGGCTAACAGATATATATGATACCATCTTTATTTTCAGATTAAAAAAAAATGCATACATGTAACTTATTAATTTTCTCAATTCTGATTAGAACGGTCTTTATTCTTTCCACAGTAAACTCTAAGGTTAATGTAAAATTTTCTGAAGTAGTATTCATATGTTGGAGAAACAATCTAGCATAGTGAAACAAAAATTAATCTAGTCAAGAGATCCAGGTTTATGTCCCTTACTGGTAAGTGGTTATAAGCCACTTACTTGCCAGCTGTGTATCTCTGGGCAAACTGCTTTGAGAATGAAATGAGATAACATCTGTGAATTCACTTTGCATGTATAAAGTGGTAAAACTGGTATGCCAATGTAAGTTAGTGTCCTGTTATTTGAATTTATTTTTAGTAAATTTTTTTCAAGTTTCTTTTTGGCTTTACTATTTTAGCTGTTATTTTGGAGAAATTTTAATTAAGAACTAATTGAAACACCACAAAACTATGGCACATTGCTAATTTAAAAATCTTTGGTGAAGTGCCTGTTGACTACAAAAGGTAAGTACAAAAGGCTGCAAAAGAGAAAGCTACTACATATATACCTGTTTGAAAGAAAACAAAAGACAAGAGAAAGAAACTATACGTCTTGTTGCAAAGCACAATGATGTCACAGAAGTTATTAAGAAAGTAGAGTTCCTGCTTTGTTAATAAGATGTTAGAAGTTACTGATTCTACACAGCTTTGGTAGAGATGATCTCTAAATTCCCAAATCATCTGAAGCTGAGTTTATTGCTTTTCTCTATTCTTTTGTGCTTATACTTGCTATTTTCGGTTTGTAACTCACTCCTAATTCTTTCCTTTAATACGGCTATTTCATGACAACGATGTGAAAGAAAAATTTTAAAAACTATATCTAAAGTTCTTCCTTTCTAAGAAGCTGCATTATCTTGAACTATTGGGAACCTGATTAGATTTCCCTTCCTTATAGACAATTTACCAATCCCTTCTCAGTTCATTCAGAAATCACAAACAGAATAAAACAAAACAAAAGGAATTCTAAAACTCCTGTAATTTCTTTCTCTCCTTTTCAATTCCCCCTTGATTTGCGGATGAACTTCAGATATGTTTTTCTTTGATAAACAAGCTATATTACGGTATTGTCTCTGCATCATAGTGTTGGATACATTTTAATTTAGAGGTGTAAGATCTGGCAGAAAACTATGTCAGATTATTAGTGGTTAGGGAAATGCATTGATTCTCAACTGAGGAAGATTTTTGAGCCCCAGCAGCATTTAGTGATGTTTAGAGATGGGCTGTTACAACTGAGATGTATTCCTGGAATCTGATGGGCTGAAGGCCAGGATACTACTGCACATCCTACAATGTAAAGACAGCCTCCTACAATAAGGAATTATTTGGTCCCAAATTTGAAAAGGGTGTGGGTTAAGAAACCTTGTGACAGTGCCACAAGAATTGAAGAGGAAAATTATTGTTTGGAAAGAACCTGATTGTCATTGGTCAGTAATGTAAATCTTTTCATGACTTCAGTTTAAGTTTCCTTGCTTGAAAACGAATTGTTGGAAAACATGTCTTGTGTCTCTTCTGATTCTCATACTCTATACGATAATAACACAGATACTTGAAACAACAGTAGTTTGGTAAAGAGGAAAAAAGTCATTTGATGTTATGACAAGTTTGATTTCAGTTTGGATCTTACAAACCGGCTGTCTCTGCTTAACTGGAATCATACATACAAAATTCACTGAATCACTTTAATAGTATCATAACATTTTAAATTAAGGAAGTCACCATCATGTCCTTGTCCTCCAGCAGCAGGTGGCTTTACTTACATTGAAGTAAGCAATGTACTCCATTTTTACCATGGTTTGATTAGCAGTGATTTTTCAATTCCTACTGTGTGTGTATTCATACATAATTATGTAAAGTATATAAAAAATCCACTATCAATAGACAGCCTTTGATTAGTTTTAAACTATGGCCAAAAATATAAATGAATGCTTAGGATAAGCAAAAGTTTAATTTTCAAGTAAGCAACATCATAACCATCAATAGCATCCTGAAAACAAACTGCATTAAAGTAATTTTTTTAATGACACCTTCTAGTGAGTTGGTGAATTCTGAAATGAGAAATGTTGGAATAGTAAGCAGGCGTTAGCTTTTAGACCGTCATATACACAACTCTCATTGCTATTTATAACAATATATTCCTTGTTATATGTAGACAATCCAGTGACAAAGACAGTTAAAAGCTGGAAAAAAATATCATTTAAACTCCTGGGATGTCCGCTCCTTTGCCAGTATAATCTACTTCAATTACTATGTGAACACGTAAGCAAACTGGTATTTACATAAACTGACCTTGAAAAAGCCTATCATTTGTAGTCATCAAAGTTATATTCATCATCCATCAAAGTTACATTCACAGCAATAAGAAGAAGAGTAAATATAGAGAATGCTAAATTTAAGAAAATATGACGTGAAAATCAGAGGTAAATCGAAGAGTAGATTCTCGGGGAGTGGTGGGTGGCGAGGTTGAAATTCAAGCAATAAACAATCCTGGCAAAAGTAAGCAAGAAAAAGCAAGACAGCAAAAGTATATATGAGACCTGAAAAATGGGTTGTGGCCACAGATCATAAAAGAATGCTACGCACAAACTCTATACAAATAAATTTGGAAATCAACGACATGGTAAACTCATGGAGAAATTTTAATTTTTACCAAACAGTCTTAAAAAGAAGACCCAATGTCATCTGGCTCAGTTTCCCTGGGAGTTTTTTCAACTTGGAAAGAAATAGATATCTTGGGTGTATGTGTGTGTGTCAGAGAGAGGTGTGCACACACACCAGAAACCTGAAATAAAAATAGAAAACACAAAAGAAGATATCAAGGAATTTAAACACTTCTCTTCAATTTTCAAAGAGGAAAAAAGTATTTCTTAATGCATTTTACAAAGCTAACAGCATACAAGTAACAAAACCTAATCAAGATGGTCCATCCCTCCCCTCAACACAATTGCAAAATTCCAGGAGTAAAGAACATCGTTTTTATTGGCAAAGCAAGAACACTCCATTCTCAGGACATGTTACTTTAATTCACCATTGAGAAAGTATTTAATAAAATACAGCATTCATTTTTAAATTTTTTAAAAACCTAAATAAAATAGAAAGAGAGGAATCTCATTTTCTATCAATCTAATACTGTCCTATCATTAAGCTTAAAGTGAAATACTAGAGCCATCTCCATTGAAAATAGGGGTAAGTTAAGGGTACCAGGGCACCTCCTTATTAGTACTACATATACTTTGCCACTATGTATGGCAAAGATGAATAGTAATAGAGTTCTGATGCATCAGTAAGAAAAAGAAAATTAAAAAGGGAAATTAAAAAGCTAATGATACATGATTAAACTCATTGATGATTTTTAAAACTGCACATCAACATAGTGTAATATTTTCCAGCTATTAGGTTGACAATTTAAAAAATCTTAATACCTTCCACTGGAAAGGGTGTGGAACAGAGATCACTCTACACACCGTCAGTGGGAAAATACTGATACATGTTTTACCAAGAGTACCTTGGAGAAGGTGTATCATATTTTGATATATGGGGATACTCACCACTATACTAATGTGGAGCATAATTTAATATTGTTATAAAAGGGCAAAACGGTTTCACCCAACGATGCCACTGACAGAAATTCACCTCAAGGAGTAAATAGTACAAGCGTGCTAAGATATTTACACAAGGATATTCATAGTATTTTTTTTTTCTTTTTTTGAGACTGAGTCTCACTTTATTCCCTAGGCTGGAGTGCAGTGGCACTATCTGAGTTCACTGCAACCTGCTTCTCAGGTTCAAATGATTCTCCTGCCTCAGCCTCCTGAGTAGCTGGGATTACAAGCGCATGCCACCATGCCTGGCTAATTTTTTGTATTTTTAGTAGAGATAGGGTTTCATCAGTGTTCTTGAACTCCTGACCTCAAGTGGTCCACCCGCCTCAGTCTCCCACAGTGTTGGGATGACAGGCGTGAGCCACTGCGCCCAGCCTGTGACAGTTTTAACACTGGAAAAGTATTCATCATAAGGTAATTTCGTAAAATAATAACAAAATTTTTAACATATATTGAAAATTAAAGTTATCTTCAGAATAATGTCCACATTAATTGAAAGATGCAAGTTGTAAAACAGTATTAAAGCAGCATGATGTAACCTTTCTAAAAGTTGGCCTATCTATATGCAATTGTAATACATGAATAAAAATAAGCTGGAAAGGCATTCATGTATCAAAAATTAAGTGTGGTTATATGTGTTGGGATTAAGATCGACTACTATTTTCTTAGTGTGATTGTTTTCAAATGAATAAACATACTACTTTTATAATCAGAAAAAAACTGATGAAAGGGATTAAGATGGATTACTATTTTCTTAGTGTGACTGTTTGCAAATGAGTAAACATACTTCTATAATCAGAAAAAAATTGATGAAACTATTAGCATTTCTTCCCTTTACTTCTAAAAATGAACAGTATTATTGTAAATATTTATTACTTATAACTCAAAGCGATTATTTCTATCAGTACGTATGACTACATGTAGTACACTTATTACACATAATAGGTGCTTAATTATATATTTTTATTTTAATGTTTATACTTGGTAATATAAACTGTGTACAAATCTCCTCCTTTTATCTCTAAAAATGAAGAGACAGAATTATCGAAGCAGACACACACACATACAGCATGTAACTCGCGTTTGTGACTCAGTGGTTGGTTAGTGTATTCAGAGCCGCATCTGCGGTGGCTGCCAACCAACGCTGGGCATTTACCAAACTCACGGAAATGCACAGCCAACATTATCTACCACATGGACATTCTGTCAAAGATTCCTGGTTTATCTAGAGGGGAAAAATTGTGCCTGGAGTTTAAAGATTCTAAAAATATCAATGGCAACTATTGAAGGCGACTTCAGGCCGCAAAGATGGTATCAGGCGAGATTTTGTGCCTGTCGCCACTGCAAGGAGGGAACCGCCATCAGCAAGTACCCAGCAGCTGGGAGGCACCAGGGGACCAGAGGCACTTCCCGCCCAGACTCCTCAGCTACCGGGCCGTGCCTGCAGGACGCCCCACATGCCTCGCTAAGGTCCCCACAAACTCCACCCTACCCCATACAAGGGACCAGTGAGAGAACCACTTCCACCAGGGAGGTAGTCTCCACCCGCTTCCCCAGCTAGCTGGACGTGCCTTTCAGGAACACCCCACATGACTCGCTTAAGCCCCCACAAACCAACCCAAAAGCACCGCACTCCACCGCACCGCACTGCCACCCCAACCCCGTATAAGCGACAGGGACGAGAACCACTCCGAAGAAGTTCGGCCCCCCACTTCAAGACGACAAGCTCTCTCAGGAGGCCCGCCACCATCTTGCGGAGGCCACCGTGCGCAGAAAGCAGGAAGTTGGAGGTTGGCCGGGTTGGCGCGGCGTGGGAATGGGGAACCCGCGGGCCCAAAACCGCTAGCCAGCATTAGAACCCAGGGCCAGCGAAATGGGCTGCCGCCCCCCACCAAGGGCTGCTGGCCCTTGCAACTGGCCCTGTGAGGCAGTGCTTCTCCGGGCCCACTTATCACGCATTGCTCAGTGTCCCCCACTTCTGGGCCTTGCCTTGTTCACTCTTAGGCCGCCACACTGCCAGGCCGCCTCTTCCCACCCTGTGGGCCACTACTCCATAGTGCGCTAGGCGGGTGTTTTTTTTTTTCCTCCCCAAACATGGGAAAACGAGAGTGGAGGCGAGCCCTGGTTTCACCCACCGGTGAAGACCCCACAGGGCCTTGGCCCCTTCAGGACTTCTCCCTCAACTCACCATGATGGCGGCAGGCAGCAGTTCCTCACAGGGCCAAGAGCGAACAGACGCTGTGCCTTCACGCACCACTTCTGGGGTCTGCTGGTGAAATCCGCTGGAACCCGCTGCGGGCCTTCGAGTGCGTCAAAGCGCCGCCAAAGGCGAAGGTGTAAGTTAAATCCAAAGGGCGCGCGACAAGCTAAAGAGAACTCTAAAGGTGAACCCGGCCAGGCTGAAGAACTCAGGCGCACTGAGGCTGGACGCGGATTCTGGGAGGTGGGCCTCCAGGATCGGGTATTCTTTATTCTTTTTGTATTTTTCAAGGGCGCGTGGTATCGGCCTCAGCCAATGGGTGGCAGCGCCCCCGCCCCCTGCTGGCGTCTAGGTGGGGGCTGCGGGGGACGACGGCGTTCCCCCTCGCTAGTTGGTTTGTGGGTTCGCTGCCTTACGGTACGCAGGCTACGCAGTGCGTGTTGTGCAGGGCCGTGCCTGGCGTCCCAGGGAGGCACCGCCCCTCACAGGGAACAAACACGGCACACATCATCTCCAAAACTTCCTTGAAATAAGTATGCTACTGAATATTTATGGGATGGTTTTTTCGAAAAATGATAATCTAACTGCTGTCAAGTGCTAGCTAGTTTCAAGTCGGCTCTGGAATGCCACGAGGGTTACGCACAATCACTGTTAAGTTTCACACTCACCCCACATCTTTTTAAAATACCTACAGAAATAAACAAGCAACCTGTGGAAAACGAAGGAGATATCGATGAGCCAGAAGCTTGGACTACTTTCTGTCAAGTTTGAGATAGAAGGGGTTGGATGCGAGGACATGCCGGTTTGACATTCAGAATGTTTGTGCTTTCAAGAAATAGTTACTGAGTGCCTGTGATTACAAGGTACTGCAGATGCAGGTGTGAACAGAATAAAAGAATATCTCTTTGCTCAGGGATTTTACATTTTAAAATCTAGGCCTTACAGGAAGATGCTAGGCCTTCCTAGAGAATTCTGAAACATTCTCAAGGTCAGAGCAAGGGCCTAGAGCAGCATCAAGCTGTGGGGCAGTTGGTGGAGCCAGTCACATAACTTTAGGGACCACTGCAGCACCTTGTTGTACACACAGGGCTACGTGGCTATGACCTTTATCCTCAGACTTCACTTCTGTACTGACTGAAAGCATTGAAATGTTACTTTTTGTACTGGCAAAATGGTGGACTTCTATAACGTGAGAAGTGTCTCATTACTAACACCTACTAATGCGGGATAAAAAAAAAAAAAAGTTTTATATTCAATAGGCAGCTAAACCCATAAAAAAAGAAGGGAAATTCCAAGTACCAAAAATAAACTGAAAACAAGAGCAATGACTTGTTCAACTGATTTTTCTTCCGCCCTGGATATCGGGGCTGGGATGTAGGGCAGCCAGTCATACTAATTTGCCCAGAACTTACAGGTTTTAGCACTGAGAAATTACAACGTCCCTAAGGAAACCAGGAAGATTGGTCCTCCCAGATGTGGGCAAAATGTAGTTACTCCTTCTAACTTGAGGTGTGGATGTTTAGGAGCAGGAGGTAAGGGTTCGAGGTGGGACCTGGAAATGAGTACTGTGCAAAAAGCCATTGTCCCTAAAATCCTTAAGAAAAGGGTGGAGTAAGAAAAATGTAAATCACCCATGAACAAGCATATGAGGAAGCTTGTCCTATCTCTGGATGAAGAAAATACGTATTTAACTCTGAATAAAATTTGAAACCCTAGATCTGCATGTCATCAAAGTTCGTAGTTTAAATCTATAACAAATTACTGAAATCCGCAAACCAAGAAATTGATCCTCCTACACCATCACCCTGTCTCCTGCCTGAAGAGATCCTAGACATGGGGCATCTAGAATTCCTGGCAGAAGCAAATATAAAACCAACTTGGATGAATGCTTCTACAACCTAGGCTGAAAGCGATTCTCATGAGAAAATGATTCTTTAAGGATATGCTCACAATAAGAAATTATACACGCTACTTACCTTGAATAAGAATGGCTTACAAAAAATAAAGTTAAAACTTACAGAAGAAGGTTCTCAGTAGCAATAGAAACTAGAAGATAGTAGTAATATACTCAGAAGAAGACTTACAGAAGAAGCTTCTTTTGGATTGTGTGTATATTTTTTTTTGTTTTTTTTAATGTTATTTTTTTCTCACGTTATTTTTTTCCTCTATTTGGAGTAATGCATTCTAAGTGCATTTAAGTGTTTGTTTTACTATTTTAAAATGTAAACTTAAAATATAAAGCTAATAATACAAAGGCCTTTAAGTTGATTTAGCTCTACACACCCTCCCGCCTCTCAGTTTATAAGTTATTCACTACTTTAGCTCTATCCTGTTTTCATCATATAAAGTAGACATCATTTTTTAAACCCACTCACAAATGTGTAATAACATTTTGCTTACCATTTCTTTGCATATCTCAAATATTCTTTCTGAATCATTTTCCTTGTTCCTGTAGCAAATTACTTATGATTTGTGTGACAGTGTGATGTGGTACTCTTGGGTTTTTTTCCGCCTGAAATATTTTGGTTTTGCCCTTTTGTTTCATGATAATTCTACTGAATATCTAATTCTAGATTTACAAGTATTTTCCCAGTCAGAATATTGAGCATTTTACTCTGTTATCTTCTAGTTTTCTATTGCTACTGAGAAATCTGCTGTCAGTCTTTTTGCTGTTTAAGATCAATTTTTCTTTGGTGTTCTGAACTTTCAAAATTATGTAAGTAGGTGTGGAGTTTTAAAAAATTTCTCCTGCTTCGGAGTTTTAACTTTCTGGATTTGCGCATTAGTTCTTAACAATTCTGAACAGTGTTACCCATTTTGTTGTTAAGGGTTAGCTGGTTAAGAGATCAAACATTTTTTCTATTTTATATTTCATGAGTGATTCTTACAATTTACTTTTCTTTAGATCATGAATTTTTCAAAGGTTGGTGCTATTGTCTTGAAATCTTGTGAAATCTCTTAATAAAAAAATATTGTGATCAAAACTGATTGTATCCATGTCAATGTGTTGAGTAAGATTAGTGGCATAATTCATATGAGCTCAGAAACAAATTTTTATATTGATACCTATATGTTGGGGAAGAAGAAAAAATGCTGGTGTCTTTGAACACTTCTGCCAGTTCTTCTGTGCTTCTAAAGCCTATGGCTTTGGAAAGAAGGCTATGTTTTTATAGGCACACTTGAATTTCAATCACTTGCAAATCATTTCAAGATTTTTGTTATATCTGCCCTGAGCCTCTATTATTATTTACCTGTTTTAAAAATTAACTTCTTGTCCTTAACAATAATATTTGCAATATCAGATGTACTGTTTTAGCTACATTTTGAACAATGACGTTAAAATAAATACAGAACGATTTGAATTTAAAACAATATTTGTTTATGCATCACTTCATACCACATTCTGCCAGGGCAACAGGTAACAGTTTTGGGAAACACTGGATCTGCAGAACTCTCTGGAGCTTTAGATACCCAAAGTTTGGCCCACGGGACTAAAAAGTAGAATTTCAAATTGTTCTACCTAATAAATGAGAATAATCAAATTACAAGGAGAGAAACCAAACAAGGCAGGGAAAGTAGAAGTTTTGGAAGCTGGAGGAAAGAAGTAACCTTGCAGGTTGGCTTGCTTGCTCACACCTGTAATCCTAACATTTTGGGAGGCTGAGGCTGATACATGACCTGAATTCAGGAGTTTGAGACCAGTCTGGGCAACATGGCAAAACCCTGTCTCTACCAAAAATACGAAAAATTAGCTGGGTATGGTGATGTGCACCTGTGATCCCTGCTCCTCAGGAGGCTGAGGTGGGAGGATCATTTGAGCCTGGGAAGTGGCGGTTGCAGTGAGCCAAGATTGCCCCTACTGCATTCCAGCCTTGGTAACACGGTGAGACTCTCTCTCAGAAAAATGAAATTAAAATAACCTTGCAAAAAGAAAAAAGTTGGAGCATGCAGTAAAAGGTATCTGAGTACATTAGAATCATCTAGGGAACTGTAAAAAATTGATATGTCCATGCCTTACCCCAAACCAATTAAATCGGCTGAGTGCAGGGTTCAAAAGTCAGTAAATTTTTTAAGGAATTGTTTCTCTAGTTACTCCAATATGCAGCCAAATTTGAAAATTGGTGCTATGGAGACTTGCTACTCAAAGTATGATCCTCAGATCAGCAGCTTCACATCCCCTGGGTACTGTCAAATCTCAGGTTCCGTGCTAAACCTACTGAATCAGAATCTGCATTTTAACAAGATCTCCAAATGGCTCATGTGCAAAATGAAGGTCAAGAAACATTGCCATAGAAGGCACTTCTCATAAACAATTTGCTCCCCTATATTTGAGACTCTTTCTTTATTTAGAAATAAACAGTCTACTTTCTCAACCTTTCTTGCAGCTACAGCTTGGACAGGCAACCTACACAACATCAATGAAGGAAGCAGAGATACGCAGAGGTTGTATAACTTGCCTGAGATCGTAGTTGGTAGGTATCAGAACTGTAATTTAAACCCAGTCAGACTTTAAAGTCTGAGTTCTCAACCATTATGCTATATTAGCAAACTACATGGAGGAAGAAAGGGGTAATATAGTGAAACAAAGTTAAGTATTAAATCTCTTCTTCTCATGAAAGTAACCAAACAAAGAAGCCAAACCACAAATCTAAGCCCCAAACAACACTGTAGTCTGAAAGTTTTGCCTTCTCAACCCCTCACCTATTCATATGTTGAAACTCTAGTCCCTGAGATGATGGTATTAGGAAGTGGAACCTTTGGGATATGATTAGTTCATGAGGGCAGAGCTGTGGTGAATGGGATTGATGCCCTCAGAAAAGAGGACGGTGGGAGGTTAGTTACTCCTTCTACCATGTAAGAATACAGCAAGAAGTTGGCAGTCTGCACCCCAGAAAAGTTCCTCACCAGAACCTCACCATGCTGACATCCTGATCTTGAAATTGCCAGTCTCCAGAACTGTGAGATACAAATGTGTATTGTTTATAAGCCACCCAGGTTCAGATATTTTTATTATAAGAGCCTGAACAGATTAAGAAAGGTGGTACTGGACCTTTCATGTCTTCTTCCCCCCAATCCAAGCACCCTCTCCACCAGATGGATAGGGGCACAGAAGACAAGAAAATAAAGGTGTTGTCTTTGAGTCTTTAACTGGCATATGTCAAAAATTACAGAAGTAGTTAAAGGCAGAACTCATGAAATGAAAATGTGTATATGGGAAAGAATTGGGAGGAATCATTTGAAAGGGGTGCAGCATACCAACAAGAGACTGTAAGCTCCCACAGAATCAGCACAATGTGGTACCAATCCCCAAAGCCTTACAAAAGTTAAGTATGGGCCTTCTGTGCTTCCAGTAGCAGTCCAGAGAGGGCTTCCAATAGACTCCTGTCAGCACAATTGTCATCAATTATCCAGCACAAGTGACGAGCATCTCAACCATGAGTGAGGATGCTCAGCAGCCCCCCCTGAAATGCAGAGTAGGGCATGGATACTTGGTGGTGATGATTATGGCTTGAAGGGACAGCTCCTGCCTGGACCAAATTGGGATGAAAACAAAGCCATCTGGAAATCTCCCAGTTCTCCCTGTTCCCCAGGAAGTCAAACCATGCCTGATACAGAGGCAAGATGTTTAATCTGCACTTTGTTACACGGACAGCATTTATCCAAGTCTATGCTAAGAATTTTGCATTAAAACTTTTTTTTTGTCTTAAAATTTTACTTCAATCCCCAAAGTTGAAAACATATTTTCACACAAATACTTATATATATTAATAAATTCTCATAGCAGCATATATCCTAACAGCCAAAAATGGAAGCAACCCATATGACCATCAGCTAATGAATGGATAAAGAAAATGTAGTATATCCTCCATACAATGGGATACTATTCAGCAATAAAAAGGAGTGAAGTATTGATTCATCCTATAGCTTGGAAGAAACTTGAAAACACCAGGTGAAGTGAAATAAACTGGGACTAAAGGACTCATCGTGTATAATTTCGTTTATAAGAAATGTCCAGAAAAGGCAAATTCATAGAGACAGAAAAATTAGTGGTTGCCAAAAGTTGGAGAGACAGGTAAATGGGGAGTGACTACTAATGGGAATGGGATTTCTTTCGGGGGTGATACAAATATTCTGAAACTAGTACTGATAGTTGCATGACTTGTGATTATACTGAAAACCACATTAAAAGGTTGTGGTACATTATATTTCAATAAATATCAACTAGTAATATTTAGTTTTCATTGAATGTAAAAATATTTGTAGTACCTGAACTTGACCCTTGTGGATCTGATATTGAAAATTTTAATTAAAAAGCAGAGTCTTGATAGTGCACAAACTGTGTCTGTCTTAAACAAGAAAAAGAAATGAATGCTTCAAAATGAAAATAAAAAATCACAGATTTGTTTGCTTAAAAAAAAGAAAGTG
>NW_016821273.1:62230-69734 GCF_001698545.2 Rhinopithecus bieti | reverse complement strand
GGGGGTGATACAAATATTCTGAAACTAGTACTGATAGTTGCATGACTTGTGATTATACTGAAAACCACATTAAAAGGTTGTGGTACATTATATTTCAATAAATATCAACTAGTAATATTTAGTTTTCATTGAATGTAAAATATTTGTAGTACCTGAACTTGACCCTTGTGGATCTGATATTGAAAATTTTAATTAAAAGCAGAGTCTTGATAGTGCACAAACTGTGTCTGTCTTAAACAAGAAAAAGAAATGAATGCTTCAAAATGAAAATAAAAAATCACAGATTTGTTTGCTTAAAAAAAAGAAAGTGAGCTATTTAGGAAGAAACAATTGAATTTTGGAGAAGCCTGCTTCACTATTCCCCAGAGTACATTGATCATATTGTTTTACAACTTGGGAGAAATATTATTTTTTTCAGATTATAACACAGTAAAGATGAACTTTAGGAATAGACTAAATACTGTCCTTGATAAATAGAATTATTTCTAATATTAGGCTCATGATTTCTAAAAAGTCACAAAACACTATTCTCACGAAAAAATGTTGGTGAAGCATAATTTATTTTAAAAAGTAAAAATAATGTTCTTGACCTAATTTCTTCTTAACATAAAATGACTTTTTTGCCTTGTGCTGTAAAAAATGAGACATGCAAATTAAATGTTGATCACTGGCTCAACAAACTCATCATTGTGACTATTTTTTCTGTCTTCATTAATCTAATCTAAGTATACATTATACCTCATGGGCTCTCATTAATGTCTTGTTAATAAATTCCACTTTCAAAGTGTTCTATGGTCAAGCAAGTTTGGGAAATGCTGCTGTGGCATAGTTCTTTGCACGTATTTACATCAGAAAGCTTTACCTGGAAGTGTGCTACCTGGCTAAAGGAATTTACAATCCACAAATTTCAATTGCTTATTTTTAAAAAGGAGCTCAGTTTGCATGTCTCAGGTGAGTCAGCACCTCAGCATGCTGTCAGCATGACAGCAGTTCTATCTCCACATTCACCTCAGCCATTTTCTTGGAGGGCATTGCAATGTTGTGTGTGGGCAACTACATACACTGCCCAGAAGCAGCATGCCTCTTCCACTTATATGTCATTAGCCAAAGCAAACTATGTGACCACACCTTATTTCAAAGGGGACAGATCCTATGTATCTGAAAGGAAGATAACACAACTAGTGAATGGCCCTAATGTCTATCCTCTAGTATAGCCATTGTCCAACAGAACTGTAAAGAGAGTCACAAAGGTAACTTCCAACTTACTAGTATCACTATTAAAACTGTGAAAAAGAAGCAGGCCAGATTAATTTTAACAGTGCATTTTATTTAAGTGAATTGTGGAAAATATTTTAACATATAGTCATACCAAAATTATTTACATATTTTATTTTTTTTCTCTACTAAGTCTTTGAAATCTGGTGTGTATTTTATGCTTATAGCACACACACACGAACACACACACACACACCCATGGCATCCCACCCAGAAAATCCTGAGACATGTACTTAGCATTGCACAGCCACTCAAGAGAGCTGGATGTTCTGGGCCCCACCACTCACATGCAGTAGCGTCTTGTGTAAGTCACTTAGCCTCTCTGGGCCATTATGGTACTCATTTTATAAACTATTTATTACAGACAATACTTGTTATAATATTAGGGCCTGAAGAAACCCTTAGGGGTCATGGGCATCAGAAGATTCCCTAATGGGAATCACATCATGCATGTGAAGGAAGATTTAACAGCACATCTCAGAGCCATGCATAGGAGCACATAATCATCCAAGACATGAGAGGAGAAGGAATCATCAGCTCTGAGAAGGGAAAATTCCAGAAGCCTTCTAGAGGTGACCTTTGAGCCATGTTAAAGATGGAGAAGGATCATACCTTTGGCAGAAGTAGCAGAGAGGAAGACATCAGCACTTGGAGACCTGGAGAGTGCAAAGACAAGAAGAGAATGCTGAGGTGCTATGCTAATGAGTGGTAAGGATCTTCTCCCATGGGTGGACAGGTTGAAGGGTGCCTTGATGATCAGGCAGAAGTAGACAGGCTTGATAAATCAACAATGAGAAAATAAAAGGTACCCAGGCAAGAGAAACACTGTAAATGTGGTGTTTGAGGTAGCTATTTAGAGAATATTTGTTTTTGGTCTTTGAACAAGTAACTAGGAAAAGTATTTAATTTTTTATTTTGAAGTAAACCTAGAGGAAAGTTGCAAACATAGTACAGAGATTTGCCATTTACTTTTCATGCAGCTTCCCCAATAATATATCACATATCATAATACTATTATCAAACCCAGCAAATTAGCACTGGTAAAATGTAATTAAATAATTTGCAGATATTATTCAAATTCCTCCAGTTTTCCCACTACTCTCTGTTGTTTTACTGGTCTAGGATCCAATTGAAGATTCCACTTTGCATGTAGTGATTATGTCTCCTTAATGTTCTCCACAGGGAGACATTTTCTCAGTTTTTCTTTGTCTTTCATGACCTTGACACTTTTGGAGAGTCTACACTAGTTATTTTGTAGAATGTTCCTCAATTTGGGTTTGTCTGGTGTTTTCTTAGGATCAGACTGAGATTATAGATTTTTGGCAAGAATACCACTGAAGTGATGATGTCTTCTTGGCACATCTCATCAATGGATACATGGTGTCAACATGTCTTATTATTGGTAATACTAATTTTGATTACATGGCCAAAATAGGCCTACCAAGTTTCTGCAATGTGAAGTTACTATTAGGAAAAAAAATGGTTTGAAATCACGTTTCATGGGATCTTATTAGGTTCTTACTGATTGATCTGATTATTCATTTGTCTTTAAAATGAATTGCTCATTCAGTCATTCAGTTATTACCTTACTGAGGACTTACTCTGTGTCAGGCATTGTGCTGGAAACGGCCATGAAAGTGATAGATAGGGTCCCCACCCTCGTGGAATCTAGTGGGAGAAAACATCAAATTGAACATCACCAGGTTGGAGTAGAAAGACATAAAAATGGGCTTTAAGTACTTTGAGAGGAGGAAAATGCATGGTGGCTGGGTGAAGGGAAGATGGTGAAGCTGAGATCTGAGGGGCAATGAGGATTATTCAGGGGAAGGGGGATTGACACTTAGGAGGGAGCTCCTTTCTGACTATTTCTTAGCTTCCATTTTTAAAAGGAGAAATTTATATTCATTATTAGAAATCAATGAAATTAAGATCAGTATTTTTTTAGTATCTAAGGTGATAATAAATTGAGAAAATTTATTTGACAAGTTTTGTCTTGTAAACCCATTTGTTAAATAAAGGTTTCCTGAATGGAGACATTAAAACAATGTATGTGAAAAATGTTTGGGCTGAAAGACTTACATATTTGGATTAAAATATTAGACTTGAGACTGTCTTCCATTTAACAGAGTTGACTGTGAGTTTACCAGGTACCTCAGCACCAATAGAAAGAATACTTTCTCAATCAAGAATAGTGTAGTATACAGAAAAAAGTCACTGAAGGGGTCAACAATTTTTAAATTATTAACCATAACATAAACCTATGAAGAAGATTACAGGTTATTTTATGTAAAGGATAAGACCACATCAAAATGCATTGAGAAATATCACTGATGGTGTTAGAGACAGATACAGTTAAGAAACAGATTTAAATGCATGAACATGTATCCAAAATAATTATTTTACTTGGGTTATATTTTAATACTCAGATAATCAAAATAAAGCAGTTTTAAATATTGCTTTAATGTATACAGAATGTTACTTTTATTTTTTGAAATTAATTTATTTTGAAAATAGTTTTGAACTATTTTAAAGTTAAAGTTCTATATTTATATTAGACATATAGTTTATATTAGATATATAGTATATATAGATTATATTAGATATATAGTACTATATTACTATCAATATAATAAAATAGTCACTTAAAATGTTTCACAGAGTTATCTAATTTGAATTTTTCCCACTTTTACCCTCAAAAGGTGTCAATTATATGATCTCTCCACCTATGGCCTCACTAGCAAATTCAGGCCCCAACACTGGTAGTAAGCTAAAGGAAACAGGCTTTTCCCTTTTTAGAAGGCAGGAAAAAGGTATGAATCCTCACTGTTATCTTGTCACCTATTTTTTTCTTGCAACTGTCCTTTGCCTCATAATGCCACATAAATTGAGCACTATGTGCTCAAAAGCTGTCCAAAGCACATTGCATAAATCAACTCATTTAATCATTAAGGTAACCCTATGATAGGTTTGTTATTATTCTCATATACAAATAAGGAAACAGAGGCTTTGTTCAAGTTAACCTACCCAAAAGTACATGATTTATAAATGTCAAATCTGAGATTAGGATCACAAACCTCTGTCATTAGCTATACTCTACATTTCCCTTTTAAAACATTCTGTTTCACCTGCCAAATTTCCAGATGTCTTGGAACCACTATAGTCATTCAAGGACCTTCTTTCAGTATCTTTATTATTCTAAGTGCCCACACTTCTTACTGGTGCCAGAAAATTATCACTACCACCTGACCAAGTGAACTCTGAATGGAGGGACATGCTGTATGTAGTACTTCTATCTATGGGCAACAGCTCTTGAGAAAACATCTTAGGTTCATGTAGAGCTGTATCATCAACTGAGCCTTCATTGCAGACATTTGTCAGTGTCTTGTTGAAGTCGACCAGAACTCCTTTTAAGAACAGCATGGAAATCCTGCTGATTTGGAGTCAGAAGATCTAGTTTTCAAATTGTGGCTTTCAATTCCTCACTAACAAGATGAGCACTGTTTTGTATACTTAGCACAACTTTTTAGGTCATTATATTAAATTGCTTAGAAGTATATTATAAACTGTAAGTGCTATTAAATATTAATTATTGTTTTACAAGTCATCCTGGAACAAGACTTTACATTTGTTTTATTCTTTGCAGGACTATATTACATCGTTTCACTGAATTTCTCAGCACCCCTATAGCTTAGGTATCATTATCCTTTTATCATTATTATTATCATTTTACAAACAGGGAACTGAAGCACAGAGAAGATTAATGCTTTCGTATATCAGTGAGCTTAGACTGCCATACAAAATATGATAGACTGGGTGGTTTACACAAGATAAATTTATTTTTTCAGAGCTCTGAAGGCTGGAAGTGTATGATCAGGATGTCAGCATGATAGGGTTCTGGTGAAGGCCGTCTTTCAGGTTGCAGATGGCTGCTTTCTTACTGTGTTCCTATATGTCAGAGAGAGAGAGAGAGAGAGAGAGTGCACAAGTTCTCTGATGTCTCTTCTTACAAGTATATTAATCCTATCATGAGGGTATCATCCTCATGACCTTGTGTGAATCTGAATATCACTCAAAGACCCACCTTCAAATACCATTATGTTAGGCGTTGAGGCTTCAACATAAGATTTTGGGAAGTCATAATTCTGTACATAGCACTCCTTCTTTGATATGGTTTGGCTGTGTCCCCACCCATACCTCATCTTGAGTCGTAATCCCCATAATCCCTATGTGTTCAGGTAGGATGTGATTGGGGTTCATGGAGGCAGTTTCCCCCATGCTGTTCTCATGATGGTGAGGGAGTTCTCATGAAATCTGATCATTTTACAAGGGTCTCTTGACCCTTCTATACTCCCTCTTCTCTCTTTTGCCTGCTGCTGTGTAACACAGGCCTCTTCCCCTTCTACCATGATTGTAAGTTTCCAGAGGCCTACCTAGCCATGCAGAACTGTGGGTCAATTAAACTTCTTTTCTTTGTAAATTACCCAGTCTAAGGTATGTCTTTGTGGTGATGTAAAAATGGACTAATACATCCTTGCAGCAAAGCCAAATATTAAATTAAAGTTTTCCAACTCTAGATCTTGAACTCCTTCCCTAAAATCAGAGGCATCTCACATTATTTTGAAACTGACTTAATAGTCAAGGCTTTTCCCTGTTACACCTGGTACTTCTTATGAAAGATGCCATCTTAATAGAGATTGCAGTGTTTTTCTATCCACGTCTCTAATTCAGATTTGAAAACATTCCTCCTCGGTAGTAATTTCTTTATAAAAGGTACTAGCTAATAGGTCCTGAAATAAGCCCATCTAGAACCTCAGGAATGCCAAATGACCTTCTGGTTTCAAGGTGCAGAACAATTTCAGAAATTACTAATATTATAGAAAAGTAAAGTTTTTAGAAATGGAAGTTTTGATCCTTTAACCCATGTAATATAATACAATTAAAAAAAAAAAAACTCCGTTAGATAATGTTCTTTTCTTGGTGACCAATGAAGTTCAGAACAGTTTATTTTTTTCATTTATAAAAAGCAGGGAAGCGACACACCTGAGGTCAGGAGTTCGAAACTCCATCTTAAAACAAAACAAACAAACAAAATTAAAAGCAGGGAAGCAATGATTTTTGTTTTCCTGGGATTGTTGGTCTCTCTAAGCTTCTCTTGCTCTAGTTGAACACAGTGATCTGTTGTGATTAGATTAAAAACAGGGGTTGTCTGCTGCTCTTTTTTTCCTCCTATCAATTCTTATTTCAAATTTTAGAATTTACTCTTTCGCTGCTTAATCAGATGTTTTGAATGGGAAAATCATTTTGAAGTGTCTGTTATACTTGAAGTACTTGCTCTTATTGTTTTATTTCTGCCTTAGTTTATTTTTACCAAGAGAAAGACCAATTTGTTTTTTTTTACTTTAACAAAGCATTCTAGCAGGTCATTGCTGGAATATCCCAGGGGAAGTCTTTGAAATTGCTGGTATTAGCAAACTAGAAAAACAGGCTTCTCAGAAGCCTGAAAAACATAAATTCTAAAACAAATATTTTTTGTGTGGACCGAATTCATCTGAAATGAATTATTATTTACAGTTTAGCTTGGGGTTTTTCCACGTTAAAAGCCTGTGCTCATTTAGCTTGTATTAATTGGGTACTACTATGTGCCAAGCCCTTAGCTAGGAGCCAAAGATATAAAACTGAATAAAAGTGGGTCTGATAATAGTTGGATGAGGTGAAAGACAGTGTGAAAAAAGTCAGTACATAGTATAACAGAGCACACTCAAGGTTCTACAGAAGGTCTGAAGAGAGTGACCATTATTCCAGCTTCTTAAGGTTGCTGAAATACAGCCTAAGAAATGCTTTAAGCTACCTGTTATGGTTAATTTTATGTGTCAATTTGATTGTGCCTTAGTATCCCCAGATATTTGATGAAACATTTTTCTGGCGTGTCTGTAAGGAAATCTCTGGAGAGATTAACATTTGAATAGGAAGACTGAATAAAGCAGGTTGCTCTCCCTAATGTGGGTGTATCTCATCCAATAGAACAAAAAGGCTGATTAAGAGAGAATTTCTTCTGCCTGCCTTCAAGATGGGACATTGGTCTCTTCCTGCCTTCATCTCATGGAAACATTGAATCTTTTGGGGTCTTAGGCCTAATGACTTTGGAATAATCTTTTTTTTTTTTTTTTTTTTTTTTTTACCCATCAATTCATCATTTATATCATGTATAACTCCCAATGCAATCCCTCCC
>NW_016821273.1:51566-58032 GCF_001698545.2 Rhinopithecus bieti | reverse complement strand
AGCTTCCCAGCAGCTTTGTTTACCTACTTAAGCCTCAGCAATGGCGGGCGCCCCTCCCCCGCCTCGCTGCTACCTTGCAGTTAGATCGCGGCAGACTGCTATGTTAGCAATGAGGGAGGCTCCATGGGCGTGGGACCCTCCCGGCCAGGTGAGGGAGATATTCTTCTGGTGTGCCCGTTTGCTTAAAGCGCGGTATTGGGGTGGGAGTTACCTGATTTTCCAGGTGTTGTGTGTCTCAGTTCCCCTGGCTAGGAAAAGGGATTCCCTTCCCCTTGCGCTTCCCAGGTGAGGCGATGCCTCACCCTGGTTCAGCTCTCGCTGGTCGGGCTACAGCAGCTGACCAGCACCGATTGTCCGGCACTCCCTAGTGAGATGACCCCAGTACCTCAGTTGAAAATGCAGAAATCACCGGTCTTCTGTGTCGCTCGTGCTGGGAGTTGGAGACTGGAGCTGTTCCTATTCGGCCATCTTGCTCCGCCCCTTTTTTGAAAATTGCATTTCTTAATTTATGCTAACATCACCAAAAAATTTAAGTGAATTATTTAATTATTTATTTACATTATCGCTAACTATCTTTTCCTTTATTTAAGTGAAAGAAAACATACATACACGCTAAGTTCCTCATGAAAGTCCTTTTGAAACCTGGCAAGAAAACAAATAATTGGGATCCCTTAAGGATATAGATTCCGTTTCCAAGTTCTAGAAATTCTCTTTTAGATAGTGTGAGACATGACCTGGAAGCCAGTACGTTTCAAAAGCAACATTAAGAGATAACATCAGCTGGGCACAGTGACTCAAGTCTGTTATCATAGCACTTTGAGAGCCCAAAGTGTGCAGGTCATAAGGTCAGAGGATCGAGACCATCTTGACCAACATGGTGAAACCCAGTCTCTACAAAAGAATGAATATATACACAGTCCCAGCTTCTTCGGAGGCCATGGCTGAGGAACAGCTTGAACACAGGAGGCAGAGTTTGAATTCAGTCGAAATACTGCCCCTGTACTCTGGCCTGGCCACTCCATCTAAAAAAACTTCAGGCTCTAGCACTAGAGACAGAGCCTTACAAAGTCTTTATAATCAAATCCTATAATTGTGAATGGTCAAAATCACATGTGGCTGGTGGCTACAATACTAAACAGTGAAGATAAAACACACGTTCATCACTGTTCTGTTGCATTCATGGTAACTGGCCTAAATTGGAGTAGGAGAAGCACAGAATAGAAAATAAAAGAGAGGTGGGCACAGTGTGAAAGACCAAATGGGAAGGTAAAAAATAGGAATTTTATCAATATCATAAATTTGTGTAGAACTAGTCCTGCATTTTGCCATAATGAATTCATGAACACTGCATAAAATTGCCCATAAGTTTCCTGTGGATTGTGTCGTAAGGTATGTTCAATAAATATTTTTAACTGTTGAAAATTTTGCTTCATTTTGTAAGCTTGTCTATTTCATTTTGCAGAATGATATTTCATTAATTCCTGATATGTATTGTCTCCTATGTACCATGTCTAGGCGAGGGAGTGAGATATCTGGAGGAAGAGTGTTACAGGGCTATGGGAAAGAAGTAGATCAAGAGAGGAAGGACCAGGAATGTGGAGTGATAAATAGACTGGAGATAGAGTGTAGGATTAAATAAATTGATCAGAGAAGGCAACCCTTAGCAAAGGGTCTTTGAGCAGGTTTTAAAGGAGGGGAGGGAGGGAGTGATTTGATTACCTAAAGTACGAGTGTCCACAAGGGCACAGGACTTTAAGCAGGGGTGTGCCTGGCATAGCCAAGGAACAGCAAAAGGCCAATGTGGTTGAGCAGAGTGAGTAAGGGAATGAGTGTGGAAATGAGATCTGAAAGTTTACAGGGAAGGAGAGGCAGATTATATTTAGTTTTACAGGGTTTTGGTTTTTAGTCAATGAGAAATAGGGAGATATCAGAGGTTTTTANGCCCTGCTTCAGCTCTCGCTGGTCAGGCTACAGCAGCTGACCAGCACCGATTGTCCGGCACTCCCTAGTGAGATGACCCCAGTACCTCAGTTGAAAATGCAGAAATCACCGGTCTTCTGTGTCGCTCGTGCTGGGAGTTGGAGACTGGAGCTGTTCCTATTCGGCCATCTTGCTCCGCCCCTTTTTTGAAAATTGCATTTCTTAATTTATGCTAACATCACCAAAAAATTTAAGTGAATTATTTAATTATTTATTTACATTATCGCTAACTATCTTTTCCTTTATTTAAGTGAAAGAAAACATACATACACGCTAAGTTCCTCATGAAAGTCCTTTTGAAACCTGGCAAGAAAAACAAATAATTGGGATCCCTTAAGGATATAGATTCCGTTTCCAAGTTCTAGAAATTCTCTTTTAGATAGTGTGAGACATGACCTGGAAGCCAGTACGTTTCAAAAAGCAACATTAAGAGATAACATCAGCTGGGCACAGTGACTCAAGTCTGTTATCATAGCACTTTGAGAGCCCAAAGTGTGCAGGTCATAAGGTCAGAGGATCGAGACCATCTTGACCAACATGGTGAAACCCAGTCTCTACAAAAGAATGAATATATACACAGTCCCAGCTTCTTCGGAGGCCATGGCTGAGGAACAGCTTGAACACAGGAGGCAGAGTTTGAATTCAGTCGAAATACTGCCCCTGTACTCTGGCCTGGCCACTCCATCTAAAAAAACTTCAGGCTCTAGCACTAGAGACAGAGCCTTACAAAGTCTTTATAATCAAATCCTATAATTGTGAATGGTCAAAAATCACATGTGGCTGGTGGCTACAATACTAAACAGTGAAGATAAAACACACGTTCATCACTGTTCTGTTGCATTCATGGTAACTGGCCTAAATTGGAGTAGGAGAAGCACAGAATAGAAAATAAAAGAGAGGTGGGCACAGTGTGAAAGACCAAATGGGAAGGTAAAAAATAGGAATTTTATCAATATCATAAATTTGTGTAGAACTAGTCCTGCATTTTGCCATAATGAATTCATGAACACTGCATAAAATTGCCCATAAGTTTCCTGTGGATTGTGTCGTAAGGTATGTTCAATAAATATTTTTAACTGTTGAAAATTTTGCTTCATTTTGTAAGCTTGTCTATTTCATTTTGCAGAATGATATTTCATTAATTCCTGATATGTATTGTCTCCTATGTACCATGTCTAGGCGAGGGAGTGAGATATCTGGAGGAAGAGTGTTACAGGGCTATGGGAAAGAAGTAGATCAAGAGAGGAAGGACCAGGAATGTGGAGTGATAAATAGACTGGAGATAGAGTGTAGGATTAAATAAATTGATCAGAGAAGGCAACCCTTAGCAAAGGGTCTTTGAGCAGGTTTTAAAGGAGGGGAGGGAGGGAGTGATTTGATTACCTAAAGTACGAGTGTCCACAAGGGCACAGGACTTTAAGCAGGGGTGTGCCTGGCATAGCCAAGGAACAGCAAAAGGCCAATGTGGTTGAGCAGAGTGAGTAAGGGAATGAGTGTGGAAATGAGATCTGAAAGTTTACAGGGAAGGAGAGGCAGATTATATTCAGTTTTACAGGGTTTTGGTTTTTAGTCAATGAGAAATAGGGAGATATCAGAGGTTTTTAAAGTAAGACAGGCTGATCTAAATTACTATATTAAAACGAGTCTTCTGAATCCCAAGTGGAGAGGGGATATCTTGGATCAGGCTGGTAGCATGTGTAGGGGAAAATAAATACTTTTTCTCACCCATCACTATATTCATGGCTAAGGTCCCTATAACAACAGACAGATTCATAAGAGAAAAGCATACACATTTATTTAATTGACATTCTATCTGACACAGGAGCCTATATAAGAAAATGAAGACTGAAACAAACAGGTAAACTTATGTATTTTTGTGCTTAGATTTGATGAAGAGTGGACAGTTGCTGTGAAATGTGATTAGAGGAGAAGAGTTTGCTCTAAATCATAAACTGGGGGATTTTAGCAAGGCCTGATTCTTCAGATTTGTCTTTATATCTTTGTGTCTCAGAGACACTATGGATTGAATGTTTGTGTCCCCTAAAATTTATGTTAAATTTAATCCCAAATGCTACCATATTAAGAGGCAGGAGCTACAGGTGCAGTGGCTTCTGCCTGTAATCCCAGCACTTTCGGAGGCTGAGGCAAGAGAATTGCTTAAGCCCAGGAGTTTGCGACCAGCTGTGGCAACACAAACACAGTGAGGCCTCATCTCTCTAAAAAAAAAAATACAAAAAATTTCCCAGGCATGGTGGTGTATGTCTGTAGTCCCACCTATTTGAGAGGCTGAGATGGGAAGATTGCTTGAGCCTGGGAGGCTGAGTATTTTGCTTACAACCATTTAACCATCTCTAAAATGTTCCAAACTTTCCCTCATCTTCAGTCTTCTTCTGATTCCTATAAACTCTTCCAGCCTCTGCCCGTTAATGAGTTCCAAAGCCATTTCCACATTTTCTGATATCTTTATAGTAATACCCCATTCTCAGTACCAATTTTCTGTTTTAGGACATTCTTGCATTGCTATAAAGAAATACTGGAGACTAGTTAATTTATAAAGAAAAGAGGTTTGGTCATGGTTCTGCAGGCTGTATTGGAAGCATGATGCTGGGAGCTGGTCAGCTTGTAGGGAGGCCTTAGAAAGCATACAATCATGGCAGAACATAAAAGGGAACAGCATGTCACATGGTGAAAGCAGGAGCAAGTGAGAGAGAGAGAGAGCTGGGCAGGAGGTGTCATATGCTTTGAAATGATTGGATCTCATGAAAACTCACTATCATGAAGACAGTGCCAATCCATGAGGGAACTGCCCCATGACTCAAACACCTCTCACCAGGCTCTACCTTCAACATTGGAGATCACAATTCAACCTGAGATTTTGTGGGGACACACATCCAAACCATATTAGCCAGAAAACAAACTGACCTTAGACCTTGTGGCAGAAGGGTTCCAATTATTCACGACTCCTTTCAACTTCTCTTATTACATGACCCTTCTAAGGTATGGGCATTGAAACTAAAGCAAACAGTAGAAGTATTGGTACTCTATGGAAACGTTTTAGAGAAATTGAAAAGCAAAAGTCAGACAGAAATTACAATAAATTTCTATGAAGCTATACCAAGTATGCCTGCCTCTCCTGCCTCCCCTTTGACCACCTCCATTTATTCATTTCTGTCACCACTGAGGCAGCAAGACCAACTCCTCCTCTTCCTTCTCTCCTTAGCCTACTCAGTATGAAGATTATCAGAATAAAGATGATTGACTTCCACTTAATGAATAGTATCTAAAATATTTTTTATGATTTTAGCTAACATTTTATTTTCTCTCTATTATTAATATGAGGATACAGTATATGATACATATAACATTAAAAATGTGTTAATTACTGTGTTTGTTACCAATAAGGCTTCCAGTCAACAATATGCTCTCAGTAAGGTTTTGGGGGGAGAAGAAGTGCTAAATCAATTTTCAAGTGGGTGGGAGTTGGGCCCTCCTAACCCCTGTGTTGTTCAAGGGTCCATTGGAAAATGCTAAAGTATTGTTCCTTCAGCTTAAATTTTTTGAAAACGAATGGCTTTTCTTAGGAAGAAAGTCATTTGTCACATTTCCCCAACGTCTTTTCAATTGTTAATGAGAGGATCCAGAAATCATTACTGGCATAAGCTATACCTCCAGGGGCCTTCCCTCCTGCAGCAGGCATCTCTGAAACCTGTCCTAATGAAGAAGCTACATGACAAGGCTTTTGATCGGTCATTTTCACCCAGCTACTCAATTGAAGGAAGTAATCAGGTACACTTTATCTGACTAAATGCTGCTGCTATGTGCCATTAAAGCTAGGTTCAGGCAACTTTTAGAGAGTGGTCCACTGTCCTCCTGCAATAGATGGTGAAGGTTGGGGCTGAGCCCCACATCTCTCCCATGTGACTTGATGCCTCCACTTGCAAGATAAAAGAACAGTTCTGAGAACACTTGGGAAGTGAGGGGACCCCTGCTGTTCTGTGAAGGGTGTTCTAAGAAAACACTTAACAGAAAATCAATTGTTATCACTTAAACCCTTTCCTTTAACTATTGTACACTTATGTTTTATTCTAGTAGGACAAAGCAATGTGTACAAAATTGTGCAATGTTCCTGTGGTGTCTTGAAAGCCAGCTTATAAATTCTTATGCATTAAGAATTTATCAATTCTTAATTTTGAGAATTTTGAGTCAAAATCTCAAAGAGAATAGGGTGTCAGTAACACTTATCCACAGGGCAGACAATGTTTTTAAAGCAGGGAAGGGAGAAAGGATACTGTTGGGACTGAAAGATATGAGTTCAGAAAATATGACATGAATTTGAAGAAAGGAAACTGTGAAGTGAGACATAAAACTTTATACCCCTACCCTGTGAAGTTCTTCAGTAAGGCTTCCTGGACATTTCATGCTTTTGCTTCCTGTGGCTTGAGGATTCCATTCTCCAGAGGAATTAAGGGAAGATTTCTGCTGGAAA
>NW_016821273.1:16530-50270 GCF_001698545.2 Rhinopithecus bieti | reverse complement strand
GTCTTCTTCTGATTCCTATAAACTCTTCCAGCCTCTGCCCGTTAATGAGTTCCAAAGCCATTTCCACATTTTCTGATATCTTTATAGTAATACCCCACTCTCAGTACCAATTTTCTGTTTTAGGCCATTCTTGCATTGCTATAAAGAAATACTGGAGACTAGTTAATTTATAAAGAAAAGAGGTTTGGTCATGGTTCTGCAGGCTGTATAGGAAGCATGATGCTGGGAGCTGCTCAGCTTGTAGGGAGGCCTTAGAAAGCATACAATCATGGCAGAACATAAAAAGGGAACAGCATGTCACATGGTGAAAGCAGGAGCAAGTGAGAGAGAGAGAGAGCTGGGCAGGAGGTGTCATATGCTTTGAAATGGTTGGATCTCATGAAAACTCACTATCATGAAGACAGTGCCAATCCATGAGGGAACTGCCCCATGACTCAAACACCTCTCACCAGGCTCTACCTTCAACATTGGAGATCACAATTCAACCTGAGATTTTGTGGGGACACACATCCAAACCATATTAGCCAGAAAACAAACTGACCTTAGACCTTGTGGCAGAAGGGTTCCAATTATTCACGACTCCTTTCAACTTCTCTTATTACATGACCCTTCTAAGGTATGGGCATTGAAACTAAAGCAAACAGTAGAAGTATTGGTACTCTATGGAAACGTTTTTAGAGAAATTGAAAAGCAAAAAGTCAGACAGAAATTACAATAAATTTCTATGAAGCTATACCAAGTATGCCTGCCTCTCCTGCCTCCCCTTTGACCACCTCCATTTATTCATTTCTGTCACCACTGAGGCAGCAAGACCAACTCCTCCTCTTCCTTCTCTCTTTAGCCTACTCAATATGAAGATTATCAGAATAAAGATGATTGACTTCCACTTAATGAATAGTATCTAAAATATTTTTTATGATTTTTAGCTAACATTTTTATTTTCTCTCTATTATTAATATAAGGATACAATATATGATACATATAACATTAAAAATGTGTTAATTACTGTGTTTGTTACCAATAAGGCTTCCAGTCAACAATATGCTCTCAGTAAGGTTTTGGGGGGAGAACAATGTGCTAAATCAATTTTCAAGTGGGTGGGAGTTGGGCTCTCCTAACCCCTGTGTTGTTCAAGGGTCCATTGGAAAACGCTAAAGTATTGTTCCTTCAGCTTAAATTTTTTGAAAACGAATGGCTTTTCTTAGGAAGAAAGTCATTTGTCACATTTCCCCAACGTCTTTTCAATTGTTAATGAGAGGATCCAGAAATCATTACTGGCATAAGCTATACCTCCAGGGGCCTTCCCTCCTGCAGCAGGCATCTCTGAAACCTGTCCTAATGAAGAAGCTACATGACAAGGCTTTTGATGGGTCATTTTTCACCCAGCTACTCAATTGAAGGAAGTAATCAGGTACACTTTATCTGACTAAATGCTGCTGCTATGTGCCATTAAAGCTAGGTTCAGGCAACTTTTAGAGAGTGGTCCACTGTCCTCCTGCAATAGATGGTGAAGGTTGGGGCTGAGCCCCACATCTCTCCCATGTGACTTGATGCCTCCACTTGCAAGATAAAAGAACAGTTCTGAGAACACTTGGGAAGTGAGAGGACCCCTGCTGTTCTGTGAAGTGTGTTCTAAGAAAACACTTAACAGAAAATCAATTGTTATCACTTAAACCCTTTCCTTTAACTATTGCACACTTATGTTTTTATTCTAGTAGGACAAAGCAATGTGTACAAAATTGTGCAATGTTCCTGTGGTGTCTTGAAAGCCAGCTTATAAATTCTTATGCATTAAAAATTTCTCAATTCTTAATTTTGAGAATTTTGAGTCAAAAATCTCAAAGAGAATAGGGTGTCAGTAACAGTTATCCACAGGGCAGACAATGTTTTTAAAGCAGGGAGAAAGGATACTGTTGGGACTAAAAGATATGAGTTCAGAAAATATGACATGAATTTGAAGAAAGGAAACTGTGAAGTGAGACATAAAACTTTATACCCCTACCCTGTGAAGTTCTTCAGTAAGGCTTCCTGGACATTTCATGCTTTTGCTTCCTGTGGCTTGAGGATTCCATTCTCCAGAGGAATTAAGGGAAGATTTCTGCTGGAAAGACTAAGCCCTGTTGGATTTCCTGTTGAATACGTGGATGTACTTGCTCCTTTTGCTCTGTCTGACCCCAGTACTCCTTATTTTTTAAATCAAATACTTTACATATACAGCCACTTTAACTCCAACTGCTGTGTAGTTAACAGCATGGATTCTGGAAGCAGACAAAGCCTGTGGTCTAACCCCAGGCCTGATATTTCCTAGTTCTGTGAACTTAGGCAGATTGTATATTCTCTGTGAGCCCTTTTTTCCCCTATATGTCGGAGCACTGGTCATCTCTGTCTTGTGGGATGGTTGTGGTAGTGAATGTGGCCACACATGTATGTTAGGCTGGGGGTCTGGCACATGAGAAGTGCTGAGAAATGTTAGCTACTATTATTATAGGGTGAAAAGTTGTTATACCTTCACTTACTGATCATAAGGGTTATGGTAGACACTCCTATAACAAAAGACAGGTTAACAAGAGAAAAGCATAACAGATGTATTTAATAAAAGTTTTATGTGACATAAGAGTCTTCAGAAATGAAGACCCAAACACCAAGGAAAACTGTCTATTTTTATGGTTACATTTGATGAAGAATGGACAATTGTAAAGAAATGCGATTGGACAAAGGCATAAACCAAAACAAAACCAAACTAAGCTGCCCAGCTAACTGAATAGACCTTCCTCTTGGCCAAAAACTTTCCAAAATGAACCTGGAAAACTAGTCCAGGCCATGATGGGAAAGGGGGCATGGATGTACCTTGTTATACCCTCCTCCTTTCTCTAACTCCTTTTGAATTCAGGCACAAATAATCAGCATTCATATTTAAAACAGAGATCTTAAGACTGACAAAATAGACTCTGTAGAAATAAGATACCACATTCCAACACGATTCTAGAAGAGCATCACATGACAAAAAGCAGAGACTGAAATAAACCAAACTATTTTACTCCAAAATATTTTCATTTGACATATTTTAAACAATGGCCCTGCAAAACTGTCTCTTGTGGGGAAAAACTGCATTCTTCAGAGAATCTCCCCTTCTCCAGGTCTTTTCTTGATCCAGGAGAGATTTAACTAAGAATCTAGCACCTTTTAAGGCCTGATAAGAGACATATACCATCTATTCTATATAATCAGATCATTGGTCTCCATAACCCCTTATTTTAACCCATCTAAGGATGTTCCTTTCCTCTGGGTATAGAAAGAGCACCTCTTGAGGGTCTTATGACCTGCTTCAGAGCAGAAGAGCAGGGGAAAAGTGAGAGTGCCTTTTCTGCTTTTGCTGTTTTTTCAAAGTCCAAGGTGCCATGTTTAGAATGAGCATATCTTGAACCCCATCAAAGCCAAGTACTTTGTATAGGTTGTCCAGTGCCTTATTCTAAAGTAAGACACATTAAGTGATGTGATCTTCTAGTATCTCTGAACCACAGAATGCTTCTTTTACATATCATTTGTTCCCCAAAGTTATGCCTAACTAATAATAATAACGTTAGGGTTCAGAACACAATACCAAAAAGTATGGAACTTTTGCATATTGAATATTTTGAACTAAAGGAGCTTTCAAGACCTCAGAAACAAGAGCTCTCTGACCTCCTCTTTCCCTCCTGTCTCTTGCCCCTTTTTCTCCCCAAGGTAAGTCATAGAAAGCAGAATTCCTCTTTTACAATGCAAGTGATAGAAACAAGAATCCCTCTCCCTGCAAGCAAGCTATAAAGCCTCTCTCCTTTCTTCTCCCTTGAAGACCCTCATTCTAGGGGGTCTTGCCCCATACCCAGGAGGAAGAAATGCTACACCAAGAGAACAAGAAGAGTCTAAACAGACAGTCCTTGCTGAGTTTTCATGCTTGGTTTATTTTTATTAGATCATACTTTTGTATCAATGAAAAATAATAAAACGTTATGAAGTATTTGGAGAGAATTATTCTGAGTCAAGTTTGAGAATATGACATGTGACACAGTCCTAGGAGGTCCTGAGAACATGTACCCAAGGTGGTTGGGTTACAGCTTGGTTTTATATGTTTTAGGGATACATAAGACATCAGTCACTACATGTAAGGTATGCATTCATTCTCTCTGGAAAGGTAAGGCAACTGGAAGCATGGGCTTATATTTCATAGGTGAATTCAAGCATTTTCTGATTGGCAATTTGTTGAAACAATTAAGTTATTATCTAAAGACCTGGAATCAATAGGAAACAGTGTCTGGATTGAGAAAAGAGATTGTGGAGACAAAGGTTCTTATGATCTAGAATAGATGATAAATGTCTCTTATCAGGCCTTAAAAGGTGCCAGACTCTTAGTTAAATCTCTGTTGGATTAGGAAAGTACTTAGAAAGGAGAGTCCTCAAAAGCAATTGCAACAAAACCAAAATTGACAAGTGGAACCTAATTAAACTAAAACATTCTGTGCAGCAAAAGAAACTTATCAACAGAGTAAATAGACAAAGTATGGAATAGGAGACAATATCTGCAAACCATGTATCCAACAAAGGACTAATATCCAAAATATATAAGGAACTTAAATCAACAAGAAAAAAATTCTCATTTAAGGTGGGCAAAGGACATGAACAGACACTACTCAAAAGAAGATACATGAGTGACAAAAAACATGAAAAATTGCTCCACATCACTAATCACCAAAGTAACACAAATAAAATCCGTAATGAGACACCGTTTCATACCAATCAGAATGGCTATTTTGAAAAAGTCAAAAAATGCAGATATTGGTGAGGTTACAGAGAAAATGGAAGGGTTATATATTGTTGTTGGGAATATAAATTAATTCAGCCATTATGGAAAGCAGTTTGGGGATTCCTCAAAGAACTAAAAATAGAGCTACCATTTTAATCAGCAATTCCTTCACTGGGTGCACACACAGAGGAAAATAAATCATACCCAGAACAAACACGCACTCATATGTTCATTGTAGCACTATCACAATAGCAAAGACATGGAATCAACCTAGGTATCCATAAATCGTGGACTCAATGAAAAGGTGGTACATATACACCATGGAATAGTACACAGCCTTAAAAATTACATTACGTCCTTTGTAGCAACGTGGATACAGCTGGAGGCCATTAATGTAAGTGAATTAATGCAGGAATACAAAACCCAGTTGATAAGGTTTGGTTGTTTCCCCATCAAAATCTCATCCTGAAATGTAGTTGCCATAATCTCCATGTGTCATGGGAGGGACCCAGTGGAAAGTAATTTAATCACTTGCTATTTTCATGATAGTGAGTTCTCACAAGATCCAATGAATTTATAAGGGGTTTCCCCCACTTTTGCTCAGCACTTCTCTTCCTGCCTGTATATGAAGAAGGACACATTTGCTTCCTTCTGCCATGATTGTAAGTTTCCTGGAGTCTCACCAGCCATGCTGAAGTGTGAGTCAATTTAGTCTCCTTCATTTATAAATTATCCAGTCTTGGGTATGTCTTTATCAGTAGCTTGAGAACAGGTTAACACACAAACGTCGTATATTCTCACTTATAACTGGGAGCTAAATATTGGGTACATATCAACATAAAGATGGGTAACGATAGACACTGAGGACTACAAAAGGAGGGAGAAAGAGTGGCAAGGTCTCGAAAACTTGCTATTGGGTATCATGTTCTCTATCTGCAGATGGGGATCTGTAGAAGCCTGTAACAAACCTGGATCTATAATAAAAACGGATGTTTAAAAAAAGGAATAAACAAAAATAGCAGAATATTAATAGAATATTAACAGAATATATTAGCAATTCCCAACATATGCATATAATATACAATGTATACAATATGGCCAGATGATGTTAGTTGGATCTAAAAAACCTACCCTCTACAGAGTGTGCGTGAAGGAGAGTTGTATGTCTATCCATGCAGAGTATGGACCCCTCTGCTTGCTCCTGTGTAAAAGTGCTTTCTAGGGCTGAGTATTCACGGTTAATGCATAAAAGCCTTGGCTCCCTGTCTGGCATGTGTTAGATATTATTCTTAATATTCTTGCTATTGGAAATTTTTGACGGATTATAACTGGTGCTTTCAAGGGACATCAGCTGCATAGAGTCAAGAGACTCTAGAATTAGTATATTTGGTATTGGATCATAGTCTTGACTTGACCCAAAATCACCCATGGGAAGTTGGGTTTGAAGATTTCATAAAATCTATACCTACCTCTAGACTCCCAGAATGTTGGCTCTAGGAGAACCTGAGAACATTTCTGGCTTATCCTCCTCTTTTGTAGAGAAGGAAACCCAGGCTCCAAGAGGTAAAGTCATTTGAGATCCCACAGCCTGAGCACATCAAACTCAGACTTAAAACATGAGGAATTTGTTAAAATATGTCCATTAACATATTTGCTTGGACTTTCTAGGGACCTTCCTTGTTGCTGTTCAGTATTTGAGCAGAAAGTCTATAATATGGTGCCCACGCCTGGTGGCTCACAGTGTAACCCCAGCACTTTGGGGGGATGAGGCTGGTGTATCTCTTGAGTTCAGGAGTTTGAGACCAGCCTGACCAACAAGATAAAACCTCATTTTACTAAAATACAAAAAAAAAAAAAAAAATAGCTACATGTGGTCATGGCTGCCTGTAGTCCCAGCTACTCTGGAGGATAAGGCAGGATAATTTATTGAAGCTGGGAGATGGAGATTGTAGTGAGCCAAGATCATGCTACTGTACTCAAGCCTGGGAGACAGAGAAAAATAAAAACAATAAAGTTTGTAATGTCGTACACTGAAATAAAACAAGGCAAAATCTTAACGCTTTGATTGGTCCACCTTGGACATGAGAGAGGAACACACTTCAATCCTATTGGCTTCTACACAAAGTGAGCAGGTTGGGACACAGGAATGAGCTGAGGTGCTGGGGGACCTTGGTTGCTCAGTGGCAGCTGGCATTGGATAAGAGTGATGACTGGATGAGGTGTGCACTGGGGGAGCAGAAAAGCACCCTCTGTAAGATCCAGCATGAAAGTCCTCTGCTCTCCAGACAAAAGAAGCAGTAAATTGAAGTAGCTGAGTCTGAAATGAGGCTTCCCTGGAACTTGTCCATTTCATTCTAGTTCCCCCACCTGCCCCTTTCCTTCCTCAGGAGGGTGCACAGTGGAGGCCAAAAGGAGAAGGGTATAGGATGTGGGTAGGGGAGGAGGAGATGGAGGTGTGGCGTAGGAGATGGATGGATGGCAGTTCCATAGTTAAAGGACAGGAAGGGGAGGAACAAAGCAAGGGGTGATCAAAACAGACTGGAATAATAGTGACAGTTTATTGATATATACTTTGAAGGAAACAATAAATGAAGCACATCCAGTTTATTTTCTCATTCTGCCTGTGGGACAGGTGCATGATTATCCTTGAAGGATACCAGAATATGCTACCCCAGAATATGTCCCTTTGCCACATGGGTTTTTAAGCTACTGAGCATTGAAAGTCAGCAGAGTCAGGAAAACCTCTAAAACAGGGCACAAGTTTTCTTTTGTAAGGGAAATTTACATTTATAAAGGAAATTTCCATTTGAAAAAGTTATCTTCTTCTACCTTATCTAAAAGAGGAGGACTCTTAACAATTATTATCAATGGAGAAAGCACTGACTTAAATCTGCATTACAAACCTTGTTAAACAACTATTGTTTACCCTACTTTTCATGGTCACCTTGTCATATTTGTTTCTCCTGCCCTGAAGCCTCAAACTCCTTTTCCTTTATCTAGCTTAAGATGGTACAGAAGCCCAAATCCTAACCACCCCTTTGGGTTACTTATCACTGGAGGTTCCCACATGTATGCCCAATGCACATGTTAATAAACTAGCTTTTTTTCCTTGTTAATCTCTGTCTTGCTACTCCAATTCACAGGGCCTCAGCTGGAGAACCTATGATGGGTAAAAGAAATTTCTTTTTTGCTTCCTTATATCCACATTATCCAGATGAATGTTAGAGATTCAACAAGCTTAAGGAATTTGCAGAGAATCACAGCCTCTCTGGATTGGAAAGCTAGGATTCAAACCAAAGCCAATAGTCTCTGCAGTCATCATGAGCTCCCACTCAGTGGACCTAAGCCCCCTAGTCCTGTGGATAATTGGAAATATGTCCATTCAAAGCAGATAAACAGTGGGTGATCTAGGCTAGGAGGAGAGGAACATGTATCTTGCTTGACAGGAAGTTTACTGAGAGGTTGAAAAAAGTTCCAGGGAGTAGATGTGGTCATAGGTATCCTTCCTTTTTAGAGAAAAAATGAGGGGATCTCTCAAAGTATTATGAAGTCATCTGCTATGAGCAAAGGAGAAGTGGTGCAGAGGGCAACAAACTTTTCAGAATCTTGGGTCCAGAGACTAGGGGCAGTGGTGGACTCTACAGAGAGCCACAGCTTACTCTGCAAAACTGTACTGACCAGTACTGAGAAAGAGGCCTCACACTACCAGTAAGGAAGTTATAGCCTCTCGCAGGGTAACATATTCTAAGCAGACAGGCAGGGTCTCCAGGGACTATAGAAATTTAACCAGCTTGAGTAATCAGTCCGTTTTACAGCCTCTTACCCTACAGCTTGTTTTTATCCAAACACCTTGTGGAATACAGTCATCTGGTTGCCGGGAACTAGTTCCTGACAACTCTAGCAACTTATAGATGAACCTGAGTGAACTTTCCTCATGACCATGCTAAAATCTCCCCCGAGGGTGTAGCTATATGTTCATTACCAGAATGTGCGACTTATATGTTGGCATGATGACTCACAGTATCTGTGCCACTGGGGACCATTTCTTTTCTTCTTTTTTTTTTCTTTTTGAGATGGAGTCTCGCTGTGTCATCCAGGCTGGAGTACAGTGGCATGATCTTGGCTCATGCAACCTCCACCTTCTGGGTTCAAGTAATTCTCCTGCCTCAGCTTCCTGAGTAGCTGGGATTACAGTCGCCTGCTACCATGCCTGGCTACTTTTTGTACTTTTAGTACAGATGAGGTTTCACCATGTTGGCCAGGCTGGTCTCAAATACCTGACCTCAGGTGATCCGCCTGACTTGGCCTCACCTGGCCTGAGGACCCCTTCTATATACACAATGATGCACCCTCTCCCCTCTCCATTGCGCCATAAAACTTTCACTCTGGGAGACACTACTTTGGAGAACACTTCTGGTACACCCCTTACTTTCAACAAGTAATAAAACTCTTATTGATCAAAACCTGCATTCTGTGGAGAGCCCTTTGTTACTCACCAGGCAAAGAAACCCCGCTTTTATTCCGGTAGTAGTACACATATAAACACTAGCCACACAAGTACCTTAGAACAGAGTCAGATTGAGCCTCATTGTCATTACAAAGAGAGAGAAGTTACTTATGATGGGCTTATACTGAAAACCTTCACTGATGATTTGGTATCTGAAAAATGTCTGATTCCTTGACCCAAGGAATTCAGAAATATTCCAGGTAAAGGTAAGGTCTGGGAGTTGGAAAGCATGGACAGTGTGTGTTGTGGACTAAATGTTTGTGTCTCCTCAAAATTCATATATTGATGTGATAACAAGCATTGTGATAGTATTTGGAGGTGGGCCTTGGGAAGTAATTAGGCTTAGAGCAGGTTATGAGGGTAGAGCCCTCATGATGGGATTAGTGCCCTTATAAGAAAAAGAAAACACACAAAGTCACAAAGTTAGTTTGTCTCCACCATGTGAAGATACAGTGAGAAGGGAGCATCTGTGGACCATGAGGAGGGTACTCACCAAGAACTTGACCATGCTGGCCCTCTTATCTCAGACTTGCAGTCTCCAGGCTGTGAGAAATAAATGCTTGTTGTTCAAACCACCTAGCCTATGGTATTTTGTGATAGCAGCCAGAGATAGGACAATGTATACTGAGAACTGTTAGCCATTTCATTTTGCTTGACGAAATCAACGACGTGAGAAAAGTGCCAAGAAAGATAGAGTGGAGTGAAACTGGAGGGCTTTGAAGGTCACTTGATTTTTGAGGCAATAGAGACACGTTGAAAATTTGAGGATCACATAAGTCCTTTGTGTAGGAAGATTAATCCTGCTCTTCCCATTCTTTTGTGGCATGGATTGTCAGAGCTTGAAGGCAGGGGGACTATCAAGCAGGCTCCTGAAATAGTTTTGTAGAAGAGTTGATGAGGTTCAGTATAAAATATGAGCCAAATGTGTGTGTCCTTTTCAGGTGGAAGCATTTAGCTTGCTAGAGCAAGCTTCTCCATATGCTTGTTACATCTGCTGTCATGGCAAGCAATGTTCCAAATAGTGCAGGCATCTCCGACAGGGTCCTGAAGCAGGAATGAGGAGAAGAGCCTCCTGCCACCATGCAGTGGCCACATAGTATAAATAAAATAAAGCTTTGATGTTTGAAGCCACTAAGATTTGGGAGTTGTTTTCTAGCAGCATAACCTAGCCTTTCCTGACTGATGTAAGAACCACATACTTCTGGAGGCATTCGGTCAATTCAGGACTCATTGATTGCATGCTTACTCTGTGTCAGGCACTGTTTTAGATGCTGGGGATACAAGAGTAAGCAAAACAGACATGGTTCCAAGGGACTGATCATGGAGAGTAGGAGAAGAGAAAAGATAACAGGAGTTGGAGGGTCACAGGACCTACCATTAGAGAACCAGAAGAGGACCCAGACAGTACAGGCTCCAGGAAAGCCCTTAAGAACAGGAGAACACAGCATGAGCCAAAAGAGGGACAGCAGCCTGTGTCAGTCTTAAATCCTTAAGAGAACTGAAAAGTCAGAAGAACTGGGTGCTGTGCTAAGTTTTCCCAGCCTTGTTTCCCTAATGCAGTCATTCTTGAAGTGTGATCCCAGGCCAGGATCATAAACATCACCTGGGAACTTGTTAGAAGTACAGAATCCCAAGCCCCACTGCAGGCTTACTGAATCAGGGCTGTGGCCCAGTGACTTGTATTTTAATAAGCCCTCCAGGTGACTGCAGTTGGATGACCACTGCTCTGGAGCATCCATCTTAAAGGATGTGACCAACTTCTTTATCAGAGCAGTGAGGAGTTCCTGCGTCCACTAGAGGAACTAGTGGCTGTGGTGAGAATTACTGTTAGTAAGAAAGTCTCTGTGGTCATCTCTGAAGACGAAAGCCCCTAGAGGGGGCACTGGAAGGGCAAGGATGCTATGTTGAGGTGACAAAAGGCAAACCTCAAGGAAAAGCTAGTCAGCTGCTGTGGAAGTAGGGCTTCTGTTGGTACTCACAGATCATGCTACAGGCTGGGCACCCTGATTGCTTGGAGCTTCCCTGTTTCTGGTGTGGGTCAGACCTAGTGATGAGCAAAGCTGCATTCTGAGAGATAGGCAGGTGCTAGCCAAGGGAAGAGAATATGGAAGAACAGTCTAGACACAAAGCAGGTGCCTAGGAAGAAGCAGGTATTGCTTGAACAACGCCAACTATTAGACACATCAATATGCCTTGAGCACAGCACGTGAGTGAGCATGTATGACATAAGATAGTGGCAGTTAGGAAGATGCTATGTCACATGGGTCCACATAAGAAATATGTGGATTGGAGGGTAATACTTGAGGAAAGTGAGTTATCTGGATGACAATCACTATTTCTAACTCAGAGTAGAAGATCTATCACTTTCAGTATGTGGGTTCTGCAATTAATTAATTCCCTATAGTCCCTCATAACAAAGATATCATGATAAAACCCATAGCAACAATAAACAAATGTTATAGCCTACCTACATTAGCAAATATAAAACCCTGTATCACATAAAAGGCAATTCTTCAAAGAGGTAATTGCTGTCATTTATTGAGAACTTAGTACTCAATAAACAAGGAATCATAATCTTCCCAAATGGACAAAGCACTAAACCACTGACCAGTGCTAACTAATGAGATGGCTATCAGCGAGTTCTCTAATCAAGAATTCAAAATAGCGGTTTTCAGGAAACTCAGATCTATAAAATGACACAGAAAAGAAACCAACAAACTTCTGAGAGAAAATTTTTAAAAAGAAATAATTTAAAACTTATAAAATCCTGGAACTAAGAAAACATTGGCTGAAGTGAAAAATTCAAGAGACTCTCACCAGCAAAACAGATCAAACAGAATAAAAATCCACTGAGGTCTAAAACAGGTTATTAGGGCCAGGTGTGGTGGCTCATGCCTCTAATCCCTGTATTTTGGGAGGTTGAGGTGGGTGGATCACTTGCAGTTGGGAGTTCAAGACCAGCCTGGACAACATGGTGAAACCATATCTCTACTAATACAAAAAATTAGCTGGGCATAGTGGTGCACACCTGTAATTCCAGCTAGGTATTAGACCTCCTATAGAATTGGTAACCTTGTCTCATCTGCCAGAAGCACAATTTAGATAAAATATAAAATGGATATAAACCTGTGAGTTTTATATTACTCCATTGCCTTATTCATGAGTAAATTTTCTGAGGGCTATAAAATCTGCTTGCCTTTATCTATATGTTTAGCATATAGATTAAGTGTGTGTGATATATTTCTACCTCTGGATGTTATTACCAAGTTAATTTTCAATATAACCTAAAAGGGTGCTATCCAAATTGGCTTAGAGATAAATGAGCACTATTGTGAATTACATACTCCTAAAAATCCTAGAAATAGACATATAAGTTCACATGACTCATGCAAATGTTTAGTAAATGAGATTAGTTTAAAATGCTTTATTGCACACAGTCACATATTACGAGTTTTTGTTATTATTAAGTACAAGAATACATTTGCAGGCCAGACATGGTGGTTTATGTCTGTAATCCCTGCACTTTGGGAAGCCAAGGCAGGTGGATCATCTGAGGTCAGGAGACGAGATCAGCGTGGCAAATATGATGAAATCCCATCTCTACCAGAAATACAAAAGTCAGCCAGGAATGGTGGTGGACACCTGCAATCCCAGCTACACAGGAGGCTAAGGCAGTACAGTTTCTTGATCCCAGGTGGCAGAGGTTGCAGTGAGCTGAGATCACAATACTTCAGTGCAGACTGGGTGACAGAGGGAGACTCTGTCAGAAAAAAAAAAAAAGAGAGAGAGAGAGAGAGATAATACATTTGTATACTTCTTGAATTTCGTAATGTACTAATTGAGCAGCGATACACTCACTGGACATTTAAGATTTTATATACATTTTATGGCAATAGAGGCATTTCTGCTGTTTAGTAAAAATGTATTCTACTTTGAATAGAACATAACTGGAAAGTGGTTTTATTACCAAGCTTTGTTTGAAATAGCAAATATATTTAAGAATTATTTCCATAGCATCAGATATAACCAGGTGGCATTAAGAACTGAAGTTGACCATGGGGACACTACTTATAAAGCCTCTTGGAAAAAACAGCCTGGTAATTGGTTACAGAGTTCGTAACCTACAAGATGAGAAAGGTCACTTCTAGGCAAACTCTGGAACCTACGATATTTGAAGACTTTGAGAGGAGTGGAATTCAACCAAATCTACAGATTCTGACAGTGAAGTCTGGTGGCAAGTTCCTGGCTTGGCTTCTAGTCCTGAGGCTTCAAAAAACATAATCTGAGACTAGTCTCAGTTACTCCAGTGGCTGAGATGGGAGGACCGCTTGAGCCCAGGAGGTTGAGGCTGCAATGAGTCAGACACTCTTTCTAATTTAAAAAGGAATAATGAATACATGAAGAAATAAATAAATAAAGCCCTCTGTGGTCAACGACCACTCTTACTGCATTTAGATAAATAATGACAAAACTGGTAAGACCAGACTTATTTTGTGAATAAGAGACAAGTGAAGTAACTGTAAGAGTCAACAGAATTGTGTTTCAATGGAAAACTATGGAACATCCACATGAGATATCTTACAAATTTTATTAGTCTACATTTCAATTCTTGTTTTATTCAATATATTGCTACAGCTCTCCAAACTCAAACTTCAACATTGTGTCCCCCTTTCATGATTTAGCAACACTGAAAACTAAAACTGCCCAATTGTCCGCAAACCTTATAATCTAAAGCTGGATGATTCAGTACCAACATTTTAAAAAATCATCTTCATGCCATTAATACCTGATGACAACACTAAAAACAGCAAACCAGGGAATTCGTTCAATCATCACTGCTATCCTCACTCCACCATCTAAAATATATTTTAAACTCAACACAGAGAAATGTCAATTGGATGCCCTCTGGAAGGGGAACAGGGCCTTTGATTTACAAGTGATCAGGTCAGAAAGACAGCACCCTCAAAAATGTTGTTAGTGCCCTCCTAAAGAAACCCAAGGGTTCCCAATCCCCTTCTACGATGTGTAGTCTCAGCAAGACGGCTGTTTAAAATCTGGGAAGTGGACCTTCACCCAAACAATGTACTTGCTGATGACTTCATCCAGGGCTTCTCAGGCTCTGGTTTTACAGGAAATGTTTGCTATAAAGCACCAAGTCCAGGTATTTTCTCGTGGCAATCCTAGTGACCAAAGATGATAAAATGTATTCTATTATTCATTAAAAAGCATAATTTTCCTATGAATATTAAGGAATAGGGCTTTAGCTCTTGTTATATAAAGGCTTTTCACCGTTTACTCTAACTTGCTGAAACACAGTCCCTATTCCAAGGTTGATAAATTGTATCTTACATTGTATCTTNAAAAGCTAGTCAGCTGCTGTGGAAGTAGGGCTTCTGTTGGTACTCACAGATCATGCTACAGGCTGGGCACCCTGATTGCTTGGAGCTTCCCTGTTTCTGGTGTGGGTCAGACCTAGTGATGAGCAAAGCTGCATTCTGAGAGATAGGCAGGTGCTAGCCAAGGGAAGAGAATATGGAAGAACAGTCTAGACACAAAGCAGGTGCCTAGGAAGAAGCAGGTATTGCTTGAACAACGCCAACTATTAGACACATCAATATGCCTTGAGCACAGCACGTGAGTGAGCATGTATGACATAAGATAGTGGCAGTTAGGAAGATGCTATGTCACATGGGTCCACATAAGAAATATGTGGATTGGAGGGTAATACTTGAGGAAAGTGAGTTATCTGGATGACAATCACTATTTCTAACTCAGAGTAGAAGATCTATCACTTTCAGTATGTGGGTTCTGCAATTAATTAATTCCCTATAGTCCCTCATAACAAAGATATCATGATAAAACCCATAGCAACAATAAACAAATGTTATAGCCTACCTACATTAGCAAATATAAAACCCTGTATCACATAAAAGGCAATTCTTCAAAGAGGTAATTGCTGTCATTTATTGAGAACTTAGTACTAGATGGGCAGCTCTTACTATGTACAGACAATTTACATACAGTCGTTCATTTATTCTTTATAACAGACCTATGCTTCATAGTTAGAGTAGTTTCTACATTTTAAAGATGGGAAAGTGAAATTCACTGACTTAGTTACCCAGCAAGATAATGGCAAGGACAGAGGCAAACCTAGTATCCTGATTCCAGTTTCTAGGCTCTCAGCCCCTTGGGCTTTTGTGTCTCTTGTGATCTGTGGAAGCCAACAAATGGCCTGCAGGTTTGGAGTTGGCAGGGGCAAGAAGCGGGCAGCTGTGTTTCCCTGACCCTGGCATGGGATGGGATTAGGGAGCTCTGACCCTGAATGTCAATCTGTTTCTTTTTACCTCTAAGTTAGATTAGATCAGATCAGCCTATGAGAAATTAGCCCAGAGTCATGTGTCATGACCTCTTTATTATGTATCTGTGTTATTTTATAAAAATGAAAGGCCTCATCAATAAAATAATTACATTCACAAATGAGATCAAACATCAGAATTAAACATTTTACAAATTTGAAGAGCTTCTTAATGACCTTGGGTTTTCTTGGGTAATACCAGTCTCTCATTATAATCTGTTGTTGCCCAAGAAAAGCTGAGGGACTATCTGCTGTGAAGGACAAGCTAACATCTTATTTCAATAATGATTGTTTTAGAAATAGATAGCATATGCCATCTCCCACAGATTGCACAGCTTCGGCCCCTGCCTTCGTGGCTTCACTTCTGTGTTCCTACTCTTCTTTTCTTCCTCTCCCTCTATTAATGGAGTAAAACATTCCTTCCTCTTGTTCCATAGAGAGACGTTACATCTAAACCCAGTCCCCTCAGTCTCTCCCCGAAACTCCTAATATTCAGTATCAGTCAGGATGGTCTACATTATGCTATGGTAACAGACAACATGCCAATGTTAGTGGCTTAAAACAATCAAAATTATTTATTGCTTATGATGTAGTTGACTATAGCCCATCTGGGGACTTTGTTCTACACCGCTTTCTGTCAAAGCCACAAGTTGAAGGATGCCCTACTACTCAAAATGTCATTGTCAACGTGGCAAGAGAAAGGGAATGTGACTAATTTTCTTACTGACTCATAAGACCTTCTATGTGCCATTTCCACTCACAGGTCCATGACTAACTTCAAGAGGACTTGTTCATCCTACCATGTAGGAGGAGAAACAGAAACGTCAGTGAACAGTACTCATGACTAGTACCTAACCATAAAAGTTTATCAAATTATTTTCTCAAACAAAGAGATAAAATTCTGGCACCAGTATCTGACAGAACACAATTTTCTCAGGTCATTACATACATTATTAAATACCTGAGAGTTATTCTGTTTTCTTTCTTTCAGAAGTGGTCTGGGCACACAGGGGACCCGAAGAAGAAAAGAATGGGAGCACCAATGTATGCCAGGCACTGTGGTGGGAAATTTATGTGTGTTGTCTCTCTTAATACTAACAACAAGGTTGCAAGGTAAGTATTTTACATTGTAGTTCATAATGAGAAATATAAGCTGCAGAGAGGATAAGTGTGTAATGAAGAAGTAATCTTACCTGAGGAGAGGCCTGGCCTTTGTTTCAGATCCTGGCAGGGGTTGGAAGTAGTGGAGGGACTTAAGGTAACTCCAAAGCTCTTGGAATTTACTGAGTAATAGGAATGTCTTTGTTATTCATGGTGGACCTCTTGGACCACATATGATAGTTTATGCTAATGAGGTGCATTTTGTCTATTCCCAATAATGCTGTATTCCTAGTACCTACTTGTGTTTAGCACAGACTGACACCAGATAAATATATTTTGAATAAAAGAATGAAGAGGCATACAAATTGAGAGCTAAGCAAAGATTTTCATCTCAGCATTTTCATTCAAAAAAAACCTTGAAACAAGTTTAATAACTTTCAATGAGAGAATGAAGAAATAAAATGTTCAAACAAAAGAATGATATGCAATTTAGCTATTCCAAGGAACAAACTAGAGTCATATATGCAGCTATCAAAATGGGTAGGTCTAAAAGAAGTTGAAGGGAAAAGTAAAAGGAAGATGAAATAAAGAGTATAATACTGACTGAATACTAGGATTGAGAAATGAAGAATAAAAGGAAGACATTTTAAACAAAGTGAATAATAAAATACAAGAAAATAAAATAAGGGCCCTTCCATAAACCAACAATGATGGTGTGTTATGAACTGAGATGAACTGTATTTTAAGGTTTAAAATAATGTATGTGTAAAAAATAAGAGTTACTTTGGGAAGCAGTTACTTTACTGGAAAATATGAGTCAGGATTCTTAAGAGCTGTAGGTGAGACCAGTGGGGACTGATCCCATCACAGAAGGCTTTGTGGAAGCAGTGAGACTTGAGATGTTCCCTGAGGGATGAAAATGTTATAAACAGTGTAAGCAAAGAGCAGTAGCAAGACATTCCAATGGGTCCCAAAAGTCTGGCAGTAGGAAAGCTGCCTATAGACCTATCAGCCTCAGGAGATGGGTCAGAGATTAGGGGAAGGGGTAGAAAAGAAAAAATATAAAATCAAACATACCCAGTAACATCAGATGGTAGAATGCCTTCGATAAGATTAAGGAGTTTGGAATTGATTCTAATAGTAGTGATACAACTTTTTTTGTAACATTTGCCTAGTGTCACACATTTATTAATGTGGAAGCCAACATTTGACTCCAGCAGTCTGATTCCAGAATTCCCACTTTTAACTGCCATGCTCAGCTTCTTTCAGTGAGCAACAGGTATCCAGTCAAGGTTTGTGAGAACTGTAAGATAATGAACAAGGGATTTTAGCAAGGTAAGTTCACCAGAAGTGTGAAGAATGACTTGCATGGAGCAGAGACAGGAGGTGAGCAGTCTGTGAGGAGGGCGCTGTGATAATGTCCACATGAGCTGATAAGACACTAACTAGTATGATGCCCGGGAGATGGGACAGGGAGGGAACAATGAGGTAGAACCAGTGGGGTTGAGTAATCAGACAGTCCACAGATTTGTTTTGTGTCCCTCCTGTGTGCTAGGCATTGGTTTAGGCTCTGGGGACAGTGCAATGAAAGAAATGAACACAGAAAATTACCTAGTAGTAAGCATGCAGACTGCTTACTACAGGTAAAAGGAATGTAAAGTAAATCTAAAGCAGAAAGGTGGTCTTTGTATTTAATTAGTACTTTTCTTATAAATGTTAAGCATGAACTAGTCTTAATGTTTCATACCCNCTTTATTATGTATCTGTGTTATTTTATAAAAATGAAAGGCCTCATCAATAAAATAATTACATTCACAAATGAGATCAAACATCAGAATTAAACATTTTACAAATTTGAAGAGCTTCTTAATGACCTTGGGTTTTCTTGGGTAATACCAGTCTCTCATTATAATCTGTTGTTGCCCAAGAAAAGCTGAGGGACTATCTGCTGTGAAGGACAAGCTAACATCTTATTTCAATAATGATTGTTTTAGAAATAGATAGCATATGCCATCTCCCACAGATTGCACAGCTTCGGCCCCTGCCTTCGTGGCTTCACTTCTGTGTTCCTACTCTTCTTTTCTTCCTCTCCCTCTATTAATGGAGTAAAACATTCCTTCCTCTTGTTCCATAGAGAGACGTTACATCTAAACCCAGTCCCCTCAGTCTCTCCCCCGAAACTCCTAATATTCAGTATCAGTCAGGATGGTCTACATTATGCTATGGTAACAGACAACATGCCAATGTTAGTGGCTTAAAACAATCAAAATTATTTATTGCTTATGATGTAGTTGACTATAGCCCATCTGGGGACTTTGTTCTACACCGCTTTCTGTCAAAGCCACAAGTTGAAGGATGCCCTACTACTCAAAATGTCATTGTCAACGTGGCAAGAGAAAGGGAATGTGACTAATTTTCTTACTGACTCATAAGACCTTCTATGTGCCATTTCCACTCACAGGTCCATGACTAACTTCAAGAGGACTTGTTCATCCTACCATGTAGGAGGAGAAACAGAAACGTCAGTGAACAGTACTCATGACTAGTACCTAACCATAAAAGTTTATCAAATTATTTTCTCAAACAAAGAGATAAAATTCTGGCACCAGTATCTGACAGAACACAATTTTTCTCAGGTCATTACATACATTATTAAATACCTGAGAGTTATTCTGTTTTTCTTTCTTTCAGAAGTGGTCTGGGCACACAGGGGACCCGAAGAAGAAAAAGAATGGGAGCACCAATGTATGCCAGGCACTGTGGTGGGAAATTTATGTGTGTTGTCTCTCTTAATACTAACAACAAGGTTGCAAGGTAAGTATTTTACATTGTAGTTCATAATGAGAAATATAAGCTGCAGAGAGGATAAGTGTGTAATGAAGAAGTAATCTTACCTGAGGAGAGGCCTGGCCTTTGTTTCAGATCCTGGCAGGGGTTGGAAGTAGTGGAGGGACTTAAGGTAACTCCAAAGCTCTTGGAATTTACTGAGTAATAGGAATGTCTTTGTTATTCATGGTGGACCTCTTGGACCACATATGATAGTTTATGCTAATGAGGTGCATTTTGTCTATTCCCAATAATGCTGTATTCCTAGTACCTACTTGTGTTTAGCACAGACTGACACCAGATAAATATATTTTGAATAAAAGAATGAAGAGGCATACAAATTGAGAGCTAAGCAAAGATTTTCATCTCAGCATTTTTCATTCAAAAAAAACCTTGAAACAAGTTTAATAACTTTCAATGAGAGAATGAAGAAATAAAATGTTCAAACAAAAAGAATGATATGCAATTTAGCTATTCCAAGGAACAAACTAGAGTCATATATGCAGCTATCAAAATGGGTAGGTCTAAAAAGAAGTTGAAGGGAAAAGTAAAAAGGAAGATGAAATAAAGAGTATAATACTGACTGAATACTAGGATTGAGAAATGAAGAATAAAAGGAAGACATTTTTAAACAAAGTGAATAATAAAATACAAGAAAATAAAATAAGGGCCCTTCCATAAACCAACAATGATGGTGTGTTATGAACTGAGATGAACTGTATTTTAAGGTTTAAAAATAATGTATGTGTAAAAAATAAGAGTTACTTTGGGAAGCAGTTACTTTACTGGAAAATATGAGTCAGGATTCTTAAGAGCTGTAGGTGAGACCAGTGGGGACTGATCCCATCACAGAAGGCTTTGTGGAAGCAGTGAGACTTGAGATGTTCCCTGAGGGATGAAAATGTTATAAACAGTGTAAGCAAAGAGCAGTAGCAAGACATTCCAATGGGTCCCAAAAGTCTGGCAGTAGGAAAGCTGCCTATAGACCTATCAGCCTCAGGAGATGGGTCAGAGATTAGGGGAAGGGGTAGAAAAGAAAAAATATAAAATCAAACATACCCAGTAACATCAGATGGTAGAATGCCTTCGATAAGATTAAGGAGTTTGGAATTGATTCTAATAGTAGTGATACAACTTTTTTTGTAACATTTGCCTAGTGTCACACATTTATTAATGTGGAAGCCAACATTTGACTCCAGCAGTCTGATTCCAGAATTCCCACTTTTAACTGCCATGCTCAGCTTCTTTCAGTGAGCAACAGGTATCCAGTCAAGGTTTGTGAGAACTGTAAGATAATGAACAAGGGATTTTAGCAAGGTAAGTTCACCAGAAGTGTGAAGAATGACTTGCATGGAGCAGAGACAGGAGGTGAGCAGTCTGTGAGGAGGGCGCTGTGATAATGTCCACATGAGCTGATAAGACACTAACTAGTATGATGCCCGGGAGATGGGACAGGGAGGGAACAATGAGGTAGAACCAGTGGGGTTGAGTAATCAGACAGTCCACAGATTTGTTTTGTGTCCCTCCTGTGTGCTAGGCATTGGTTTAGGCTCTGGGGACAGTGCAATGAAAGAAATGAACACAGAAAATTACCTAGTAGTAAGCATGCAGACTGCTTACTACAGGTAAAAGGAATGTAAAGTAAATCTAAAGCAGAAAGGTGGTCTTTGTATTTAATTAGTACTTTTCTTATAAATGTTAAGCATGAACTAGTCTTAATGTTTCATACCCTTGAAAAAAATTCTGAAAAAATGTCACTGGTTTAGATTTTTTTTCTATAACCTCAAAGGTAGAATATTTGCCTTGAAAAATGGATGCCATTTTCAAGTTAATGATCTTTTACCTGAAAATACAAAGAAGATGGCTTAATGGTCGTTGAATTGATAGATGCAACTGAAACTCTAATCTGGTTCTGTGATGCACAATTATACAGAAATGTAAGATCTGAGTTTGTGGATAATGAATGTGTTATTTTCAAGCAGGTTTTGGAAGAAAGAATGACTAGATATTTTAGCTGGAAGATCAAAAGTAAGAATCAAAAAAATTCATCCCCAGGCAGTGGTTGCACAAGATGTAGCAATTTTTAACTAATATTTATATATTCACATGAATCATACTTCACTTTCCTTATTTACTAAGTTATTTGACCCTCTTATACATTATTTTATTGATGAAATGTAACTGCACTGCCATCAAAATGACTATAATATCTGATACCTATGAAGACATTTATTTTCTGTTTTGGTTTTTAACTTTTGTTTTAAGTTAAGGGGTACATATGCAGGTATACTACATAGGCAAACTTGTGTCATGGGGGTTTGCTGTACAGACTATTTTATCATCCAGGTATTAAGACTAGTATTCATTAGTTATTTTTCCTGATACTCTGCATCCTCCTACCCTCCACTTTCCAACAGGCCTCAGTATGTGTTGTTCCCTTCTATGTGTCCATATGTTCTCATCATCTAGCTCTCATTTAAAAGTGAGAACATGTGGTATTTGGTTATCTGATCCTGTGTTAGTTTGCTAAGGGTAATCGCCTCCAACTCAATCCATGTTCCTGCAAAGAACATGATCTTGTTCTTTTTTATGACCGTATAGTTTTCCATGGTGTATATGTATCACATTTTCTTTATCCAATCTATCATTTATGGGAATTTAGGTGGATTTCATGTCTTTGCTATTGTGAATAGTATTGTCATAAGCATATGTATGCAGGTGTCTTATTTTATTTTATTTTACTCTAAGTTCTAGGATACATGTGCTGAATGTGAAGGTTTGTTATGTAGGTATACATGTGCCCATCATCTAGGTTTTAAACCTCATAGGTATTAGGTATTTGTCTTAATGCTCTTCTTCCCCTAGTCCTCCAATCCCTTGACAGGCTCTGGTGTGTGATGTTTCTCTCCTCATATATCTTTCTATATCTTCTCATTTTTCAACTCCCACTTATGAGTGAGAACATGCGGTGTTTGTTTTTCTGTTCCTGTGTTAGTTTGCTGAGGATGATGTTTTCCAGTTTCATCCATGTCTCTGCAAAGGACATGAACTCATTCTATATTGTGGCTGCAATAGTATTCCATGGTGTATATGTGCCACATTATCTTTATCCAGTCTATCATTGATGGGCATTTGGGTGGGTCCCAACCCTTTGCTGTTGTAAATAGTGCTGGAATAGACATACATATAAAAACCCAAGAAGAGGCCATGCACGGTGGGTCACACCTATAATGCCAGCACTTTGGGAGGCTGAGGCAGGTGGATCATGAGGTCAGGAGTTCAAATCCAGCATGGCCTACATGGTGAAACCCCATCTCTACAAAAAATAATAATTAATCAGTCTTATGTGGTGGCAGGCATCTGCAGTTCCAGACACTTGGGAAGTTGAGGCAGGAGAATCTATTGAACGAGGTGGTTTTTGCAGTGATCCTAGATTGTGTCACTGGGGTGACACAGTGAGAGTTTTTTTGGGAAAAAAAAAAAAAAAAAAAAAAAAAGCAAACCTAGAAAAAACCTAGGCAATACCATTCAGGACACAGACTTCATGGGCAAAGATTCATGACTAAAACACCAAGTACAATTACAACAAAAGCCAAAATTGACAAATGGGATCTAGTTAAACTAAACAGCTTCTGTTCAGCAAAAGAAACTATCATCAGAGTAAACAGGTACCTATGAAACAGGAGAATATTTTTGCAATCTATCCATCTGACAAAGGTCTAATATCCAAAATCTGCAAGGAACTTAAACAAATTTAGAAAAAAAATGGACAAGTCTAACAAAACTGGGCAAAGGATATGAACAGACACTTCTCAAAACAAATGTTTATATGACCAACAAGCGTATAAGAAAAAGCTCATCATCTCTGATCATTAGAGAAATGCAAATCAAAACCACAGTGAGATACCATCTCTCACCAGTTAGAATAACATGTGTCCTTATAGTACAATGATTTATATTCCTTTAAGTATATACCCAGTAATGGACTATTGGATTGAATAGTATTTCTTTCTTTAGGTCTTTGAGGAATCATCACACGGTTTTCCAAAATGGTTGAACTAATTTACACTCCCACCAACAGTTTATAATCGTTCCCTTTCCTCCACAATTTTGCCAACATCTGTTACTTTTTGACATTTGATGATTAATCATTTTGACTGGTATGAGATGATATCTCATTGTGGTTTTGATTTGCATTCCTCTAATGATCAGTGATGTTGAGCTTTTTAAAATATGATTGTTGGCCACATGTATATCTTCTGTTGAAAGTGTCTGACTATGCTGTTTGCCCACTTTTTAATAGGGTTGTTTGTTTTTTTCTTGTAAATTTATGTGTTCCTTGTAGATGATGGATATTAGATCTTTGTCAGATGTGTGGTTTGGAAAAATTTGCTTCTATCCCATAGATTATCTGTTTACTCTGTTGATAGTTTCTTTTGCTGTACAGAGTTCTTTAGTTTAATTATATTCAATTTGTCAATTTTGCTTTTGTTGCAATGGCTTTTGGTGTCTTTTCATGAAATCTTTGCTTGTACCTATGTCCTGAATGGTATTGCCTAAGTTGTCTTTCAGGGATTTTATAGTATTGGATTTTACATTTAACTCTTTAATCCATCTTAAGTTAATTTTTGTATAATGTTTAAGGAAGGGGTCCATTTTCAATCTTCTGCATATGGCAAGTTAGTTATCCCAGAACTGTTTATTTAATAGGAAATCTTTTTCCCATTGCTTGTTTTTGTCAGGTTTGTTGAAGATCAGATAGTCACAGGTTTATGGTCTTATTTCTTGCTTGTCTTTTCTGTTCCATTGATTTAGGTGTCTGTTTTTGTACCAGTACTTTCTGTTTTGGTTACTGTAATCTGGCAGTATAATTTGAAGTTGGGTAGTGGGATGCTTCCAGCTTTGTTCTTTTTGCTTAGGATTGCCTTGGCTATTTGGGCTCTTTTTTTGGTTACATATGAATTCTAATTAGTACTTTTCTACTTCTGTGAATAATCTCTATGGTAGTTTAAATAAATAGTATTGAATCTACAAATTCCTTTGAGCAGTATGGCCATTTTAACAATGCTGTTTCTTTCTATCCACGAGCATGGAATGTTTCTTCATTTGTTTCTGCCATCTCTATTTATTTGTGCAGTGGTTTGTAATTCTCTTCATAGAAGTCTTTTTCTTCATAGTTATCTGTATTCCTATGTATCTTATTATTTTTGTGGCAGTTGTAAGTGGGAATTCATTCCTGATTTGACTGTTGACTTTATCATTTGTATATAAGAATCCTAGCAATTATTGCAGATTGGTTTTGTGTCCTAAGACTTTGCTGAAGTTGTTTACCAGCTTAAAAAGCTTTTGGATGGAAACTATGAGGCTTTCTAGATATAGGAAAATGCTTTCTGCAGAGATAGTTTGACTTCCTCTTCTCTTATTTGGATGCCTTTTATGTCTTTCTTTTGCCTGATTGTCCTGGCCAATACTTCTAATACAATGATGCATAGGAGTGTGGAGAGATGGCATCCTTGCCTTGTGCTGGTTTTCAAAGGGAACGCCTCTAGCTTTTGCCCATTCACTATTAACTGTGGGTGTGTCATATATGACTTTTATTATTTTGAGTTATGTTCCTTCAATACTTAGTTTATTGAGAGTTTTTAATATGAATAAACGTTGAATTTTGTTGAAAGCCTTTGCTGCATCTATTGAGATAATTATGTGGTTTAGGTCTGTTTATGTAATGTCTATGTGATGAATCACATTCATTCATTTGCATATGTTGAGTCATCTTCCATTCTCGGGAAAAAGCCTACTTGATCTTGGTGGAAAAGCTTTTAATGTACTGCTGGATTCTGTTTTCCAGTATTTTGTGGAGGAATTTTTCATTGATGTTCATCAAGGATATTGGCCTGAAGTTTTCTTTTTGGTTGTATCTCTGCCAGGGTTTTACATCAGGATGACGCTGGTCTCATAGAATGAGTTGAGGAGTCCCTGCTCCTTAATTTTTGGGAACAGTTTCAGCAGGAGTGGTATTGGCTCTTATTTGTACATCTGGTAGAGTTCAGCTATGAATCTATCTAATTTTGGGGTTTTTTTTTTTTTTTTTTTTTGGTTAGTAGGTTATTTAGTGCCTCAATTTCAGAGCTAATTACCGATCTGTTCAGGGACTCAATTTCTTCCTGGTTCAGTCTTGGAATGGTGTATGTGTCGAGGAATGTATCTATTTTTTCTATATTTTCAAGTTTATGTGCATAAAGGTGTTCCTAATATTCTCTGATGGTTGTTTGTATTTCTGTGGTGTCAGTGCTAATATCGCCCCTAGTTGTTTCTGATTGTGTTTATTTGGATATTCTTCATTAGTCTAGCTACGTGTGTGTGTGTGTGTGTGTGTGTGTGTGTGTGTGTGTGTGTGTATAAAAAACAGCTCCTAGATCTTTGTAAAGATTTTTCATGTCTCAATATCCTTCAGTTCAGCTCTGATTTTAGTTATTTCTTGTTCTCTGCTAGCTTTGAAATGTATTTGCTCCTGGCTATCTAGTTATTTTGTTGTGATATTGTTGTCAACTTGAGATCTTTCTAACTTTTGATATGGGCATTTAGTGCTGTAAATTTCCCTGTTAACACTACTTTAGCTCTGTCTCAGAGATTCTGCTATGTTGTATCCTTGTTTTCATTAGTTTCAAAGAACTTTCTAGTTTCTACCNTGTGTGTGTGTGTGTGTGTATAAAAAACAGCTCCTAGATCTTTGTAAAGATTTTTCATGTCTCAATATCCTTCAGTTCAGCTCTGATTTTAGTTATTTCTTGTTCTCTGCTAGCTTTGAAATGTATTTGCTCCTGGCTATCTAGTTATTTTGTTGTGATATTGTTGTCAACTTGAGATCTTTCTAACTTTTTGATATGGGCATTTAGTGCTGTAAATTTCCCTGTTAACACTACTTTAGCTCTGTCTCAGAGATTCTGCTATGTTGTATCCTTGTTTTCATTAGTTTCAAAGAACTTGCTAGTTTCTACCTTAATTTCATTATTCAAAAGTCATTCAGGAACAGGTTATTCAATTTCCATGTAACTGAATAGTTTTGAGTGAATTTCTTAGTCTTGGTTTCTAATTTGATTCTGCTCTGGTCCCAGAGACTATTATAATTTCAGTTCTTTTGTATTTGTTGAGGAATATTTAACTTCTGATTATGTGATTGATTTTACTGCAGGTGCCATGTGGTAATTAGAAGAATACATATTCTGTTGTTTAGAGGTAGAGAGTTCTATACATACCTATCAGGTCCATTGATCCAGTACTGAGTTCAGGTCCTACATATCTTTGTTAATTTTCTGTCTCGATGATCTATTGTCTGTGGGGTGATAAAATCTCCCACTATTATTATGTGATAATCTAAGTCTCTTTAAAGGTCTATAAGAATTTGCTTCATAAATCTGGGTGCTCATATGTTGGATGTATATATTTAGGACAGTTAGGTCTTCTTGTGGAATTGAACCCTTTACCATTATGTAATGCCCTTCTTTGTCTCTTTTGATCTTTGTGTCAGGCTTCTGAAAAAAATAGGTTTGCAAACTCGGCTTTTTTCCCATTTGCTTGGTAGATTTTTCTCCTTATTTTGAACTTGTGTTTCATTACATGTGAGATGGATCTCTTGAAGACAGCATACCAGTGGGTCTTAGTTCTTTATCCAGCTTGTCACTCTGTGTCTTTTAATTGGGGCGGTTAGCCCATTCATGTTTAAGTTTAATGTTGATATTTGTGGATTTAATCCTGTCATCATGATATTAGCTGGAAATTTTACACACTTGTTTATGTGGTTGCTGTTGTAGTGTCCCTGGTCGGGGTATTTCAGTGTGTTTTTGTAGTGGCTGGTAACAACCTTTCCTCTTCATATTGAGTGTTTCCTTCAGAAGCTCTTGTAAGGTAGGTCTAGTGGTAAAAATTTCCCTCAGCATTGGCTTGCCCAAAAAAGATCTTATTTCTCCTTTGCTTATGAAGCTTAGTTTGGCCAGATATGAAATTCTGGGTTGGAAGTTGTTTTAAGAATGTTGACTATTGATTGCTAATTTCTTCTGGCATGTAGGGTTTTAGGTGAGAGCTCTTTTGTTAGTCTGATGGGTGTCACCTTGTAGGCACAGTGGCCTTTCTCTTTAGCTTTATTTAACATTTTTTATTTCATTTCAAACTTGGAAAATCTGATGATTATGAGTCTTGGAGATAATCTTCTTGTGAAGTATCTTTCTTGGGTTCTCTGTGTTTCCTGAATTTGCATGTTGTCCTGTCTAGCTAGGATGGGGAGGTTCTCATGGATGATATTCTGAAATATGTTTTTGAAGTTGGTTCCATTATTCCCATCTCTTTTGGGTACACTAATGAATCAAATATTTGGTCTATTTACATAATCCCATATTTCTCAGAGGCCTTGTTCATTACTTTTCATGATTTTTTTTCTCTAATATTGTCTGCCTGTCTTATTTAAGAAAACCAGTCTTTAAGCTCTGAGATTCTTTCCTCCTCTTGGTCTATTCTGCTATTCATACTTGTATTATGACATTCTTGTGTGTTTTTAAGCTCTATCAGGTCAGTTACATTCATCTCTATACTTACTCTTTTACTTTTCAGCTCCTGCAATATTGTATCATGATATTTAGCTTCCTTGCATTGGGTTTCAATGTACTCTTGTAGCTCAATCAGCTTATAACTATTTATATTCTGAATTCTATTTCTGTCATTTCAGACATCTCAGCTTCAGTCCAGTTCTGAACCCTTGCTGAAGAGGTGATGAGGTCATTTGGATGAAAGAAGGCACTTTGGCTATTTCAGTTTTCAGCATTCTTGTGCTGAGTCTTTCTTCTCTGTGAGAACTTATCTACCTTTCATATTTCAGGCTCCTGACTTGTGGATGGGTTTTTCTTTCTTTTATCCTATTTGATGACCTTGAGGGTTTGATTGTGGTATATGGTGTATTCAGCCCACTAACTTAATTTCTGGGAGATTTTAAGGGGTCAGTGCTCAGCTGCCAGCTCCAGGACTGTGTGATCTAACCCTTATATTGGAGAGGGACTTATATTGGGTCCCAACTATGTTCTCTGGCCCCTCCAGGTTTGGAGTCCACTGTGCTTGGGGGTGGGTTGAGGTGCAGCAGCTTTAGCAGAGTGTTATTGAATGTGGGGGTGCCTGTCTCCCTGGGTACATTTACCACCCTTAGAGGAGGCAAGGCAGCTGGGGACCCTGTGTGCTGTTGCACTGGAGGTGGTGTTGGCTTGGGGAAGGGTGCTGACTGGCACAGGTCTGGCTGCCTTCTCTGTACCCTGCAAACAGGAGTGATATCTCAGGGTGTGGGAGGATTCCCCATTCTCTGAACAGTGTTAGCACAAGGGCAGGTTACTGGAAGTGGTGGAGTTTGCTGGCTTGGTGCCCACCAAGGCTCTGTCTACAATGGTGGTCAGTGGAGGGTTGGGGATTGCTGCACACCTGTGTGGTGGTGGGACAAGGAAAGCAAAACCTGCCCATGAAGACATATACCAACAAAGTGATGTGGGGAGTAGTCATGGGCTCAGGGGAAGTTCCAGTGAGGGGAGGAAACATGTGAGCTGGTGTATAGCCATAGAGTTTGCCTTGCTGGAACTCTCCAGCAAGGCCTCTATGGTATGCCAGCACAGAAGCTACACTGTGGTCCCCCAGGACACCCAAGGCTTCCCTGTAAGCATGTGTGATCAGGCTGGGGCCCTTGGAGTGACCAGCAGACCAAGGAGTTCTCAGGTCAGACTAGTCCCATCTGATGTGGAAGAACATTCTGCAGACATCAGGTCCAATGGATCCCCTAGGGCTAAAGTCTCTTATGGTAGCAACTTAAGCCTAGAGGGATGGTTGTTCCTGGCCATACCACTCTACAGACACTCCTGCACCAAACCACCTGGACTCCACATTATCTGGCTAGCTGCCACATCACTTTGCCTCTTTCCTTGGGTCTCTACCCCAGAGAGATGTGGGTCAGCAACTGCTCAGTGCAATCAGCCCAGGATGGAGGATCTGTGCCATGGATCTGTGCCATTGACCCAAGTCAGGGGTTCCCTGTCTGGCAACGAGCAGTGGGGATGGGTGGGATCTGGGGAAGATGTTCCAGCCTCCTTTCCTTGGGTAAACTGCAGCTTGTTTGATGTGTGGATAATGCACTTAGGGTCTTTGCTTCTTTGTTAATCCAAGGATAGCAAGGACAGTTCCACCACAGAGACAGTGTCAGAAAAGTTTTCAGTTGTCCCTGGAAGCTCCATCTGTGGAGTTGCTGAGTTGCTGCTGGCTTGATATCTCTGTTTGGGGGTGGCTAGAGGCCCAGGCCTGGAGGATCTACCTGTTGAGGATATATGGGAACAGGGACCCACATAATAGTCTGGCCACTTTTCTGTAGGCTACTGGAGTATGTTGGAAATCCTCTCCAGTCCCTTGTTCCCTCAGATTTTCTAGTACCCGGAGGTACCAACAGTGAAGGCTATGAAACAGCAAAGATAGCAGCCTGTCCCTCCCTTTGGGAGCTACATCCTAAGGAGGTACAGACCTGTGTCCCGCCTGAATGCACTTGTAGAAGGTGGCTGGAGATCCCAGTTGGAAGGCCTCACCCAGTGAGGAGAAATGAGGTTGAGGATCTGCTTTAAAAAGAAGTCTGACCACATTTTCATAAAGCAGCTGTGCTGTGCTTGGTGTCCTCTTCAGACCCCAGTCTCTTCAGACACTCCAAAGCCTGAAGGCTGGAATGGCTAAGCTGCCCAAACAGCAACGATGGTGGCCCACTTATCCCTCTGGAAATTTTGTCCCAGGGAGGTTTGAAACCTCTGTGAGCTGGAGAACACTGGCTGTGGTGGCTGGAGGCCACAGTCATGATGTCCTGCCAAGTGAGTTGAAAAGGGATCGAGGACCCACTTAAAGAAGCAGTCTGGCCACATTTTTGTGGCGTATCTGTGCTGTGCTGGGGTACCACTTCTGCCCCTGGTTGGCTTGGACTCTGTAAATCCTGAAGGCTGCAATGGCTAAGTCACCCAAACAGCAAAGGTTGCAGCTTGCCCCTCTCCCTCTGGGAGTTCCTCTTCAGGAGGTTTTCAAAACTTTGCTGTAAAACACCAGAAAAGGTGGCTAGAGACAATAAGTTGGGAAGTACTGTCTAGTGAGGAGGAATGGGATCAGGAACCCACTTAAAAAAGTAGTCTGGGCATATTTTCATAGAGCTGTGCTATGCTAGGGGATACCTTCTGCCTTTGGACAGCTTGGTCTCTTCAAAGGCTGGAATGTCTGAGTCACCCAAAAGCAAACCAAAAGCAAAGATGGCAGGCCATCCCTCCTGCTGGGAGCTCCTTCTTAGGGAGGTGCAATGGTACTACTGGTGGCTGGCTGGAATTCCAAGCTAGTGGGACTTATCCTGTGAGGTGCTGTGGAAGTGGGACTTTCAGACTTTTGCTTCTTGGCCCTCTGGGTTCAACCTCTTTCCTAGGGGTACAGATGTCTATCCTCCCATTTTGTCAGAGTTGCAGTAGTTTTGACAGGAAGTACACAGAGCTTGAGTATCTAAGGCTCCCAGGTTGCCATGCATGTCTGAGCAGCTGCACTGCTGAGATTTCACATAGCTCTATGAGTCACACCAAAGGTCCTTGTGGAGTGGATTCACAAGTGGATCCCATACTTGAGAGTTTCAAAGATCTCTGGGAGAAGCATGGGTTCCTGAGTTTGCACATTCAATTACTGCCTCCCTGGGTGGAGGAGGTTCCCTTAGTTCCACATCACTTTCGGGTGAACCATCATCCTGTCTTGCTTTTCTCCATGGCCCTGTATGGTATGGGAACTGTAGGTGGTTCCCTGTGTACCCAAGAGGTTCCTGGAAGTCACTAAAAGGGCTGGGCTCAAAGGATCCTGTAGTCAGAAATGAGCTGCCCAGACAGAACAAATATGTCTCCACAGATCTTAGTATGAAAGGATGATGGCTGAGACAAGATGCCTGCTCCCACCAGTATCTTGACCCAGTGAAGCTCACTTTCCCCAGTGATCCATAGACACAGTAGGAGACCTACCCAAACTGATGAAATCAAGTTTCCACTGCCTGGCAAAATAAGGTCTCAATTAAAAATTTAAGTGAATTGTAAAGAATACGGAGAAACATATCTTGCACACTTCAGTTTGTAAATGGAAAGATAGTTATAATACAGATCTGTCTTTATCTATATGCTAGATATAGAGATCTATATCTCTGTATGCTACATGCTCTGATCTATATGCTACAAATAATTAATTTCTTTGTTCCAGGTGAATGGTAAGTGCCATTGGAGTAGGTATACCAGTAAAGGAATGTTTTGGCTAAAATACAAGAAAACATGGACTGGGTGAAGTGGCTCATGCTTGTAATCCCAGCAGTTTGTGGAGCTGAGGTGCACTGATTGCTTGAGTTCAAGAGTTTGAGACCAGTCTCGGCAACATGGGGAAAATCTGCCTCTACAAAATATACAAAAATTAGCTGATTACGGTGGCGCACATCTGTGGTCACAGCTACTCAGGAGGTTGAGGCAGGAGAATCACTAAGCCCAAGAGATTGAGGCTACAGTGAGCCAAGATCATGCTGCTCCACTCCAACCAGGGCAACAGAATGAGACTCTATCTAAAAAAGAAAACAAAACAAAACATCACCCCAGAAACTTAAAGAATTTGAAGTTTTATTTTCACATGACAATAAGTTTGGTAGTGAGCAGTTACTGACTGCTCAATGACATCAGGGACAGCTTCTTTATTGTTTTCTTTGTGTCTCTATTATTTTCCCTCATGGTTGCTCCAATGCTCCATCCATCACACCTGCATTCAAGGCGGAAAGAGGAAGGTTTGCCTCAAGCCATACCTCTCTCCCTTTATGAGGCAAGTCATGACTTTCCCAGAAGTCCCCCAACAGACTTTTCTTTATATCTCATTGGTAAGTACTTAGCACCATGCACATCTCAAATAATAAATAAGGATTTAAGGAGAAAATTGAATATAGTTAAAATAGCCTTTGAATAGTTCCTTAGGATTTTGCCATGTTGCAGGCCAACCTCTTGGAAGTCTACACTTCTTTTAGAAGCTCACAGTGTCATTTCTACAACAACATTGGGACAGATCTTCATTTCAGCAGGTGAACTAACTAGTATTAGGGGTTGTAGCATTTAAACAGTAGAATCTTTAAACAAAGGGATCACAGTCAATGCAGAAAGATATTTTACTCTGAAAGAAGTTGGAGCTCCCACCCCAAGCTCATTAAATAAACTGGTGGGTGGAAATAACCTTACTACTTAAATAGTTGTTCACATGCTATGAAACATGATATAGAGCAGTGGTTAAGAGCCCATCCACTGGAAACAGACTGCCTGGATTTGAAAGCCTGTTTCATCACTATCTTGTGCTGTGACCTTAGGCAACTTACTTAACCTCTGTGTGGCTCAGTTTCCCATCTGCAAAATGAGGATAGTAATGCAACCAACGTCATAGAGGTGATTGTGAGAAATAAATGAGTTAATAAAGGTAAAGCCCATGTGTCTGACTCATGCTAAAGCTATAGAAAGTTTAGGTATTATTATTATTGTTCTTGTTATTCCACAGTTGCATACACTACTGTTAAAGATGCACAAAACACTACTCTAGAGAGGAAGGCATTCAATCAAGGTTTGTTGAATTAATAAATAAACTATAATATTTAACATTTTTCACTCAATATCTGATTAATATTCAACCAACAGTTGTTACTAGCACTGCCACTTTAGAACCTTTGGACATTAATGATCATGTCTCATGTGAAGGAATGCAGAAATGCACCACAGGTGGGGAGGAAGTACTAGATATTTAAAGGAAAATGAAATTCAATCCTTAGTAATGCAAATATTCATCACAAGGTGATCTGTGTAAACATTAAGAGTTTAAATCATTTAACCCCTCCATGACTTGGTTTGAAGAAAAAGTTGGACTAGCCGAATTTTACAAGTGAGTTCCTTGAGGTGGTAATAGGTGTCCTTAAATAAATTTGGGAAACCTAGAGGTCAAATGAAATGAACTACTGCTGTCTCTTTTTTGTTACTGCTGCATTTATCAGAACCTGGAGGTTGATTTACTTTATCAATCTCTGAAAGTGTACACAGAATGATGTACTATACAAACTTGTTTGATAACAAAATCTTTTTTTTTTTTTT
>NW_016821273.1:2777-14705 GCF_001698545.2 Rhinopithecus bieti | reverse complement strand
TTACCAAAAAAAGAAAAAAAAAAAAAAAAAAAAAAAAAAAAAGGAAGCAGGGGTTGCAATCTTAGTCCCTTGTAAAATAGACTCTAAACCAATAAAAATCAAAAATGACAAAGAATGATATTATGTAGTGGTAAAGGGATCAATGCAGCAAGAAGATCTAACTATCCTAAATATATATGCACCCAATACAGGAACACCCAGACTCATAAAGCAAGTTATTAGAGACCTACGAAGAGACTTAGACTCCCACACAATAATAGTGGGAGACTTTTTAACACCCTATTGTCACTATTAGACAGATCAATGAGACCAAAAATTCACAAGGATATTCAGGAGTTGAACTCAGCTCTGGACCAAGGGGAACTAGTAGCCATCTACAAAATTTTCCATCCCAGATCAGGAATATACATTCTTCTCAGCACCACATGGTACTTATTCTGAAAATCAACCACGTAATTGGAAGTAAAACACTCCTCAACAAATGCAAAATAATAGAAATAATAACAATCTCTGGAACCATAGTGCAATCAAATTAGAACTCAGGAATAAGAAACTTACTGAAAATCAAACAACTACATGAAAACTGAACAACCTGCTCATGAATGACTACTGGGTAAATAATGAAATGAAGGCAGAAATAAAAATGTTACTTGAAACCAATGAAAACAAAAAGACAATGTACCAGAATCTGTGGGACACAGCTAAAACAGTGTTCAGAGGCATATTTGTAGAACTTAATGCCTACATCAGAAAGTGGGAAAGATCTAAAATTAACACCCTAACATTCCAATTAAAAGAAGTAGAGAGGCAAGAGCAAACAAACTCAAAAGCTAGCAGGAGACAAGAAATAACTAAGATCAGCATGGAAATGAGGAGATAGAGACACATAAATCCTTCAAAAAAAAAAAAAAAAAAATCAATGAATCCAGGTGCTGGATTTTTGAAAAGAGTAACAAACTAGATAGACCACTAGCCAGACTAATAAAGATGAAAAATGTAAAAAATCAGATAAACATAATAAAAAATCGTAAAGAGGATATCACCACTGATCCCACAGAAATACAAACTATCATCAGAGAATACTATGAAAACGTCTGTGTAAATAAACTAGAAAATCTAGAAGAAATGGATAAATTCCTAGGCACATACATCCTCCCAAGACTAAACCAGGAAGAAGTCAAATCCCTGAATGGACAAATAACAAGGTCTGAAATTGAGGCAGTAGTTAAAAGCCTACCAAAAACAAAACAAAACAAAAAATCCAGGACCAGGCAGACTCACAGCTGAATTCTACCAGAGGTATGAAGAGGAGCTGATACTATGCCTTCTGAAACTATTCCGAACAATAGAAAAAGAGAGACTTCTCCCTAACTCATTTTATGAGGCCAGCATTGGTATACATATACATCAATATGTATATGTATGTATATACATGTATATATGTATATATGTATGTATATATATCACTATATATGATATATATACATACATATACATACTGATGATTTCCAGCATAAGCTATTGGATGTTTTCTTTTTCATTTTGTGAAAGCCTATGTGTCAGTCATTTAGCTTTCCTAGCTAACAGATCCAACTGTGGTCCCTGCCTGCTGAGTTAGATCAACTTCTGACCTGAGAAAGGGCCAGACTTCGTGTGATTCCACCTCAATCCTTCAGGCCACCCAGGAGGTGCCATGAGGCAGAATTGAGGTGTTGCCACCCAGCCTAGCCTTGATTATAGATTTATGAGCTAAATAGTGATTGTTGTTTTAAGCTACTAAGTTCTGGACACTTTGCTACAGAATAATTAATAAACAAAGAAGTGACACATATGACTTCTGCTCACAGTCCACTACCTTTGACTAGTCATATGGCTCTGCCTATTTTCAGAAACCTGAGAAGTACATATTACTTAGAGCATAGGAAAGAGATTGCAACCTGACTTTGTGAGTATTAGTAATGCATGCAACAATGACTTTGTTTTCAATCATTTCGAACTTTTTTTTCTGATTATAAAGACAATGCGTGGTCACAATGGAAAATTTGGAAAATATGAAATAGTATTAAGAAGAAACGGCCGGGCGCGGTGGCTCAAGCCTGTAATCCCTGCACTTTGGGAGGCTGAGACGGTCGGATCACGAGGTCAGGAGATCGACACCATCCTGGCTAAGCCAGTGAAACCCCGTCTCTACTGAAAAATACAAAAAAACTAGCTGGGCAAGGTGGCGGGCACCTGTAGTCCCAGCTACTGGGGAGGCTGAGGCAGAAGAATGGCATAAACCTGGGAGGCGGAGCTTGCAGTGAGCCGAGATCGCGCCACACTACACTCCAGCCTGGCCACAGAGGGAGACTCCGTCTCAAAAAATAATAAATAAAATAAATAAAACAGAAAAAGAAGGAACTACCCAATCCACCGAGATGGCACTACAAGAACTGATTGATCCACTTGCTTGCTGTCATTTTCCTCTGTTATATTTAAAAAAAACAAATTGGAATCTTTAACTTTAATTCTTGACATTTTTTACCATTAAAAAGCACATGTGTATGTTCCTGACATTAACATATATATTTGTGATAATAATATTATGTACGAATAGCCATGTGCATTGGTGACATGCTGTAGTTCAGCTCTATTCAGAAGGTGATGTGACATACCATTTAATTGAGGCCCGAGTTCAAAGCCAACCTGAGCAACACAGTGAGGCCCTTTGTTTCTGTTCTTTGTCTTTTTCTTTTCTTTTCTTTTCTTTTCTTTTTTTTTTTTCTTTTTTTTTTTTTTGAGACAGGGGCTTAATCCTGTCACCCAGCGCGGAAGTGCAGTGGCACAATTATGGCTTCATTGCATCCTTAGAATTCCTGGGCTCAAGTGGGGACCCTTCATCTTCAGCCCCCCAGTAACTCGATTACAGGTACCACCACCACCACCGCCCTGGCTAATTTTGTAAAAAATTTTTAGTAGAGATGCAAGTCTTGCTATGTTGCCAGGCTGGCCATCTCCTTAAAAAATAAATAAATAAATAAATAAAATAACATAAATAAATAAATAAATAAAATAAATGGATACAAATAAATTTTTTTAAATGTACCAAACATAAGATTTTCCATTTTAAAGTGCACAATTCAAAGTCATCTAATACATTTGTGTTATACAACCATCATAACTATCTACTTCCAAAACATTTTCATCACCCATAAACGAAATTCTGTACCCATTAAACCTTGTTCCCCAATTTTCCCCCTTTTCTCTAGCAACCACAAAATGGATTTACGTCTCTATGGATTTGCCTATGAGACACTTCATATAAATGAATCATACAGTGTGTGACTTTTTTGTGACTGTATTCTTCACTTAGCATAATATTTTTAAGGGTTATCTATGTCACAGCCTGTGTCAGTACTTTATTCCTTTTTTTTTGTTTTTGAGACGGAGTCTGGCTCTGCCGCCCAGGCTGCAGTGCAGTGGCCGGATCTCAGCTCACTGCAAGCTCCGCCTCCCGGGTTCACGCCATTCTCCTGCCTCAGCCTCCCAAGTAGCTGGGACTACAGGCGCCGCCACCTCGCCCGGCTAATTTTTTGTATTTTAGTAGAGACGGGGTTTCACCGTGTTAGCCAGGATGGTCTCGATCTCCTGACCTCGTGATCCGCCCGTCTTGGCCTCCCAAAGTGCTGGGATTACAGGCTTGAGCCACCGCGCCCGGCCACTTTATTCCTTTTTAAGACTGAATAATATTCCATTGTATGGTTGTACTACATTTTGTTTATCCATTCATCATTTGATGGACATTTGGGTTGTTTCTACATTTTGACTATTGTGGATACCGCTTCTGTGAACATTTATGTAAGTTTGTGTCTGAAGAACTGTTTTCACTTCCTTTAGGTATATAGCTAGGACAGGAATTGCTGAATCATCTGGTAATTCTATGTTTAACTTATTGAAGAACTGCCAAATTGTTTTCCACAGTGACTTCACCATTTTACATTCCCACTAGCAATGTGTGTGCATTGCAATTTCTCCACATCCTTTCCAACACTTACTATTGTCTATTTTTTTTTGAATGTAGTTACCTTGGTAGAGATGAAATGATTACTCATGGTGGTTTTGATTTACATTTTCCTAACCACTAATGACTGGATATCTTTTCATTTGTTTGTTGGCCATTTGTCTATCTTCTTTAGAGACATGTCTGTTCAAGGCTTTTGCCTTTTTTTTTTTTTTTTTAACTGGATGGTGGTGTCATTGTTGAGTTATAGAAATTCTTTACATATTTTGGATATACAACTTTTATCAAATATATGATTTGTAAATATTTTCTCCCATTCTATGGGTAATCTTTTCACTCTCTTGTCAGTGTCCTTTGATACACAAAAGTTTTTAATTTTATGAAGTCCAACTTACCTACTTTTTTCTTTTGTTGCTTATCATTTGGTCTTGTATCTAAGAAATCATTGCCAAATCTAAGGTCATGGCTATGTACAGCTAAGTTTTCTTCTAACGGTTTTATAGTTTTAACTGTTATAGTTTGCTCTTTGGTCCATTTGCAGTTGACTTTTGTATATGGCATGAGGTAAGAGTCCAACTCCATTCCTTTGCATTGGGAAATCCCGTTGTCCCTGCATTATTTGCTGAAGAATGTTAAGCACTTTTGGAAACAGGATTTGGGTTTCTTCCTATGTTACAAAGTGCATCATGATTTGCTTACTTATTCCTCCTTTGTCTTGTGGTGTTCTAGAGATGCAGATAATTTACTCCTTGACCACATCTTTCTTTAGGGAACATGTTCAGCTCACAGCTGCAGAAAAGACAACCCCTATAGACATCACAAATACTGATTTTGGACATGTTAGACACTTGGCCAAAGCTGGGTCCATCAGATCTTTACTGTGGGAACTTAGCACTGGGATACTGACACTATGTCATCTAGAGGTGTGGGAAACAAGTTTAAAGGTAACATAAAAGTCTGGGTTCCCATAATTTTTTTGACTTTATAACCAATCTGCTTATAAGTCTGGTTATCATAATAACGGGTTACTATGATAATTCCGTGTTAATGAGGCAGAAAGAAACAGCTATGAAACAGAAAAAAAAAAAAAAGGATGTAGACACATTTAAAATAGAAACTACAAAAAATGGAGAGATTCGCTAGTTTGGTAAATTCCTAATTCTCATGAATCCCATAAGAATCTCTGCTTCCTTTACTTTCCTGGTTTTCTGGAGTTAGTTTGGGTGAATGTCTTTTCCATGCAAAAACTTTACCTGACTTAGATAGAACCTTATACTCGTTACGAATCTTAGGTTGCAAGAACAGGGAAAACCCAACTTAACTTGCTTAAGCCAAAGCGACTCATAACTGTGCATATACCCGAAAGTCCAGGTATAGCTGATGTAGACTAAAAAATGTTCATTTAGACATGGTTCTCTACATTCCCCAGTTCTACCTGCCTGTGGTGTTCACTTAATTCTCAACCTTAGGAACTCTCATCTTCAATCATTCTGCTATGGGAACAGTGTAAAAGAAAGGAACCCTTTCCGTATAACTCCTGAACAGGAGTGTCACTCTGATTGTGACCACATTGCATGAGTCATGGCCCATCCTTGAAACTAACCCCAGGATCTTGTGCCAGAGTCTGAGCATACGTTCACTCCTGGGTAGGGAAAAACTCATTGGAACCACATTGACTGAAAATGAATGAGGAGGGAGGTTTTCATAAAGGAAATTCTTGATTCTGTTACAAAATAGAATGGATGCTGAGTAGACAAACAATAGACACCAATACAGGCACTTAGATACATTCTATTTTTTATTACTGTCCTTAATACTTATGTGTAACCTTTGTCCATAAATATGTGTTCACATCTGTCATCATGTCTTTAGGATATTATTTAGTTCTGTCATTGCATTACAAATCACCCCAAGCTTAGTGGCTTAAAAAAAAGACAATGGTTTATTTCTTACTATTCTGTGGGCTGGCTGGGCTCAGCTGGGAAGTTCTGCTCCTTGTGGTATAGCTGAGGTTACTTGTGTAGCCTAAGCTTATTTACAGTGTGGCAACTGGCTTCCAGCATGGACAGAATGGAAATTACCAGAGAGTCCTCTTAAGACCTAGGCCTGGAAGTCCCAATGCATCTCTTCTGCTTCATTCTGTCCATCAAAGCAAGTCATGGGGCCGTCCCAGATTCAAAGAGAAAAGTATATAAATATATTCCCATAAATAGAAATGGTAGGTGAAATAGTATGCATATTTTAGGATTCATGATATACATTGTGAAATCTGTTCCCCTGACAGGCTCTACCACTGTCCAACCCCCCAACCAGTAGTGTATAAGATCGTGCGTTTCACCACACAAATGCAAACTCTTAGTAAATTTCATAGGTTTAAAAATAACAATGTGATTGTGACGTTATTAATATTTGAGGGTTTAAATTTTTTTATACTTGTTAGCCCTTAAAATATTTTTAATATCTATGGTATTAAATTATGGTATGGCATAACAATGTGTGCCATCATTTAGTTTAATTAAAAACACCTTACTGTGATGTTCTGTGGGTTCCTCCCTAATTCCATTCCTTTCTCTCCTTCTCAAAGGTAACCATTATTATAAATTTTTGTTTATACTCCCATGCCATTATTTTATTTTATATTTTATAACAGTTATTTATGCAATATAATGCACATATCATACAATGGACCCATTTAAATTGTACGATTAATTTTTTTGTACATTAACAGAGTTGTACAACCATCATCATAATAAATTTTGGAACATTTTCATTATCCCCTAAAGAAACCTCATATTCTAGCGGTAATATTCATTCTCCCCCTTCCCCTAACTGCCACCCTAGGCAATCACTAATCAATTTTATTTCTATTTAGATTTCTTATGTGGAGCATTTTATTGAAATAAAATTATAGAATATTCTGTCTTTTGTGTCTGGCTCCTTCACTTAATGTAAAAAGAAGACAAATTTGGAATTGTGACTTTCATATTTGGATCTGGCCATAGGTACAATCGTGTCTTGTTTTCAGACCCAGTTCACAGTGATTAAAATGGGTCTCATTCCTGAACTCAGCCTAATTGAGATATGTTGACTATCATATCTGGGTTTAAGGCAATACATAAGATTATGAGTCCATATGAGGACGTGGACTTCAGAGTACTTTACAGCTCTAATGGATGCCATGTAAAGGCCTTGGATGCTATAGAGGGTGACATATAATGGCTCAGCACACACGTGGCATTCTGATTCTTGTATATACACCAAGCTAACAGTTAAAGCTGTCACCTTCGTAGATGAGGAGATGGTGTCACATAGCTGTTCCTAGTACCCAGATGTTAAATATTTTGCTTATTTTTTTCCCATGTGTGTATTATGAGATATCATTGACTCATAATTATAATAATGTAACTCTTATTCCTGGGCCTTGCCAACAAGAGCTATTGTCACATATCTCTGAGCCTATCAGCTAGGTCACAAGGGGCATTATTCTATATAGCTGGGCCTAGCACCCACGTTTTGTGACTTTTCTATTTGGGCCCTGCCTACAAAGAGAGTATTGCAATATTTTGAATAAATTCAGTATTTTGAATAAATTCTGCCTTAGAATTTAGGTGATGTGGTTGTCCTCCCTGTTAAATAACCACAGAGGGGATGTTGACATATAACCAGGCACAGCTAATAGGCATGATAATGACTTTCATATATGGACCCAGCCAGTGGCAGAAACTATGACTTTTATAACTAGGTTTAGGGACATGAGTGATATCCAGGGTATCCTTCTGATTAAAAGGTCACAGAAGATTACAATAGTCACACATACTTTATAACACCCTTGTGTTCTACAGATAGTGTCATAATAGGGTCTATCACACAGAAACAATTTTGAGTCTCATTTGCACAACTAACTGACAGTAAGATATTTCACCATCAGAGATGAATTAAGGCAGCTGTTCTGCACAAAAACAGGACATGTGTGGTATCACCAATGGATGAAGGCAACTGTTTTACATGTAAACAGGACATGTGTGATATTGTAAATATAATCCCCAGAATTTTATTTCATCGTGACTATGATATAAATATTTGCCAAGTACCTGTGTGATTTCATTCTTCAGACTGGTTCCAGCCTACATACTGGATTTTGATATCTACCTTGGCTAACCTTGAATTGTTTTATTTCTTCTGCCTTGGCCCTGTTCTCAGTAATAACTGTGATATCATTGGATCCAGCACCCAGGTGACATTACATTTTTGTCTGCACCATGCCCAGGGATATTATTGTGACATATTATTGTGTCCATCTCTTAGAAGATGTAACTCTCCATTCTGGAATGGGCCCAGCCCAGAGGGCAAAATAGTGACATGTTCTTAGACCAAACACACAGGTGATGATACTCTTTTGCATGGGCCATGCCCAGAAGAGCACTTTGACATATGACAGGTCCTATCATGTAGGTGATATTGCTCTTCTCCTTGGGACTTGCCTACTTGAATAGTGATATATTGCTAGGCAAGGCCAAAAGGTGACAGTACTTTTTTGCCAGTGCTATGCTTTAAGGAAGGCTTTGTGATAGATCTCCGGGCCTACCACCTAGGAGATGTGACTTTCTGTTTGGACATGCCCACATGGAGCATTGTGACCTAAGGGTGGAGCCTCCATCTAGGTAATGTAACTCTCTGTCCTGAGTCCTTCTCTGAAGGGGACTTGTGAATATCTCAGGACATAGGACCAGATGATGTGGCTCTTCTGTCTGATTTCTTCCCACATATTAAAATGTGACATATACCTCAAGAGGCACCTAGATGATATGATTCTTCTTTTCTACCTGGGCCCTGCCTACTGGTGACATTCAGCCATATCTCTGAGCCCATGACCTAAGTGATGTGATGCTTTTCTTCCATCTGGGTCTTTATTATGGAAAGGTTGTGACATATTGATGAGCCCAGCACTTGGGTAACATGACTCTAGTCTTGTTTCAGAATAACACCCATACTTTCATCCTATTTCAGGGCCCAGCACCCGTATAATGTTACTCTTCTGCCTATAACATGCATACAGAGAAAATTGTGGCATATTTCTTGACCCGGAATCCTAATGATGTGTCTCGCTTGTCTATGTCAGAGCCACAGGAGTTATTTTGACATAATTTTGGCCCATTTTTTAGGTGTCTTGGCTCTCATGACTCTTCTGGGTTTCTTCCACGTGTGGTTGTATTATATTGCTGGCTCCAGCAACCAGTTAATGTGATTGTCTTTCCTAGGCACTGCCTAGAGAGGACATGGTGATGTATTTCTTGGCAAAGCACTTATGTGATGTTAACCAACTGCCTAAATTTTTGTGCATAAATGAGATTAGGAGGTATACCTTGCTTCAGTTCAAAGGCATGATGATCAAGCTTACGTTGCAATTCAGCCAGTAGGAGATATTTTACCTCTCACCACAAGGTTTAGATAAATAAGTAAGGACTTTCATTGAATATTTGTACAAAGCTTACACAAGTTTACAATATTAACTCATATATAAAATCTTCTTGAGCGGTACAGAGATTTTTATTGCAGGGCCCAGTAAGAAGTTAATATTTTGACTCTTGATTGCGTATTCAGGGAAAGTAAAAGTTATTATCATCCTACATTTACAAAAACCTTTTTTGTGGTCCTAAATTGAACAAGTGAATATAGCACAAGGTTGGATTTGAGACTTTTGTAAGTTAATCTGGCCACAGGTGTGATGCTGAATCATTTCTTGACCCATCTCACAGGCATAGAAATGGTCTAATTCCTGATGCCAGCCTTTAGGAGAGATGTTTGGTATCATACCTGGATTTAAGTCAGTGTGTAAGATTGAGCCCATATAAGCATGTAGGCCTCAGAGAGTTTTTCATTCCTTATGCATGAAGTTCTTAGATGTAGTAGAGAGTGTCATACAATGGCCAGCACACACGAGAGACTGTGATTCCCATATATACAACTAGCAACAGTAATTGTGTCACCCTTAAATATGAGAAGATTGACTCATATCCCTTGGCCTAATGCCCCATTGTTGAGATTTTTTTTTTTTTGTTTAAATTCCTTTGTATAAGACCATTGTTATATATCACTGGGTCAGAATGAAGATAATGTGACTATTCTGTCTGGGCCCTGTAAACGGGGAATATTTTCACGTATCTCTGGCCTATTGGCTAGGTGATATGTCTAAGCACTTAGGCAATATATGACATCTTCCTTGTTTCTGTTTACAAAAGGCACTTTTATATATCATTGGGATCATCACCCGGGTGATATGAATTATCTTCCTGAAACATGCCTATAAACAGAATTGTTGATTATACCTAGGTCCATTATGTAAGTGATGTGACTTCCTTGTACTGTTTTTGCCCTGCACTTAGAGTGAATTATGACACATACTGTACCCAGTTGATGTGACTCTTTTTTTTGGTGGCAGGGTGGGGGGCTTCTGTCAACAGGAAGCATTGTGGCATATCACTTGAGTCAGAAACTAGATGATGTTTTTTCACTTATGCCTTTGCCCTGACCACAGGAAGATTGTGACATATTCCTGGGCCCAGCACCAGTGTGAGGTCACTCTCTAGCTTTTTTACTGAAAATAACAGAAATTATGACACATATGTAGGCCAAATGCCCAGGTGTAGTGAGTCTACTCTCTTGCCAAAGTCCTGCCCAGAGACAAGGTTTTGATATGTCACTGAAATCAGCATTCAGATGATGTGACTTTTCTGCCAGGGTCCTTCCCACAAGGTGGATTGTGACACCTCACTGGAGCTGCCTGAACGTAGGTATGGGACTTTATTGTCTTGTCTTTGGCAAAGGTGATATTGTGCCATATATATAAGATGATAACAGAAGCCTAAACACAACTCATATGGCTGGAGCCGGGACAACTGCAATATGGTGACTGGTATTCTTAAAACTTTCCACAAGTCTATTGTGACATATGCTCTTGCCCATCTCCTGAGTGATTTAGTAATTCTGCCTAGGTATAGCCCACAAATGAGATTTTGACAAATACCGTGGCCGAGAACCTTGGTGATTCAGGGGAGGATGATAACGTATTTCTGGGCCCATCATCTACATTACATGACTCTCCTCCCTTGCCTGTACCCTGCTTGCTTTGGCAATTGTAGCATATCTAAACATTAAATCCAAATGATTACTCTCGTGCTTGGAATCTGTCAAGAGGAAGCATTTTGGCATATTTTGGAGCTCATTATTTAGGAGACATGACTCTCCTCTCCTGCTGGACACTGCCCATCAGGAACATTGTGTCAGAGAGCTGGACCTAGCACACAAGTTATGTGATATATCCAAGGAGATCGTGCCTACAAAGAGAATATAGAAATATTTATGGTCCAGTGTTGAGGTGATGTGACTGTTCTGTCTGCTTCATTACCACAGAGGGAACTGTAACATATACCTAGACACAGCTCAAAAGAATGATAATGACTCTCATATGTGGACTTAGCCAAAGAGAAAATATTTTTACTCTTAGAACTCAGTTTAGGGATATGTGTGATGTCCAGGATCACCTTCTTTTACAAAGTTACAAAATATTACAACACTCAAATATATTTTACAGTCTTTTTGATATCTAAGCAGAGTCAAAGCAGGGATCAGTACACAGGTGAAATTGTGACTCTTGTAAGCACAGTTAGCTGACAGTAAAGGCTGTCATCATCTTACATGGATGAAACCAGCTGTCACACATAAAAAACAGGACATGTATGGTATTGTAAATCTCACCTTTGAAATTTTCTGACAGTGTGGTTGTGATATAAATCTTTTGCAAACACTTGTGTAATTTGACTCTCCAGACTTTTGAAGCCCATATATGAAACTGTGATATCTACCTAGGCCAACATTGAAGTGATGTGATTCTTTTTTTTTTTTTTTTTTTTTTTTTTTTTTTTTTTTTT
>NW_016821273.1:0-2769 GCF_001698545.2 Rhinopithecus bieti | reverse complement strand
TTTTTTTTTTTTTTTTTTTTTTTTTTTTTTGAGGTGGAGTCTCGCTCTGTCGCCCGGGCTGGAGTACTGTGGCCAGATCTCAGCTCACTGCGAACTCCGCCTCCCGGGTTCACACCATTCTCCTGCCTCAGCCTCCCGAGTAGCTGGGACTACAGGCGCCTGCCACCATGCCCGGCTAGATTTTGTGTTTTTTAGTAGAGACGGGTTTCACCGTGTTAGCCAGGGTGGTCTCTATCTCCTGACCTCGTGATCCACCCGTCTGGGCCTCCCAAAGTGCTGGGATTACAGGCTTGAGCCACCGCGCCAGGCCTGATGTGATTCTCTTGACTGGGCTCCTCTCTCAGTAAGGATTGTGACATATTACTACATCTAGCACCCAGGTTATGTTACATTCTTGAGTGCACCATCTCCACCAAAATTATTGTGACGTATTTTTTTGTGTACACCTCCTAGGTGATGTAACTCCCCTCTATAGAAAGGGCCCTACACAAAGGAAGGATAGTGACATATTGCAAGGCCAGACACAGTCACAGGTGCTCTTTTGCCAGAGCCATGCTCAAAGAATGGCATTGCAACATATCTCTGGGCCTATCGTCTAGGTTATATGATCCTCCTGCTTGTATCCTGCCAATGTGGAGAGTGACATATTTCTAGGCCAGGCATATTGGTGATGGTAATCTTTTACCAGGGATATGCTTCATAGAGGATATTGTGACATATCTTTGGACCTATTACCTCGGTGAATTGACTCCCTTTTTCATCCTTCCCTCATAGAGCATTGTGGCATAAGCAGAGAAACTGCACCTAGGTGATGTAACTGTCTTTGCTAAATACATTGTTATGAGAGCCTAGTGACATATTTCGGCATCCAGTAACCAAGTGATGTGACTCTTTTGCATGGTTTCTGCCCGCATGTTACACTGTGACATATTCCTAGGGAAGTATCTAGGTGATATGACTCTCCTTGTCTGCCTGAGACCTGCCTACTGGAGACATTAGAAAATGTCTTTGAGCCCACAATCCAAATGATGTGACTCTCTTTAGTTTCCTGGGCCTTCACAATAGGAAAATTTTGGTACATTGCTGAGCCCAGACTCAGGATATGGGACTGTCTTCTTCCAAACCATGCCCACAAAAAAAAAAAAAGAAAAAAAGGAATTTTGACCTACTGCACGGCTCAGCACTCAAATGATGTTACTCTTCTTTCTGGGTTCTGCTAAAGTAAAAATCATGGCATATTGCATTTTGCTGGGCCCAGCACCCTTATAATGTGACTCACCTGCCCCTTCTGAAACCACCAAAGTTATTGTGACATATCTTGGGCTTATGATAGTAGGTATTTGGGTTCTCATAAATTTCCTGGGTTTTTTCCGCAGATAGCATGGTGTTATAATGCTGGATGCAGCACCCAGTGAATGTGACCCAATATCTTATACTCTGCTATAGAAGGCATTGTGACATATTGCCTCACACAGGATATAAGTGATGTTACCCTGCTGCTAAGTATTTTTCCAGAAATATTTTGCATCTCACTGTCAGGCTTAGGGCAAAAGGTAAAGTCATGGGTTACATATTTATGAGAAGCTCACAGAACTTTACAACGCTTACTTATATTGTGTAAACATTTGGTGGTAAAGAGTTTCATAACAGGGCTCAGCAGAAAGTTCAGATTGTAACCCTTGGTTATACACCCAGGTGAAACTAAAAGTGGCATCATCCTACATTTACAATGCTCATTGTTGAGATAAACAAGAGAATACAGCACCAATTTGGTACTGTGATTTTATGTGTGGATCTGGCCATGGGCAAGATGGGGATTCATTTCTGGACCACCCAAAGGCAAATAATGGGTCTTCTCTCTTAACCCTTTCCATAGGAGAGATGTTGACTATCAAGGCTGGGTTTAGGACAATATGTAAGATTGTGATTCCATATGAGTATGTAGGCCTCAGAGAGGTTTGCAACTCTCATGCAGGTTTTATAAAGCCCTCAGATACCGTAGAGAGTGTCATACATTGTCCCAGCACACATGTTAGTTTGTGACTCTAATATACATGATCTGCTAAGAGTTAAGTGATCAGCTTCAAAGATGATGAGATTGTGTTATATCACAGGGACTGGTACCCTGGTGTTGAGTTTTTGGCTCAGATTTTTTTTTTTTTCATGAGTGCATTGTTACATATCGCTGAGTCATAATCATAATAATGTGATTATTTTGCCTGGGCACTGTCAACAGAGGATATTATCACATCTCTCTGGGCCAATCAGCTAGGTGATGTGTCTCTCCAGCCTGTGTTCTGCCCCCAGAGGACATTTTAAAATATCGCTAAAACTAACCTCTAGGTAATGTAACTCTCCTCTTTTGCCTGGGCCCTACTTACTGAAGAAACAGCGACATATGCCTGAGTGTAAAACGTAGGTGCTATGTCTCTCCTCTTTATTCCAGAGTTTACATCGGTGCTGATTTCTGTTTCAACAAGGGTGTTGTTGGCCGGGTGCCATGGCTCATGTCTGTAATCCTAGAACTTTGGGAGGTTGAAGAGGGCACATGGTGAGGTCAGGATATTGATACCATCCTGACCAACATGGTGATACCCTGTCTCTATTAAAATACAAAAACTTAGCTGGGTAAGGTGGTGCATGCCTTTAGTTTGAGGTACTTGGGAGGCTAAGGAAGCTGAATTACTTGAGCCCAGGTAGAGAAGGTTGCAGTCAGCCGAGATTGTGCCACTGCACTCCAGCCTAGCAACAAAACAATACTCCATCTCA
>NW_016821272.1:0-1543 GCF_001698545.2 Rhinopithecus bieti | reverse complement strand
CACGTGAGGTCAGGAGTTTGAGACCAGGCTGGCCAACATGGTGACAACCCATCTCTACTAAAAATACAAAAAATTAGCTGGGCATGGTGGCACACACCTGTAATCCCAACTACTTGGGAGGCTGAGGCAGGAGAATTGCTTGAACCCAGGAGGTGGAGGTTGCAGTGAGCCAAGATCGCACCACTGCACTCCAGCCTGGAAGACAGACTGAGACTCCATCTCAAAAAAAAAAAAAAAAAAAAAGTTGTGTGCAGTGGCTCACGCCTGTAATCCCAGCACTTTGGGAGGCTGAGGCGGGTGGATCACGAGGTCAAGAGTTCGAGACTAGCCTAGCCAAGATGGTGAAACCCCGTCTCTACTAAAAAATACAAAAATTAGCTGGGCATGGTGATGGGCACCTGTAATCCCAGCTACTTGGGAGGCTGAGGCAGGAGAATCGCTTGAACCCATTTGGTGGAGGTTGCAGTGAGCCAAGATCATGCCACTGCACTCTAGCCTGGGCAACAGAGTGACACTCCATCTCAAAAAATAATAATAAATAAATAAATTAGCCAGGTGTGGTGGTGCATGCCTGTAATCCCAGCTACTTAGGAGGCTGAGACAGGAGAATTGCTTGAACCCAGGAGGTGGAGGTTGCAGTGAGCTGAGATCGTGCCATTGCACTCCATCCTGGACAACAAGAGCAAAACTCAGTTTCAAAAAAAAAAAAAAGCCTTTGGTTTCACTTGATTTTACTTTATTACTTTTAAAAAATATTGATTTGGCCAGGCACGGTGGCTCATGCCAGCACTTTGGGAGGCCAAGGCAGACGGATCACGAGATCAGGAGATTGAGACCATCTGGCTAACACGGTGAAACCCTGTCTCTACTAAAAATACGAAAAATTAGCTAGGCGTGGTGGCAGGCACTTGTAGTCCCAGCTACTCGGGAGGCTGAGGCAGGAGAATGGTGTGAACCCAGGAGGCAGAGCTTGCAGTGAGCCGAGATCGTGCCACTGCACTCTAGCCTGGGCGACAGAACAAGACTCCGTCTCAATTAAAAAAAAAAAAAAATCTTGATGTAACACGTTATGATACAGCCATTAGAAAGTCTAATTTTAAGTTTAGTTATTCTAATACTTCACTTTAATGGCTGTCATAGCTGAAAAGATATTTTGAAAAGATATTTCATAAAGATATTTAGATGTAAATGGAAGAGATGCACTCTTATTGGCTATATCTATTAAAGTACTCATTTTCTGTTTCAGTCCCATCATCCAGTTCTGTAAAGGTTTTTGTTGAAGTTTGACTAGTACATTTCCATTCTCTCTGCTGTCAGTCAGTAATTCCTTCCTTCCTTCCTTCCCTCCCTCCCTCACCCTTCCTTCCTTCCTTCCTTCCTTCCTTCCTTCCTTCCCTCCCTCCCTCGCCTTTCCTTCCTCCCTTCCTTCCTTCCTTCCTTCCTTCCTTCCTTCCTTCCTTTCCTTCCTTCCTTCCTCCCTTCCTTCCCTTCCCTTCCTCCCTTCCTTTCCTTCCTTCCTTCCTTCCTTCCTTTCTTCCTTCCT
>NW_016821271.1:16201-17902 GCF_001698545.2 Rhinopithecus bieti | reverse complement strand
ATGCACATGTGACTTGAGAAAAAAGATAGTTTCCAAAATTATGACAAATAAATATAGAATTTATTCTAAGCATGATGGGATGGGGGTTTACCATGTTGGTACCCTCAGTAAACTAAGATGAACCTTAAATGTTTGGGTAAATGTGTTTGACCCAAACGCATTTACCCAAACATTTAAGGTTTACCTAAGTTTACCAAGAGTACCAACATAGTGCTGTAGAACTGTAGAAATCTAATGCAGAAAGGGATCATAGAAATAATTGAATCCAGTCTACTATTTTGTAAATTAAAAACCCAAAATTCATCAAATGTGGGCAACTTGCCCACGTTTCATATTCTAGAGCTGAGATCGCATCATTGCACTCCAGCCTGGGCAACAGAGTGAGACTCTGTCTCCAAATATATATATATTCTAGTATCCTAAGCATTAATGTTCTAGTATTCTAAGCTGAGATCCAAACTAAGGTCTCTCGGTTGCAGAACTAGTTGATTATTCCCAATATATTGTTCTCTTTAAATAGACATAATCAAAAAGAGCATGATACTTCTAGTCTCTGTAGGACAGTATTCCAACAAAAGATTTTTTTCTTTCTTTGAATCTAAGATAGTTGAAGACTACACACACACACACACACACACACACACCACTCAGTAAATTTTGTCTTGAATTACTAACCCATTGATATTTTGGTGTTTTCTTCAGGGACCCGATGCATCTTAAGTTTTATGTGTGTGTGTGCGCGTGCGCACACACACATACACGGTGTATTTCAGATGAATTATCTAAATGTAGACATTAGTTCTTGAAAATTTATTGGTTGGTGCTTTTTTCATCTCTACTTCTATCAATTTAAGACGCTAGAATCCCTTACATGAACTATTAAAGTGGACTTCTAACTGTTCTTGAATTCTTGTTGGTTTGTTTCTAGGAAATTCCCCGTAAGTAATCTACAAAAAACATAAATTCAATCATGTATCTCTTATGTTTAAGTTTTGCACTGCAACATTCCATTATGTTTTCTTATTATTATTGAATAAAATCACACTCAATGAATTACAGGACCTACATGATACAGCATCTCCCAAATACTCCACTCAAAGTTTGTGCAACTTTCCTCCTATTTATTCCACTCTAGCAACATTTATCTTCTGTCGACTTCTGGAACATGAATACTCTAACCTCATTCCCATGTTACGGCCTTTGTAGTTGCTATTTCTCCTGGCTGGATTATTCTTCATATAGATTTCCATATGGCTGGCTCTTACTCAGTTTTAACCAAAAGATATACTCTTGAGAGAGGTCTTCCTTAATCATATTATTTTTAATGTAACTATTCCCTTACTCTGACTCGTGCCACTCTGCAATGCATAACCTGTTGTATTATTGTTTGTGACTCTTATTACTACCTCAAACTTTTGTTTATTTTACTCATTTATTCTCCTTTTTCCCAAACTAGACAGTACATATCAAATTCCATGAGAACAGAGATCTTATCTATATTGTTCATTGTTCTATTCTTAATACCCCCAAAAGACCACCATTCATGACTGTATATTTGTGCACAACACAATTTATTTATTTATTTATTTATTATACTTTAAGTTCTAGGGTACATGTGCATAACGTGCAGGTTTGTTACATATGTATACTTGTGCCATGTTGGTGTGCTGCACCCATCAACTCGTCAGCACCCATCAATTC
>NW_016821271.1:10245-12621 GCF_001698545.2 Rhinopithecus bieti | reverse complement strand
AAAAAAAAAAAAAAAAAACCTGTAAAACAGATAGTATGGGTATATGATTTTGCATGTCATATATAATTTGACAGTCTGGTAACTTGTGAACATTTTTGATTTGTGTTATTACTGCATGTATGAATTTAAGATGTAATATATTTATGGGAACCATAAAGATTAAATTATCAGGTTTTTTTTATTTACCCACATCCTTTTCCTTTGCAATCTTCTGAGGAAAAGAGGTATCCACTTTCTTAAGTAGCACAGAGGCTTTTGGGGGATAGGCTATGGGTAAGAGAGAGAGAGGCTGATATAAAGAATGGCCCAGGCTACTCTCAATGAGAAACAGTGAAAGAGGGCAGATGAATAAGAAGAATGGGGAACTACAAAGGAAAAGTGAGTACATTAAAGAGGAGTTAAAAGTAAAGAGCAGCAATTAGCATGAATGGGACTTTGGAGATATATCAAAAGAATATTTTGGAAGCCTAGCTGTGTGCTGTGTGACGCCTCCACCCAAAAGACAAAATCAGCTTTGATCTTCAGTGCCTTCTGGAGTTTGTTTCTGCATACATTATCATACTGAGGCTGTGATATATTCGACACTCTGAAATTTCATGTTGTTTATTTACAACATTTTGACGTGTATGTGTCTTATTGACATATCTCAAGCACTTTCTATTTCTTCTCATCACATCCAGTCACAATAATATTATCAATATAATGAACTACTGTAATATTTTTGTGACATCCAGGTGATTGATCTCCCTAGGGACTACAGTGCTGTAGAAATGAGGAGAGTTGGCACAGCCCACGAGAAAGCCAAACAAAGTTTAAGTGTACTTCTATCTTTGTCAGGTTAACATAAACCACCTCTCATCATGCTTACTAATTGATCTGGAGACAAAGAGCATTTTCCAGGTCAATAGCTGTATAGCAGCAGTTAGCACTGTCTTAAGTTGCCCCCAAAATAAGAAAAGTCTCCAAAAAACATAAAACCAAATAGTTTTTTTTAGAAAATCCACCTCATTACTTTATGATAATCATTTCATTGTCCTTAATCCATTTACCTTTCTTTATAAGCCAAGCAGATTACTTAAATGGGCCAGGCTACGGAGCTTACCATCTGCATGGTTATTTTAGTCTCTGCAAATTCCCCAGAGAGGTGGTGTTGCATTTTAAAATAATATGTATTATTTTGAATTGGATGGGCAGTTACAGCAGCTCCCAGTTGGCCCTATCTTTATTTATTGTGGTAAAATATACATTACATAAAATTTACTATTTAACTACTTTTAGATATACAATTTACTGGCACTTAGTACATTCACGATGTTGAGCAATCATCACTGCAGTCCATCCCCAGGCTTTTTTTATCTTCCCCAACTGAAATTCCATACCCGTTAAACAATACACTATATTCTCCCCATCCCAAGATCCTGGCAACCACCATTCTACTTTGTGTCTCTATGAATTTGACTTCTCTAGACACCTCCTATGAGTGGGATCCTACAATACCTGTCCTATTGTCTCTGGCTTATTTCATTTAACATAATGTCTTTAAGGTTCATCCATGCCATAGCATGTGTCAGAATGTTCTTCATTTTTAAGGCTGAATCATACTCCATTGTATGCATATACCTCATTTTGTTGATGCATTTATCTGTTGATGGATAAATGTGTTGTTTTCACCCTTTTGATATTGTGAATAATGAAGCTGTGAATATGGATGTACAAACATCTGTCAGAGTCCTTCCTTTCAATTATTTTGGGTACATACCCTGGAAAGGAATTTTTACATCATATGGTAATTCTATTTTTCATTTTTTTGAGGAAGTTTCAGGATGTTTTCCACAAAGGTTGTACCATTTTACATTCCTGCCAGTAATGCACAAGAGTTAGGATTTTTCCACATGCTCATCACTATTTGTTATTTTTATTATTGTATTCTGTTTCTTTTTTTAATCAGACATTCTAATTGGTGTGAAGTGATGGCCCTTTCCATCTTAATAGCTCTTGCTATGGGTAAGAATTTTGTTTTTTTGTCTTTTTTTTCGTAAGTATGTCTACTCCAACAATGCATTCAGGTATGGGGAAATACAGCGTAGCTCACTGAATCCACAGAGGTTACAGTGAGGTGAATTTATGTCAAGTCTCCAATTATCATATGACCTCCATAAACCCCACTATGACCTGAAGATAACAGTGATATTTTTGAACCTCAGATATGTGAAATTAGCTTAATAATCTCTGAAAAATTCTGACTTTTCCCCTTTTCTTGTTAAATAATCCCCCTAGAAAATTGTTACAAACCACTTTGAGGAGGACTTGGAGAAAAATTAACATTATATGCTTTATTTTATTCTTTTTTTTTTTTTTTTTTTTTTTTTTTTTTTT
>NW_016821271.1:0-8296 GCF_001698545.2 Rhinopithecus bieti | reverse complement strand
AAAAAAAAAAAAAAAAAAAAAAAAGGTTTTGTATTAATCTTAGTCTGCCTACCTGTCTGTATCTTAAATCCTGAATACTGAGTTTCTTCTTGATCAATGTCCTCATGTTAATCTATGAGACTCAACACAAAGATGGGCATTGAGCTTTTATTTTCATTCTGCAACTCACAAATTTAGATTTGAACTTGATCCTCAGCCACGTCTGCTCTATGGCCACAAAACCCTAGAAACATTTAAGTCTGTCGTAGGGGCTGTCTGCGTCTCTTCCCACGCATTTAATCTGAGAGGTTAAACACTCAACTTATCATTTGCATCTTGTAAGCTCTCTGGTGTTATCAGAAGCAGTTAATGTACCCCATAGTGCTTATAGATATTATTACCACAATGAGCACAGTAGCCACTTGACCTCCAAAAGGATTTTCTTTGACTGGCAATTTATCCAAAACCAACACTGGTGGTAACTTAAATGATCACATTTCCACTGCTTGGAAGAAGTGCTTGTTTTCTTTACATTGGTACTGAGATCATTACTACATTCAAGTTCAAAGAGATAAATAACTATTCTAGAGTCTTATTTTGAAGGTCTGTTTCCTGGGGCTAATCAATTAGAGTTCAGAAGGACAGATAGTCTGCTTCAGGAAGTTTAGAAAGTGCATTTTAATACACTAACCTTTTCTTTTCAAAGATTGACAAAGCGAAAGAGTCAAAATGGGGATAAGGAGGCTACTCAGAGTTTTGCAAGAGGGAATCCCCTAAGCAAAACTGGAATGGGTGCTGGTGATTCTAGTAATATAGAGGGAGAAAATCTCTAACAGGAATTGTATCCATGAAGGAGGCAAAACCTCAAATGTAGATGTCTATGACACTCAAGGAAGGAGGGCAAGCCGGGCACAGTGGCTCATGCCTGTAATCCAGTACTTTGAGAGGCCAAGGTGGGAGGATCGCTTGAGGCCATGAATTCAAGACCATCCTGGGCAACATAGTGAGACCCTGTCTCTACAAAAATGAAAACAAAACAAAACGAAACTATGATGGCATGCACCTATAGTCCCAGTGACTTGGGAGGCTGAGGCAGGAGGATCACTTGAGACCAGGGAGTCGAGGCTGCAGTGAGCCATGATCACACCACTACTCTCCAGCCTGGGCACAAAATGAGATCCTATCTCAAAAAAGAAAAAAAGTTAAAAAGGAGGACATTCTGTGTTCTCCTTTATTCCCTCCTTCCATTATCTCATCAGTGCTTCCGTTTGCTAAAAGCTAATGGGAAGCTTATTGTCAAGGCATACTGGAAAATTCAATTTTGTGAGTCTCTCCTCTAAAATAAAAATCAGAGAAAAGGGGCTGGAGACATGGTCTTAAAACAAAACAAGCAAACGAAAATTATACAGTTCCACCTCCCAAATCATTAACACAAGCGTGCCATCACTTGAAACAAACTTCTCACATTCCAGTTTAGTTGTTCAAATCACAGCTGCACCATGATTGTACTTTGAAACAAGTCTATTTTCTTCTTTATTTTCTCCTAATATTGCCTTTACATCCTTCCTTATTATTCTAGATTCCAATGCCTATTAGTTCTGATTGTATCCTAAACTCCCTTGCTCTAGTGTCGTTTCATTGTATCTAAACACGGATAAACCCGAAACCACTGCTGTCTCTTTTTTTGACCTCTACCTTTAAAAGGCTACCTGAGAAAATTACATAAAGGTTTAGATTGTTTCCTTTATAAATTCATGATCAGTGACATCAAAAATCCTTCAATATTGACCTTTAATTCTGCTCCGTTTATCAGGAACAGTCATTACACTCTTTACAAGGTGTGTTTCTGTCATTCCACACTATCTTTAACTGTCTATATTCCCATCATTTGCTGTACTATCAGCAGATAATCTCTTGTAATTCACAGAAAAGAAAATAAAAGACATTAGGGAGGAACTTTTCTGTTAGTGAACATAATACATTTACCACCTCTGCTCTCATCTTTATCTCCTTTGCTCATTTAACAGAACAAAAGTCCCGTTTATACTAAAGGCAATTTCTTCAATCCTGCTTTGGATTACATCTACTTCTACCTTCTCAGAATCCTTATATCATTTAGTATCTTTTTCTCACCTTTCCATTAGCATCGAAACATTCTAATGTCTTCCAAATTAGGGATAAAACAGTTAAAGAGTCAAACAAAGAAGAAATGCAAAATCAAACTCACCATTTTTCCACACAATCTCTGCTTTGATTATCTTTTCCCTCTCCTTTCTTTTTCAAAACCATAGTTTTCAATTCCTAAGAAATGTTTACTTCTATATTCAATATCTTCACTTCATCACCTACTCGTTCTGTAGTCTACTTCCAACAGAATCCAGCCTTTACCACTCCAATAAAAAACAGTTTATAACTAATTTCCAAGACCATAGAAGCAAAGGGCAGATACTATCTTTTTTGTTGTTGTTGTTGTTTTCTGAGATGGAGTCTTGCTCTGTTGCCAGGCTGCAGTGCAGTGGCGTGATCTTGGCTCACTGGGTTCAAGCAATTCTCTTGCCTCAGCCTCTCGAGTAGCTGGGACTATAGACACGCGCCACCAAGCCCAGCTAAATTTTTTTGTATTTTTAGTACAGACGGGGTTTCACCATGTTGCCCAGGATGGTCTCGATCTCCTGACCTCGTGATCTGCCCACCTCGGCCTCCCAAAGTGCTGGGATTACAGGTGTGAGCCACAGTGCCCGGCCGATATAATCTTTTAGTTACTTGATCTGTAAGTAGAATTTGCTTCCCTCTTTTAAGTTTAATTTTCCTTGGGCTAAGACTCTCCTGGTTTTCACTTATCTCTGTGGCTGCTCATTCTCCATCTCTTTTGCAGATACATCTTCTTTCTAAACATTAAGTGTTGAAATTTTTCAAACTTTAATTCTAGACTATTATATTCTCTCACTTTAGTAGTATAAAATATGTGAGTTTCTATAAAATTATCAAGATATTTTATGGAAATATAAATTCTTTCCACAGCTTTAATTTCCACCCCCATGAAAATTGGACATACCTGTACAATAGGTCCTATTTTAACATCGTGGATAGATTTTTGAAAACTGTGACTTTAAGCAAAACTATGCATAATGAAATCAATTTTTCCATAGGCTAATAGATATAAATAAGAGATGAGCTATAATGGACTATTTTTGGTAACAAAACCGTCACCAGACTTACAGATAAAAACCAAAAACACGTCTAATATTAAACATTGAAATAAATGTGAGCTATACATACATTTAAGTTAAATTGATAAAATCAAGTAAGATAGTATTTCTTTTTTTTTTTTTTTTGGTGAATCAGTGAATGGTGGCAGTCACAGCAGTGATGGGTTAAATTATGAAATAAATGTTTGCAAAGTGAAAATTTTCAGGAGCACCCCCTTGTACCATAAAGTTCAAAAACAAATAATAGGAAATACAGCATGCNTCTCAAACTGCCCTCTTTTTGAAAGTTTACTTTTAATGTAATTTTCAGTGTCAATTTGCTCTCTGATTCTTCCGAGTTGTTTGCAAAAATATATTATTCCAGTTGCTGAGTTAATGGCTTTTTAAGTCAATTGGAAATAGGTCTTTTAAGATAACTTTCATATGATTATTTCAGTAGTAGATACTGCTAAGTTTTTTTTTTTTTTTTTTTTTTTTTTGGTGAATCAGTGAATGGTGGCAGTCACAGCAGTGATGGGTTAAATTATGAAATAAATGTTTGCAAAGTGAAAATTTTCAGGAGCACCCCCTTGTACCATAAAGTTCAAAAACAAATAATAGGAAATACAGCATGCACCCTGAGCACTTTTGGCATGATAATAAATGTGCATTTGTAGGATTGTCATATACTTAACAAATTTTTATTTGACAATAATTTGTATTCATTCATTCATTCATTCATTTCCCATCCTGTTTTTTTCATTTCAGAATGGTGGGTGATGGAAACCTATCCCAGCATCTCAGAGTTCCAGGCAAACACCAGCCCTGGCAGGAAAGCCATGCAATCATAGGTCACACTGACTCACACACTCATACTCACTCAAACTGGAACCATGTAGACATGCCAATTCAGCTAATGTGCACAACTTTGGGATGTGAGACGCAACCGGAGTTTGAGGCCAAAACCCACACAGACATGGGGAAAATAGGCAAACTCCACATAGACTGTGGCCTCAGGTGGGAATTAATATTTTTTCTCATCAACTTTATGACTAAATTATGTTAAATGAAACTTCATTATTCGAGGACCTGCTGTATCCAAGACCTCAGTTTTAAATTCCGTATATCCAGTACCTATTTAACATCTCAACCTGTTTATTTTAAATAAACATAAAACTCAACATATGCATATGCTCTCCCACAACCTCTAATTGGTCCTGGTCCATCTTTGTCTGTCTTAGTGTATAGTGGCACCATTCATTCAGTTATAGAAAACAGAAGTCTAGCCATTAACTTTGACTTCACCCTCTCTCATCATCCACTATATCCTATCAATTGCCAATCCTATCCTTTTTACCTCTTAGATACCTCTTTAATCTATTTACTCTTCTCTATCATTCTAATTGGTAAATTAATGCATGAATCTGAATTTTCCCACTTGCTCTGCATGGTGCCTATAATTTTTGTGGCTGAAAGATTTATAAAAAAATGTTTTTGTTTGTCTTTCCTATATTTTTCCCTTCTGTTCCTCCTTTCTCCCCTCTCCATTTCCGGCATGTATTCAAGACTCCCTAAAAGCCTTTGCCTCAATAAATGTTCTGCTGGAACATGTGTTGAGGTGTCAAGAAAGTGGCTAAAAGGCAATTGGAGGGCCAGAGATCATAGAATACAACACGCAGTGCTTGACACCACCTTTCTGCTGGATAGGGCCCTGGGGCTGTGTCAAGTTGTTACAAGGAAATAACTGAGGAGTGATATAAGGAAGCCATGTAATAAGCATTATATATCTTTCTTGTTAAATATTTCAGGGTCTCAAACATTGCACCAAAACATTTAACAATGGAATATAAAGTCACAGTGAGAAATAGTGTGGAATGGTCTCAGAAGACCAGAGAGAGCCTCCATAACAACTTCATGTTACAGGACTTTTATACAACTCTGGTTGTATGATGTACTCCAAATAATGGCTGAGGCTGACTTCTCCATCTGCTCATTTGTTTAAAAACTGACATTCATTTAATCAAATAAAGAATCACTACGTTTAAAGTTGCAACTCATAACTGCTTACTTTGTGAAAAATAGTTACAGCTAAGTCATGGCAGCTGTCATAAATATATGGCAAACACTTTGCCTGTATAATTTTCACTAACTGGAATAATACTCGTTCAACAAAAAAACTGAAAAGAATTAACTAGGGAACAAAACATTTTTATCCTTCAAGACATTCTGTTTATAAAGATCTTTGTAAGCTGTCATCTTTTGTCTCTGGTAGAAAGAAAAAAATACAAACAATCTGGAAATATAGAGATGGGTTTTCTTTACCTAAAACCACAGATTTTGTTTCCAATTAAGTGAAAAATATGATATCATATAGTTCATTTTTTTAATATATAGAGCTAACTACCCTTGTGCTCTTAACGGGGAAGAAAAAAAGAACCCCAGTATAGATAGATTTTCCATGATGAAAACGGAATCATGACCATCTATATTTCCAAAGGGAAAGTGAAATTCCAAATATTCTATGCCATAAAATGTTAAATTGAACATTTTAAAACATTTTCAATATTTTGAACCCAATGTTTTGAAACTTTAAAATTAAGTATGATATATACATAATTTCCACACATTTAAAATGAGTTGTTAAATCTTTAAGACCTTTCTTCAAAATTAAGACATGCTAGTCAATCCTAAAAAACAGCCTCCAGAGGGCGACCAAGTTGCATCATTGCAAACAAGCACATCAAACTATAACACTGCCTCCAACAACAGCATGGATTTAGTTAACATATGAAAAGCCAATAATAACAGTTAATCCTTGGAAAAAAATATACTTTCACCTGAAGTGTGAATAGCTCTGCAAAAATTGAGTGTTTGTTAGGTAACCACCTGTAATTTGATGCATTAGCAGAGCAAAGGCCTTTGATCAGAAAACTTGTCATCATTTCATGCAAGTTCCAATCAATTTCCCTGCTCATTGAAGTCTACTTATCCCAAGCACCTTGTTGTAGCAAACAGAGTATGGATCTTAAAGTTCGGTAGACTTAGATTCAAAGGCAGCTCTGCAATTGGTTGCTACCTTGTAAACAAAGTTTAATCTGAAGATAGGGTAGATAATATCTTCTTCATGCTTCATGGTTGTTTGAGAATTACATGAGATAAATATATGAAAACATTGACCCACAATGTGGGCAAACATCACCTCATTCTTGTTTATTTTGTCCCTATCTTTTTTTTCTCCTTTACTTAGAGAAGGATAAAATAGCATCAAATTATGTTATTGACTTCAAGGTTTTAGTAATATATATTACTTTCCCATTATTTGTCTTCAAAATATGTTTTAAAACCTCATGGAAATAAAGTAGTGGTTACATTTAAATAATTAATATTTCTCCATTCTCTCAGACAGAAATACATCTAATAAATGTTGTTGGAGGTTTGCTAGTCCTCGACTGGTTAATGACTATTATCAATCTAATAATTCGAATTGGTCATCCGTTCGATTGGCTTTCCCCATACACCAATGGGTTATTATTTCCAGTTATTTCATTTTTATTAAAGCCACATCCCTCTGAGAAAAATAGTTGAGTTTACCTTGTATTTGCCCTTCCTTATTCTTCCTGACCTATGTCTAACCAGCAGACAATATCTGTTGATTATTTTTACACATTTTCTCTGCTACAGCTTTAGATTATGACCTTATATGACCTTCCTACTGGTCTCCTTAATTTTATTCACTGATCAAGATGTCCCTAATGTTCTCCTCAGCTTGACTAAATTTTGGACAGGTTTCTTCTTGACTGTAGGTCCCTGACCTTTCTTTTCTTAAGGCATTTACTTAAGAAAAAGTGCAATTGTAAATTCTTTGCCCCTCTGAGATATAAATCCCCCAGCATTTCCTGACTTTTATAACCCAGGAATGTCTTTCTCAAGGACCTGGAAGCCATCCCTTTGAAATGTAAATATCAAGAAAGAGCACCCCTATTTTCAGTCTCTGTGGGAGGGTAGGAGCCTAACTTAGATAAGCATCAATTAGCACACACAGATGGCCTAATCACATTGACCAACTTCCTCCCTGAGGTCCTCCAGTTCTTTTCCACTAGCTGTCTCTGGCACTTAACATCTCTCCCATTTTTCTACATCAACAGAGTTGAGTGCAATCTCTCTTCCTTTTGTAATCATCTTGACTCCTGTTGCAATATTCTTCCTTGCCCGTTTACTCAATTTGGTGCAATTTTTCTTTGACATCATTCCTTCACCAAATCCATACTGCTGAATTTCAGATTACTCTTTCTGAACTTTGAATCACTCTGTATTTCCTGTTGCACAAACCCCACCATTCAAACTCATCCACCACCTTGTACCTTCAAAACTCACTCTCAGAATTCCACTTCCTGAGTTCCCTACTCCAGTGAAACGAGTCCATTAGCTTTGTAAATGTGGCTACTATTTCCTCACTTTGAAATCTTTGCTTGTGTCTTTTCTTTTATATATATTTTGAAATTTTATAGTATCAGCTCATAGATAAAAATAAAATAGAAATCACATCAAGTCTCCACAAATAGGAGTTTCATAGTGGGAATTAGTAGCTCCAGTGATGAAATTGCTGAGAAGTAAAGAAGGGTTAGCAGGATAATGGAGGGATTAGCAGGAACAGGAATCTACTTCAACCAACTCCTCTACCGGACAGTTAAGGAGAAGATTGTGAAGGAGCCCAGGGGCAGAAAACCTGGTCAATATTGGACCATACATGTTTTGTCTCACACATAGTAGAGCCATGGAGGTTACACAGTGGCTGCTGGAAGAGGTAACTAAAGTAGAGAGAGAAGGGAAGACATCTCTTAGCTTCTTTCTAACCCATCATATCCCATCAGTGTCTCTATTTGGCTGAATCTGGTAAAAAGTAAGCTGCATATATGGGTCAGCTTATCATGTGACACAAAATAGAGAGACAAGAAAGAACAATGATTGAATCTAAGACAAATGGACTGGAACCAGCACACTTGCTTGAATGTTGTACAATAGTTTATTTTCAAACTATGGTCTTTTTACTTATATTCCCTATATTCTTGACCAATTATTTTATTTCCGTAAGTTCAAATTTCCTCATCTTTCAAAATAGCATAATGATA
>NW_016821270.1:0-2594 GCF_001698545.2 Rhinopithecus bieti | reverse complement strand
AATGGTGTCCCACATTTCTCTGAAGCTCTGTTCTTTATTTTTCATTGTATTTTTTCTCTCTGTTCTTTGGATTAAATAATCTATATCAATCTGCCTTCAAGTTCATTAATTATTTCTTCTGCCAGTTCAAATCTACTTTTGAGTCTCTCTAGTTAAATTTTGTTTTAGTTATTGTACTTTTCAACTCAAGAATTTTCATTTGGTTCTTTTTAATAACCTCTCTTTACTGATATTTTCTGTTTGATGAGACATTGTCATCATACTTTCCCTCCTTAATAATGGTTTCTTCTAGCTTTTTGAACACACTAATAATTACTACTTTGAAGTGTCTGTCTATTAAATCTGATATTTGGTTGCTCTCACAGGCAGTTTCTATTGCCTGCTTTTTTTCTCCATGTGTAGATTAGGCTTTACTGTTTCTTTGCATGTCTCATAATTTTTGGTTGGAAATTTAACATTTCAGAAAACATATTGTAACAACTCTGAGTACCGCTCCACCCACTCTAGGACTTTTTATTGTTTACTTGTTTATTTATTTATGGACTGGCTATATTATATTAGTGAAATCTATCCCTCTCCGCTTCTGTCCTCCCTCTATCCAACGCCTCAAGCAGTGTGAAACCTCTTTTGTTCTTCCTAAGAGGATATAGCCTTGGGTATGTCCATAGTCACTCTTTCTGTGATGACAGTAATTTTCGTAGGTCTCTCTTTGATCATCTCTTTCCCCCATCACACCCAGCTGTTAAATGCCACTACTTGCTGGCTGATTGCTCTATTGCTTACAACAATGCACTGTGGCATAAATTACTTTACAAATTTACACAATTAAATTTATAGTTCTTTGTAGGGATAGTTTTTATGGTGTTTGGGATTGGTCTTTTATATTCCTCTTGAAAAGGAATATCAAAGGACATACAGTGAATTAAGAAATGTATTTGAGGAAATTTACTAAAATTTGGCAAGGACAGCAAGACTGTGGTATCTGAATTGCAACCAGACAGCATGATAGAAATTCCACTCCAGGCTGCTACAGTCAGGTACATAGGGTTTGCTGTTTCCTGAGTAACCAGTCGGAGGGCTATAGTATCTTCCCAGGATAGGTAGGACATCAGCATTTCTCATTCTATCCCCAGCTACCTGTTGCAGAATGTATGTTCTGGGTGAGTGTTGGCAAAAGGTAGGGCTTCCTTCTTCCACTCAGTCCCCTGTCAGAGGATAAAGACTCTACCTCAGGTATACCAGATCACCTCTACCTAGCTCATAAGGCCTAGGTTTCATACCAAGAGAAGCAATGCAAAAGACCTGAGACTGCTAACCATCCCCTACCCCCAGGGCACTCAGCTCTTAAAGGAGGGGTGTCACACGGATAAAAGAACACCTCTTTTTCTGTTTCCAGGTCTAGAGCTATAGCTCAGAGATTTTGCCCTTGGGGAAAGTCAAGTCTTAATACAGAGCTAGTTCCAAAGCTCTTTTCAAAAGAATTGGCTTTGTTTGCAATGGAGTGTCAGGAACTTCAGGCCTGAAGACATTGTCAGAAACAATGGAGGTTATGGAGACAAGCAAATAAGAGGAGACTGGTAGATTCACTAGGGGACTCTGTGGGTATGTTAATTTTCATCAATTTTAATTTAAAATTAAATTTTGATTCAAGATTTAAAATTTTCATCAATTTTGGAAAATTTTTGGTTTTCATTTCTTCAGGTAATTTTGATTCCCCTTCTTTTCTTTGGAGACTACAATTATTTGCATATTTTCCCAGCATTCACTGATGCTGTTTTCATTTTTTAAACTTTTTCCCTTCTGTTTTATTTTGGATACTTTCTATTGCTATGTCTTTACGCTCACTAACATTTTCTTTTCTAGCTTTGCGTCTGCTGCGAATCCTACCCAGTGTATTTTTTGTCTCAAATATTGTAGTTTCCTTCTTTAAAAGTTTTATTCGGGTATTCTAATATCTTCCATGACTCTACTTTTCTTTTTGAATATACAAAAAATTATTATAATAACTATTTTAGTGTCCTAAAAATTATTATAATAACTGTTTTAGTGTTCTAGTTCTATTATTTGTTTTATTTCTGGGTCTGTTTCTATCCATTTTTTCTCCTCGTTCTGAGTCCTATTTTCCTGCTTCATTACATGCTTGATAATTTTTGGCTGAATGCTATCAATGAAAAGAGTCAAAGTCTGTAAAACAGTTGAAGAAATTTATTCTGAGCCAAATATGAGTGACCATGGCTCATGACACAGCCCTCAGGAGACCCTGAGAACATATGCCCAAGGTGATTGGGTCACACCTAGGTTTTATACATTTGAGATACCTGTAAGATGTACATTGGTTTGATCTGGAAGGGTGAAACAATTTACTGAAAATGGAATGGGGTGGGAGGGGCTTTCAGGTTATAGGCATTCAAAAATTTTTCTGGTTGGCAATTGGTTGAAAGAGTTTATCTAAAGACCTGGAATCAATAGAAAGAAAATGTCTGGGTTAAGATAAAAGATTATGGAGACCAAGGTTCTTATTGTTCAGATGAAGCTCCAGGTAGTAGGCTTCAGAGAGAATAGACTGCAAATGCTTCTTAGCAGACCTAAAAACG
>NW_016821269.1:0-1372 GCF_001698545.2 Rhinopithecus bieti | reverse complement strand
TCGAACGAAGCTTTCTGTGAAACTACTCTTTGTCGTCTTAATTCCTCTCACTCAGATAAGCCTCTCTTTTCATTGAGCAGTTTTCTAGCCTTGTGTATGTTTAGCGTGTGATGGGATATTCGGGAGCACTTTGAGGCTAACGGTGAGAAAGGAAATATGATCAGACAGAAATTGGAGGGAAACTTTCTGAGGAACTCTTTTGTGACGTGTGCATTCCAGTCACCGTGTTATACCTCTCTTCTCATATGGCGTCGCGAAACCCTTTTCAACAAACAGGTAGCAAGTGATATTCGGGAGCATCTTGATGCTGATGGTGAAAAGGGAAATAGCCTCAGACAAAAACTGGAAATAAGCTTTCTAGGAAACTACTCTGTGATATGTGTAATCATCTGACATAGATAAAGCTTTCTTTACATTACACAGCTTGGAAACTGTCATGGACGGATCCAAGAAGGGACCTTTGGTAGCACATTCTGGACTCTGGTGAAAAAGGAACTGTCTTCAGATAAAAACTGGAAAGAAGATTTCTGTGAATGTGCTTTTTGATACGTTTATTCATTTCACATAGATGAAGCTTTCTTTACATTACGCAGCTTGCAACCTACCTCGTCGATGGATCCACGAAGGGATACTTGGGTTCACATTCGGGCCTATCATGAAATAGGAAATATAGTCAGATAAAAACTGGAGAGAAGCTTTCTGAGAAACGGCTTGATGATGTGCTTATTCCACTCAGGGAATTATAACTTTCTTCTCATAAGACACAGTTTGAACTCTGTTCCTGTAACACCAAAAAAGTGTTATTCGGAGCACATTGAAGACTATGGCAAAAAGTGAAATGTCGCCCAATAAAAATCAGAAAGAAGCACTCGAAGAAAATGCTCTCTGACATGTCCATTCTTTTCACAGGGTTAAAACTTACTCCATATTTCCCACGTTGAAAGTCCGTCTTTGAGGTTTCTGCGAAGGGATAGTAAGTGGCGACGGGAGGCCTTTCTGAGGAAAGGAAATGTCTTGCATTGAAAATAGGAGAGAAGCTTACTACGCAACACTTTTGTGATGTTTGTATTCATCTCATAGAGTTAAATCATTTTTTGGATGGAGCAGTCTGAAATTACTGTTTCTGTGGAATCTGAGAAAGGACATTTGGAAACGCACTTTAGAATATCCTGAAAAAGTAATAATCTGAGAGAGAAACCAGAAGGAAGCTTTCTGTGAAACTGCTCTGTGTCACGTGAGTTCTGCTCACACTGTAAAGCTTCTCTTTTCATTGAGCTATAGCATAACACTATTTTGCTTAGTCTGTGAAGGGATACTCTGGAGGTCTTTGAGGCTTATGGTGAGAAAGGAAACGTCTTCAGATAGAAACTGG
>NW_016821268.1:0-400 GCF_001698545.2 Rhinopithecus bieti | reverse complement strand
GAGAAGGAGTCTCGCTCTGTCGCCCAGGCTGGAGTGGTGCAGGGGTGCGACCTCAGCTCACTGCAAGCTCTGCCTCCCGGGTTCATGCCATTCTCCTGCCTCAGCCTCCCGAGTAGCTGGTACTACAGGTGCCCACCACCACCCCTGGCTAACTTTTTGTATTTTTAGTAGAGACGGGGTTTCACCGTGTTAGCCAGGATGGTCTCAATCTCCTGACCTCATGATCCACCTGCCTCAGCCTTTCAAAGTGCTGGGATTACACGCGTGAGCCACCGCACCCGGCCTATTTATCTATTTTCTTTTGTTGCCTGTGCTTTGGATGTTATATCCAAGAAAACACTGCTGAATCCCATGTTTTCAAGGTTTTCCCCTGTTTTCTTCTAAGAGTTTCATAATTTTA
>NW_016821267.1:0-1452 GCF_001698545.2 Rhinopithecus bieti | reverse complement strand
TGTACATATACTGTGGTTCCTTTATCCCTTCATCTGTGGATAGACAGGTAGGTTGGTTCCACAGCTTGGCTGTTGTGACTAGGGCTTCAGGACACATGAAAAGGCAGATAACACAGGGATTTCATTTTCTCTAAACGTGTACCCAGTGGTGGGATTGTTAGCTGGAGTGGCATTTGTACTTTTACCTTTAGTTTTTTTTTTTTTTTTAAAGATAGAGTCTTGCCCTTGTTGCATAGGCTGGAGTGCAGTGGCGTGATTTCGGCTCAATGCAAGCTCCGCTTCCTGCATTCAAGCCATTCTCCCGCTTCAGCCTCCAGAGTGACTGGGCATACAGGCACCTGCAACCATGCCTAGCTAATTTTTGTATTTACAGTAGAGATGGGATTTCACCATGTTGGTGAGGCTGATCTCGAACTCCTGACCTCAGGTGATCCAACTGCCTCGGCCTCCCAAAGTGCTGAGATTACAGGTGTGAGCCACTGCGCCCGGCCTACCTTTTACTTTTTTAAGGAACTTCCAAAAGTTTTTGTAGTGTATACAGTAACTTTCATTCCACAAAGAGTGTAGAAGACTTTTTTTTTCTGCAAGTCTACACTGACCATTGCCTTCAACAATTTTGATTTTTGTCTTTTGTAATACTCATTCTAGGTGGAATTAGATGGGTAACTGAGTATGTTTTTGATTCACGTTTTTGTGAGGGTTAGTGATATTGAGGAACTGTCACCTGTGAGTCAGTTTCCTGCCTTCTTTTCACTCAGGTCTATTTAGATCCTTTTACTTGGATATTTGTTGTTTTCGTTCTTGTTGTTTTTCACTTAGTCATATTAGTTTATTGTCTGTGTTAGATAATAACCTCTTTCAGGGTTAGGATTTTTTATCATTTCTCCCGGTCTTTAGGATTCCTTTTTTTTGTTTCATTGTTTCTTTTCCCTGTAGAATTTGTAAAGTGTACCTAGTCTCACATGGTTATAGTTGCGTATGTTAGCAATGACTTTTGTGTTCAACACCCCATTTCCATGAAACACACAAACATGCGTGTGCCTGCACGCGTGCGCGCCCACACACTCACACACACATGGAGCCAAGCCTTGCATTGTCTATGGGTGTAGTTTCCCTACCTTTTTTTTAGTGTTATGATGCTTTTTTACCTTTTGCAGCCTGTTTGCATAGATACAGGGTTTCCTAAAATATACACCCACTCTATGTTTTATTATAGGACCTTTACAGTTTCAAGATTGAGTTTAGGTCTTTAATTCATTTTGTGTTGATTTTGTGTATCGTGCATTTAAGGGTCCTATTTCAGTGTTTTTCCTGTGGATATTCAGTTTTCTCAAAATCAGTAATTGAACCAGACTCTCCCTTTCCCATTGTATCTTGTTGGTGTTTTGAAAACTGTTCCCTGCATATCACGTTGGATAGAGTATTTGGTTGCCTCATTCTGTCACTTAGGTC
>NW_016821266.1:0-1887 GCF_001698545.2 Rhinopithecus bieti | reverse complement strand
CCCTTATCAAATGTATTTTCAGAATCAATTAAAATGATCAGGCCGGGCACAGTGGCTCACGCCTGAATCCCAGCACTTTGGAAGACGGAGGCAGGCGGGTTATGAGGTCAGGAGATCGAGACCATCCTGGCTAACACGGTGAAACCCCGTCTCTACTTAAAATACAAAAAATGAGCCGGGCGTGGTGGCAGGCGCCTGTAGTCTTAGCTACTCAGGAGGCTGAGGCAGGAGAATCACCTGAACCCAGGAGGCAGAGATTGCAGTGAGCTGAGATTGCGCCACTGCACTCCAGCCTGGGCAACAGAGCAAGACTCCATCTCAAAAAAAAAAAAAATTGTATGGTTTTTCTCCTTCATTCTGTTGATAAAATGTATAACACTGATTAATTTGCATACGTTGAACCACCCTTGCACTTGTACCCCTGGGCAAAACACCGCTTGGTCACAATGAACCATCTTTTTTTTTTGGGATGGAGTCTTGCTCGTCTCCCAGGCTAGAGTGCAATGTCGTGATCTCAGCTCACTGCAACCTCCACCTCCCAGGTTCAAGTGATCCTCTTGCCTCAGCCTCCCAAGTAGCTGGGATTACAGGCGTGTGCCACCATGCCCGGCTAATATTTGTATTTTTAGTAGAGACGGGGTTTCACGAGGTTGGTCAGACTGGTCTTGAACTCCTGACCTCAGATGACCCAAGATCCGCCCACCTCGGCCTCCCAAAGTGCTAGAATTATGGGCATAAGCCACTGCGTCCAGCCAATGAACCATCTTTCCAATGTCTTGTTGAATATGGTTTGCTAGTATTCTGCTGAGGATTTCTGCATCAGTGTTCATCAGGGATACCGACCTAACGTTTTCTTTTTTCTGTGTGTCTTTGTCTGGTTTTGGCATCAGGTACTACTGGTTTTGTAGAGTAAGTTTGGATGTATTCCCTCCTCTACTTTTCAGAATAGTTTGAATAGAATTGATACTAGTTCTTCTTAAAATATTTGGTAAAATTCAGCAATGAAGCAATCAGATTCTGGGATTTTCTCTACTAGGACTCTTTCTATTACAGCTTTGATCTCATTACTTATTCGTCTGTTCAGGTTTGGGATTTCTTCATGGTTCGATCTTGGTAGCTTGTATGTGTCATTTGACATCTTTAATTCATTTGCAAATTACTCAACATATAATAGATTAATCAACAGTCAGTGAGCCCTTTTCAAAGATGGTAACCCTGATGTATCGTAAAAGTAATCCACAAAATTCTACTGATTTCTGGAAAATCTTAAGAGTTCTTAAGCTCTCCACTGCAGCCCCCAGGCCCTAAGGCTGTTCTGTAACAGCCCAGGGCTTATCCAAGCATGGATACGACAGACCAAGACCCTCAGGTGGCCTAAAAGCTGAACAGACACACATATACTATTGCAACATTTCTCCGAGTATAAAACAATTCAAAACAGCCGGCGCGGCAGCTCATGCCTCTAATCCCAGCAGTTTGGGAGATCGAGGTGGGCAGATCACGAGGTCAGGAGATCGAGACCACCCTGGCTAACACGGTGAAACTCGGTCTCTACTAAAAATACAAAAAATTAGCCGGGCGTGGTGGTGGGCGCCTGTAGTCCCAGCTACTCAGGAGGCTGAGGCAGGAAAATGGCATGAACCCGGAAGGCAGAGTTTGCAGTGAGCTGAGATCGCGCCACTGCACTCCAGCCTGGGTGACAGAGCAAGACTCCACCTCAAAAAAAAAAAAAAAGACCAGGCATGGTGGCTCACGCCTGTAATCCCAGCATTTTGGGAGGCCAAGGCAGGCAGATCACGAGGTCAGGAGATCGAGACCACCCTGGCTAACACGGTGAAAACCCCGTCTCTACCAAAAATACAAAAAATTAGCCAGGTGTGGTGCCAG
>NW_016821265.1:42741-62759 GCF_001698545.2 Rhinopithecus bieti | reverse complement strand
GAAATGTTTATTTAATAATTTGAAAATTATTGAATTTCTTGCTTCAGATAGTTTTAAATATTATATAGCCAAATCAGCTAGGCTCAAACAAGATTTCACTTCTCTATTGAATTCATGTACTCTCAGCTCAGCCAAGCACAAAACAGCTAATGCTGTCACGTTTGAAAAGCTTTTATGCTGAATTTGACACAAAAGCAATCACAAAGCCGACAAAAAGGGAATTTTTGTTTCAAAAATGGAAAGGGGAAAATATAAATGAAAACTCTGAGCCTGGGAAAATCTCTCTTGACACTGGAAAAGAAAGTTTAAAATAATCAAGAAGTAATTTTTCCAAAGAATCCATTGCCAAGTTTGGACCAATCTTAAAAGCCTAGGGAACAGGTTATGAACTCAACCAAGAATCTGCCAAATGAATTAAATCCTATGATGATCACTGTTGGCGGTTTTAGGTGCCAATGGCATACTATTTTTGCCTCTTGTGAAAGTTCTAAATGGCATCATCTCTCATAGGATTCTGTCATAGCCTACTGGCAAAGATTTTGATTACAATGAAAATCTTGTATGTTTTTGCCTAACATCTGTCTTTCTATCTCAAAAGAACTTTATTGTTGTACTAGGTCCATCGAGAAGATAAAATTAAACCATGAAGCCATGTGGCTAACAAAATTAACTACTTTCTGACTTCATGTTTTGTTTTAGAAAATTAAGGGTGAAAGAAAACAATTATCAATATGTTATGGCCATCTCTTTAATGGCCTGCTAATTAATTGTTGATACTCTATGCCATCTGCATTCTGTTTTTCCACCAAATCAAGATTCTCTTGTTGCTGTTTCTTTCCACTCTGACCATGCTTTCAAGATAAACTTCTTCCACATGACATCTCCGATTTTATTTCTGTTTTGTGAATCGGTTGTTATTGTCCCCATTTATTCTCCACTCTTTCTCTCTCTCTCTCTCTCTCTCTCTCTCTCTCTCTCTCTCTCTCTCTCTCTCTTTATTTTTGAGATGGAGTCTTGCTCTGTCGCCTAGGCTGGAGTGCAGTGGCGTGCTCTTGGCTCACTGCAACCTCCGAGCCTCCCGGGTTCAAGCGATTCCCCTGCCTCAGCCTCCCGAGTGCTGGGACTATAGGCATGCAACACCACGCCAGGCTAATTTTTGTATTTTTAGTAGAGACAGGGTTTCATCACGTTGGTCAGGCCGGTCTCAAACTCCTGACCTCGTGATCTGCCCGGCTCAGCCTCCCAAAGTGCTGGGATTACAAGCATGAGCCACCGCGCCCGGCCTCTCCACTCNTTTAAAATTTAATTTACATTATGTAGACAATTAAAATATATGTAGATAAGAACTAGAAGAGATTATCAATAAAGATTAGCAATTATGAATCATTAACGTATCAAGATTTTTGGTAATTTTCTTTTTAGGTTCAGGTATGGTGACTGGCTCAAATCTTAAGAGTATAACAGTGTTGGTGGTTGGATTTGAAACATATCATTGTTGCTCACTAGTGAGAGTTAGGGTGGTCATCACTGAGGTGCTGCAAAGGAGGCTGGCTGCTGTAATCATAGCTCTCCAAGGCTGTAGATATAGCTTCGTGATTGCCTTGTGAGACTCACAGACTCTCTTGTTAATCTTAGGCACACAGACTCAGAACGAACTTACGGAGCAAGGGGGTGTTGCTTTAGTCATTTAATGCCTCCTCCTGTCTATTTTCACACTTTTTTCCTAAAAGAAAATTGTAAGTAATAAGCCAGCTAATATCACTTAGTAGTGATGACACATTCGATGTAAAGACCAGATATCCATTTTATTTGCTCTCTACCTTTTAGAAGAATTAAACATCGTCATTTCAGTAAAAATGAAATGCAGTTTGCAATTATTGTTTTATTTTTTTCATCGAAGAATATAATTTTTTTTCCCAGTATACTATTTCATTGCTTTCATTTTCTACCTGTTGGTTTATCAGTAATGTAATATAATCTTATTTGTTGATTAATAATTACATGAGTATTTTTCAGATTTGTATGAGGTTTTCTTGCTTTGTTTTAGCCACGTAGACAAGTGGAAGAGGAAGCCTGTGATGTGATCTACAAGAGTAACTGCTATGCAGTCACATCACAACTCTATCACTTTCAAAAGAAGATTCTGAACTTCTCTAGCCTTCAGTTTTCTTATCTGAAAACTAAGAATAATCAGAGTACTTTTCAAAGAAAGGTTTTGAAAGCATGAAATAAACCAATATATGTAAAGTGACTAGCATACTTTTTGACACACAACAAACATTCACTAAAAGTTATTATTAACATTAGGATTACTTTAATTTTAGCATACATCATTCAAGAAATGAATGAAAAAATTACAGCTTTGGCCATCTTTATCTGTATCGTGAACTTACATTGAATCTGCAGTAATATATATCATTAAATTCCTAAACACAGAACACAAACAAAAAATGTCAATCTCTACAGATAGTGGCTGAGCCATTTTTATGATGTAGTTTTAGACCATTCCAAAGCATTTTTTTAAATTTCAAAAGTTTGACAAAGGATAGCAATTATAATACAATTCTGGTTTTATTTTAGGTGTTTAAAACATCTTACGTGTTTTGACAATGCAATTGTTTTGTTTTCTACTTTCATATTTCCTTCTGCAGGTATTTTTGTCTCTTATTTAAAGCTACTTGCTCTTCTAAGGGCAATTAAACCCTAATCATTCTTACCATCACTTTAGAATTTTCCTAGATTAAATTTATTTCTCATTTGCCAACTACCAGAGTCCTCTTGCTGTAGTCATATCTATCACTATATGCCTCTCATCTCTCCTTCTTCTCATCTAACTCAAGGATCCAGTCCAAACTTCGTATTTTCTGCTTATACCTTCTTACCAGTTAAGTACTTTGGTTTGTGATCCAATAGATTCATAGTATCCTAAACTTATAGAGAAGAAAAAGAAGTAGCATAAATAATATGCTGACTACCTCATCAATATGACTAGAGCTTTCAAGAATAACCACGATTCTATATATTACATAGTCAGACCAGGAATTAGGAAAATGACCATTGGAAATTCCTAATTCATCTATGCTCATCCATTGAAAAAACTATTAGTGGTAACATGTGTCTCTTGAAAGAATTTTTATTCACCTAGATTTTGACTCCAACAGAGCTAATGATAAGACTGTAAAATTCTATGTGGCTTTCTAACATTCTCATCATATAAACTAAGACCTTGTCCTCGTAGCAGCTCAGGTCCCTTTGATCAAATAGCTATGACAGAGATCGGCTAAAAGCTCACTAATTCCATTAACTCTTCCTGAAATTAAATGAAGAACAAGTTCTGTGTGATGGGACGTAGTGGAAGTGATATACGTAATTTCCAGGCCTGGTCATAAAACTCCACGGATTGACTGACCACATTCTCTCTTCCTTTTCTGCAGTGGCCTTTGGCAGTGTGTTAAAAATGACAGTGTCACAAAATTGGGAAAGTCTGGGTTTCCAAGTGACCGTGTTGGGGGACAGCTCCTAAGAATGGCTTGTCAACCTCTGCTGGACTATGATATAAATAAGAAAGCAGTCTTTATTGTACTACGCTATTGAGATTTCAGAGTTTATTTCTTACTATAGTTCAGCACAGTCTAACCTGACTAATTTGGAAATGGAGGTCATTTCATCCAAGAAAACAATATGGTTTCCTTCTTAGATGACATAACCAATTTAAGAATCAGATACTGGTTTAGCAAAAGGCCTTTTCTGTCAGATAAAATATGTACAGAGGGTTTTGATCAAGTGCCCAGTCTGATCAACCTCCTAACATATTACTTCCCTGCTCAAAATACCTTAAAGCTTAACCATTGTTTAACATTTAAGGGCTTTTCAAACTAACCAGTAAATACTAAGTTTGAAGGAATTAAACGCATGCAAAGCACTATGCATGCTGCTTGGTAAAACATAGTTATTAAGCAATTTTCTTCCTTTTCCTTTTCTTTTTCTTTTATCCTGAGGAATTATAGACTTCTAAGCAGACAGATATTTGAGGAAATTTCAGAGAAAAGAGAAAGAAGGGAAGAATGAGCTGAGCAGGAGGTAAGAGAATGGGGGAAGAAAGTGAGAGTACTCTTTATTTCTGCCCAATCCTTATACCCACCCACCCCCATTTCTTGATCCAGGGCCTCCAAATAAGATATGAAAGAGTAGACTTTTTCTAGGAAGGAATTAAGCCCGAATGGTTGACTTCATGCAACTACATAAGTACGTATACCAATTTTGAAATGATCTTAAAAGATGGTGCAACAGAAAACCAGTCCACTATATCCAGATTACTAAACAAAATTAACTTTGAGATTGACATTAGCTGTCAATTTTCCTCTATTCTCTACCTTGACTCAAAAGTTTACTGGCTAGGCATGGTAGCTCATGCCTGTAATCCTAGTGCTTTGGAGGTCAAGGCAGGAGAATTGCTTGAGGTCAAGAGTTCAAGAACTCATCGCTACAGAAAATAAAAATTTCTAAAAGATTAGCCAGGCATGGTGGTACATGCCTGTCGTCCCAGCTACTAGGGAGGCTGAGGCAGGAGGATTGCTTGAGCCCCAGAGTTCAAGGCTCAGTGAGCTATGATTATGCCACTGTACTTTAGCCTGGGTGACAGTGAGACTCTGTCTCTAAGACAATAAATACAAAAAGTCTACTGTTCATTTCAGCTTTAATGTGATTTTCTGTTAATAAATTTACATTAAACATCATTAAATTACAATCCATGGTATAATTTTTATCAAGTGTAACCAGTATTTGATTTTAAAAAGGTATCTTTGATACTAACCTTGGTTTCTGTGATTTTCTTTTGGATTGCATCTATTGTATAGGGACCCTCCTTCCATGACTCAAGCTTGGCTCTGGCCTGTCCTAAGACCTGCTCAGCTTCCTCCTTAGCTTCCAGCCATTGTGTTGAATCCTTTAACATTTCATTCAACTGTTGCCTCCGGTTCTGAAGGTGTTCTTGTACTTCATCCCACTGATCCTGAATTCTTTCAACTGGAATAAAAGGAAAAATAAATATATAGTAGTAAATGCTAGTCTGGAGAAGACATTTTAAATGTACCTTCCAAACATTATTTCACATTTATGCTGCTTATTTAAAAAATTATGCATTGTGTTATTGCTAGGATGATGAAAAACATGATTCCTTACATTTTTGATGGCAAATATTAGTTTCTGTTAAATTATTTTCCTGAAGTTGACATAGAAATCAACATAAATATAAAATTTTAACTCAATTTTTGATCCCTAGAACCAAATACGAATCATCTTTTAGGAAAGTACTACAGCAGAATATCCATATCCCCTTATCCTTGCCACTTCAGCACCCATCAGCCTGATTTCCCAGTGCCAGCATTGGCATTTCATTGCCTGAAGGCTTTCTGTTGCCACAAGAGTTTGCTTTGCCATCCATGTGGCAGGCTAGACATACCAGGCAATTGATGCCTCCCCTCCAACCCCCAGAGGCAGCCTGTAAATAACGACTAATTGTAGGAATCGGGATATTGATACACTAGCTCCCTTGATGCTAGGGGAAATAACTCTGAGGCATGTATTTTACAAGGGTTTCAGAGTTTCCCAAGGGATAAAGCTCCAGTAGCCCACAACAGCAGCTGGCTTGATAATGCACCACTCTTCACTGGCTGCCTTGCCTTACCTGTCTCAATTTTCCACTCTTCTACTGATTTATTTACTTCCCAAATAAATCACTTGCTCTTAAAACCTTTTCCAAGGGTCTTCTTCTGAGTGAACCCAAGGGAAGATAAGTGTATTAGAAACTTCTTTTTTTTTTTTTGAGATGGAGTTTTGCTCTTGTAACCCAGGCTGGAGTGCAATGGTGCAATCTTGGCTCACTGCAACCTCTACCTCCCGGGTTCAAGCTATCCTCCTGTCTCAGCCTCCCGAGTAGCAGGAACTACAGGCGTGTGCCATCATGCCCAGCTTTTTTTTTTTTTTTTTTTTTTTTTTTTTTTTTTTTTTTTTTTTTTTTTTTTTGTATTTTTAATAGAGACAGGATTTCACCATGTTGGCTGGGCTGGTTTTGAACTCCTGACCTAAGGTGATCCACCCACCTCGGCCTCCCAAAGTGCTGGGATTACAGGTGTGAGCCACAGCGCCCAGCCAACTTTTTTTAACAATACCTAAGAATTCACGCTGGGTACATTTTGTAAGACTGGCTTATATTGAAGCTATCATTGGTATCACTGGAAGTGTAAGAGGGAGGTGCTGTATAGATTCTACTCTGAAACATGTTCTGTACGAATATTAAAATAAACACGATTACGTTATTTTATCTATACAATTTCTCTAAGCTGGATTTATGAAATAAAAATAATACAGAAAACAAGTAATAAAACTGCCATCTAATTTATCCCTTAAGCATGAAACCTGACAGACATTCTAGATTCTTTCCTAAGTGTCAACCAACACCTCATATAGTTACAAATTTCTCTCATATATAACTTCTTTCTTCTTTCTATTGGCACTGCAAACCTCTATCATTTTTTGCCCTCACATCCATAAGAGGCTCTATATCATCCTCCCAGACTCAAATCTCTGTTTTAGAACGTAAATTCTACCCTATAGAAAGATTAAAACTAACATAAATCTGATCACTGTACTCCCTCATAAAAAAAACCCTTCAATGTTTCCACACTGTCTTCTGGAATATTTTAGCTGGACATACATGTTCTTCTGTGATTTTGCCTAGGTAATCTGGGAGGTTTATCTACAAAGGAACAAGTCACAAGATAATCAGGATATAAGAAACCATCACAGATAATACAAGAACCTTGCAGCAGTAGAGCTGTTACTACATCTAGGCCCAAGGGATGAGGGGAGGGAAAAGTGGCCAGAAGCAGAGAATCGTAATGAGAAAGCACTTTGAGAAGAGCAATAACATTTTGTCAAGGGACATAGTCAGCCTGTGGCAACCTCAAAGGGAAGGAATTAGGAGAATAAATATCTTGACCTCACTTTACCTCCTGTCTTCAATTTCCTTCTAGGGCTCTTGGGTGCCTAAACCAACTGGAATCCAAAGGGCATGGGAGCCCAATGATGACACAGGTCAGCCTCCCAGAATAAAGAGCAAGGGAGAGAAGGTCAAAGAATGGGTACAGATGGACAAACAAAATGTATATGGCACAGAACTATAAAACTATGTTTCTTATTTTGTTATGGAAGTAAAGTCCTTTTTAATTAACCCTGTTGCCTCCACAAAGTTATGTGAAGTTATAAGTTAAAGAAATACTTGAGATGGCCAGGTGCGTTGGCTCACGCCTGTAATCCCAGCACTTTGGGAGGCCAAAGAGGGTGGATCACAAGGTCAGGAGTTCGAGACCAGCTTGACCAACATGGTGAAACCTCGTCTCTACTAAAAACACAAAATTTAGCACGTGTCTATAATCTCAGCTACTCAGGAGGCTGAGGCAGGAAAATCACTTGAACCTGGGAGGCGGAGGTTGCAGTGAGATGAGATCATGCTGCTGCACTCCAGTCTGGGTGACAGAGCAAGACTCCATCTCAAAATAAATAAATAAAAGAAATACTTGAGACAGTTTGTAAATAAGCATCAGGATTAGATAGACCCCACAAAACTAGTAATCGTGACATGAAATCTAAAACATAGTCCCCAGAATAATTAAAACTGAGTAAGTGGCACACATTATAGACTACTGTGTTTTGTTTTTTTTTTTTTTTTTTAAATCAGGTTTATTTCTGTTTGGGTGTTTACTATGTATTGCAAAACTAGTCGACAGAGAAAAAAAAAGCAAAGCCTCAAATGCAAGCGCATTCTCATTTATATGGCACATAGACTGAGCCCAACACGGGGCTGGGAATGGACTCCTGGTAAATACAACATATAGAGAATAAATAAAACACAAAGAGAAAATAAGATGAATGAAAGACTAGAGAAGGAAGAGGAATAGCAAGAAAGTATACTATTATAGAACATGGAAAAGAAAGATTTTGGGAGACACAAAACAATGGCGTTCAAAGATTAGAGAGAGACTTACGGTTAAACAGAGGTTGACATGTTAACGGAAGTTGCAATATAATATGTCGACTAGTTTTGCAATACATAGCAAACACCCAAACAGAAATAAACCTGATTAAAAAAAAACAGTAGTCTATAATGTGTGCCACTTACTCAGTTTTAATTATTCTGGGGACTATATTTTGATTTCATGTTGTATTGTTGCAATTATCTTCATTTAACAGATGAGGAAATAAAGACAGTGTTAAATAACTGGTCTAAGGTCATATAGATAGTGACTGTTGGAGCCAACACTTGAATTCAAGAAGTTAGACCCCAAAGCCCATGCCAAAAGTATCCATTGGCTTTGGTCATATGAAATTCCCTGAAGACCATACACAAAATGATTTCAGTGCAGTGGTAGAAATCTTATTGTAGGAGATTAACAAATATCTATGAAAAGGTAAAGACAGTAAATTGTAGACTATCCAACCATAGATCATTATAAGTAGGAAGTCAGAGGGGAGTTTGGTGTCAAGAGAAGTTTTCCCCAAATATGGAAAACTTGTGTATGAATATAGGTATTGATGGTGGAAAATGGTCAAAAGACAAAGATGATGCCAGATGGAAGAAAAGTCCCTGAGAAGGTGAGTGTATTGAACATTAACTAACTACCTCCTTNTTTAACTGGGGTATCTAGATAAATACACTTAATGCTTATATCACCTTGGAGGAGGTCCTACATAAAAAATTTCCAAAGCCCATAGAACCAAAACTTACCAAAAACGTTATGGCATTTAGACAACATTATTCTGTGAGCCTTATGGGTAGGAAGGGATTTTTGCCACCATATGCTTACCTCTTTCTATTCAATTTCTTTATATTATAAATACATAAATGAAATTGACATTCAAAAAGAGAGACATTTGGGGACAAAATTATCCCAGGACATTCACATATAGCGTGGCCTTGCCTGGTTACATCCACGGTTTAAGATATATTCTATTCTTTTTCCCTTTTAAGTAGATCTTTGATAACGGAACACGCACTCAAATGTCATCATCACATATAAAGACTTCCCCTGCTTTCATATGCAGCCATTTTCTCTCAACACTTTGTTAAGATTTTAAAACTTGTACCGTGTACTACTATGATTTACATTTTTACATTTTACATTTTTGTCTCTGACTCTAGACAGTGTCCTTGCCTCAAAGACAAGGACAGAATCTGTAGAAGATGCTGTCGGGGCCCATCTATCTGCCGTTGGCACTCATCATTCAAGTATATGCCAGCAGTGTCCTAGTACAAGCATTTGCTCTACTGCAAACCTGAGAGATTTTCCTCAGTTTGCTAGGTGCATTGGTCAGAAGTGCTGGAAAGTTAATGTACCAGGCAGCATTTAGCCAATGATGGATAAGAGTCGGAATAGTTAACCCTGGTTCCTTGCCCTTACCCACTTGTGGCTGACAACTTTGAGGCCTGTTGTTTGTTTGTTTGTTTACTATCTCCCAGAGATCCTTCATCAGGATCAAACCCCAGTGGCCCAAAGCAATAACTTGTTCCATAACTGGCTTAATTATTGGCTTCTTTCATTTCTTATCTCATTGTCCCACTCTCCTACTGGTACTTCCCGAGATCACATTACAAACAAACCACTTTCACCATTAATCATTGTTTAAAGGTCTGTTTCTGAAAGAAGCTAGCCTAAGTTAGTATTTTATCCATTAAAAAAATCCTTTTCTGGCAAAGTGGAAGAAGCTAGAAAATAAAAATAAAGTAAAAAGTAAAAATTTAAAACATCCTCAATGCACAAACTAGTGTTCGGCATTTGGAATACCTTCAATAAATGTCTGTCAAATGGGTTGTACATGTAGATTATTTCCATTATCCCCACTTTCTCTTTATAATGATATAAAAATGCCATTTGTAAAGTTAACCTTTGCCCAGCATCTTCAGTCTTCCTTCTTAAGTAACCACTGTTTGTCACATTTCAAGTTTTCATAATTTGAAAATGGACTCAAGACTTTCACATTTCCTTCCTTATTTTCCTCTCACTCCTCTGCTGATGATCTCTATTCCAGGCAAACAAATGTCCTCTGAATTTCCTTTGTTTCTTATTTAATGCCTTTGTATCAACTACACTTGTTTGTATAAAACATCTTTAATGTCATGTTTACTTGTAGAATATCTGTGCCTTATATAAAATCCATAAATTAAAAGATATGGGAGGGTCAAAGAATTCTGTAAGCCAAAACTAATCAATGACCTCTCTTTCCCTAACTTTCTTAAAATAACTATAGGTTAGAGAGAATCTGTTGGCATATCATATTGCCTGTGTCTATCTTCTTAACCAAATTGTAGATAAATAATTTAGAAACGTCCCTCTATATATTGAAGCCAGTGGATTAGGGTCTCCCACATGACCTAGGGAGACACCAGCTGGCATGGATAAGGGAGTGGTTGCACCATACCTCCCTTACTCCCAGCAGTGAAGCTTGCAGCAACAAAAGTGACTCCTTACTTCTCCTTAAGGAGAAGAGAGCAAAGAGTAAAGAAGACTTTGTCTTGCATCTTGGATATCAGCTCAGCCACAGTAGGATAGGGTATGGGCAGAGTCATGAGGCCCCCATTCCAGGCCAATATCACAAATGAACTTAGATGCAAAAATTCTCAATGAAATACTAGTGAACCATATTTAATATTTTATTAGAAGGGTTATTCACAATGACCAAGAGGGATTTATCCCTGGGATAGAAGGTTGTTTCAATATATGCGAATTAATAAATGTGATTCAACATATAACAGAATGAAGTACAAAAACCATATGATCATTTTAATAAATGCAGAAAGAGCATTTGACAAAATTCAACATCCTTTCATGAGAAAAACTCTTAGCAAATTAGGTATAGAAGAAATGTTCTTCAAAAGAATAAAAGCCATAAATCACAAGCCCACAGCTAACATCATGCACAACAGTAAAACGTAGAAGGCTTTTTCTCTAAGATCAGGAGCAAGACAAAGATGCCCACTTTCACCACCCTTGTTTAACTTAGTACTGGGAGTCCTAGCCAGAGCAATTAGGCAGGAGAAAGAAATAAAAGGCAACCAAACTGAAAAGGATGAAGTAAAATTGCCCCTTCTTGCTGATGACATAATCTTATACAGAAAATCCTAAGGACTCTACTGAAAACTGTTAGAATTCATACACAAGTTTAATCAAGTTGCAGGATACAAAATCAACTTACAAAAATCAGTAGCAATAACAATTGTTATTGTTTGTACAATAACAACAAATTGTCTAAAATAGAAATTAAGGAAACAATCCCACTTATAATAGCATGAAAAAATATTTGGAGTGAATTTAACCAAGAAAGTGAAAGATCTGTATGTTGAAACTATAAAACACTATAAAACACTGATGAAAATTGAAGATGACACAAATAAATGGAAATATTTTTATGATCATAAATTGGAAGAATATTGTTAAAATGTCCATACTACATAAAGCAATCTAAAGATTTAACACAATACCTAACAAAATCTGTATATCATTCTTTATAGATTTTTTTTTTTAAATCCTAAAATTTGCATGGAACCACAAAAGACCCTGGATAGCCGAAGCTATCTTTACTAAAAAGAATAAAACTGGAAGTATCTCACGATTGGATTTCAAAATGTATTACAAAGCTATAATAATCAAAACAGCATGGCAAGTACATAAAAACAGACCAATGGAATAAGGTAGAGAGGACTAAAATAAACCTACACACTTTTGATAGATTAATTTTGATAAAGGTAACAAGAACACACAATAGGGAAAGGACAGTCTCTTCAAAAAACGGTATTGGGAAAACTGAATGTTCACATACAGAAGAATGAAACTGGACCCTTATCTCACCCCTTATACAAGAATCAACTCAAAATGGTTTAAGGTCTTAAATGTAAGACCTGAAACTAAAAACTACAGAAACATAAGAGAAAAGCTCCATGACATTGGTCTAGACAGTGGTTTCTTGCGTATGACCCCCAAAACACAGTCAATCAAAACAAAATTGACAAATAAGATTACATCAAACTGAAAAGCTTTGCACAGCAAAGGGAACAACTAATAGAATAAAGAGACAACCCTCAGATTGGGAGAAGATATTTGCAAATCATACATTAGATAAGGTGCCAATATCCAAAATATACAAGGAACTCAAGCTACTCAATAACAAGAAAGCAAATAACTCTAATAAAAAATGGGCAAAAATATGAATAGACATTTCTCAAAAGAAGACAGACAGCATATATATATATATAGATATATATAATACTCAACATCTCTAATCATCAAAAAATGCAAATTAAAATCACAATGAGATATCACCTCATACCTTTTGGATTGACTATTATCAAAAAGATGAAAGATAACAAGTGTTGATGGGGCTATGGAGAATAAGGAAACCTTATCCACTCTTGGTAGTATTGTAAATTAGTAACGGCCTCCATAAAGACAGTATGAATGTTCCTCAAAATAATAAAAGTAGAATGACCATATGTTCCAGAAATCCCACTTCTGGGTACATACTCAAAAGAAAAGAAGGGAGTATATTGAAGAGCTTTCTGCACTCTCATATTGTTGTAGCACTGTTCACAACAGGCAAGATTTGGAAGCAAGCTAACTGTCCATCAACATGCAAATGGATAAAGAAAACGTGGCTCATACAAACAATGCACTACTATTTAGCAATAAAAAAGAATTATATCCTGTCATTTGCAACATCTTGGATGGAACTGGAGGTCATTACATTAAATGAAATAAGCCAGTCACAGAACAAAAATCATTGCATGTTCTCACTTATTTGTGGGATCTAAAAATTAAAACTATTGAACTCATGGAGACAGAGAACAAAAGGATGGTTACCAGAGGCTACAAAGGGTAGTGTGGGGGTAGGGGATAGATGGGGATTGTTAGTGAGTACAAAAAATAGTTAGAAAGAATGAATAAGACCTAGTATTTGATAGTGCAGCAGGGGGACTATAGTCAATAATAATTTAATTGTACATTTAAAAAATAACTAAAAGTACAATTACATCGTTTGCAGCACAAAGGATAAACGTTTGAGGGGATGGATACCTCATTCTTCATGATGTGCTTGTTTCACATTACATGCCTATATCCAAACACCTCATGTACCCCATAAATATATACACCTACTATGTACCTCAAAAAATTAAAAATAAAAAAATTGTTTTAAAAACCCAGGAAATTCTGTCATTTGGAATAATAAGGATGAGCCTGGAGGACATTAGGTTAAGTGAAATAAACTTGGCACAGAGACACACATATCATATAATCTCATTTGTATGTGGAATCTTAAAAAGTTGAACTCATAGAAATAGAGAGTATTATGGAGGTGATCAAAAGCTGCAGTGGTGGGTGGATGGAAAAATGAGAGACGTTTGTCAATGGGTACAAAGTTCCAGTTACACAGGAGGAATAAGTTCTGGTGTTCTTTTGCACAGCACAGGGACTATAGCTAATATTGTCATACTGAATATTTCAAAATAGCTAAAAAGGAGGATTTTAAATATTCTCACCACAAAAATGATAAGTATTTGAGGTGATAGATATGCTAATTAGCCTGATTTGATTATTCCACAATGTATATATATGGATTGAAACATCACATTGTACCCCATAATATAGTTATTTGTCAATTAAAAATGAAATAAACTTTTTAAAATGAATATTATTTGAGTTGTAATTCCACTCCCAGGTGTATATTCAACAGAAATGCATAGTTATTAATACATTCACCAAAAACCATGTACTAGACTGTTGGTAGCACGGCTATGGATTGCAGAATTATTGACAGCAATTTCCTCATGTTGGAAACTACCCAAAGTCTCATCTATATCAACATGTGTAAATACATTGTGGTATCAATAGAATATTATTCAGAAAGAAAAATGAACAATCTACAACTACATACAATAATATGGATGAATCTCACAAACATATTGTTGAGGGGAAAAATACAGCCACAGACAAGTAGATTTGACTGTTCGATTCCTTTATATAATACCCCAAAACAGGAAAAAGTAATAGAAAACTTTTGAAGTAAGGATAGTAGTCACCCTTGTGAAATGTTCATTACTGGAAGAGACATGAAGGTGGATCCTGAGCTTCTGGTTATATTATATTATGTTTCTTGATTTGGATGCTATTTACACAGTTGCATTCAATTTATAGAAATTCACTGTTCTGCATATGGCTAGCCAGTTCTCCCAGCACCATTTATTAAAGAGGGAATTTGACTTGTGAAATATATTCTACATACAACTTTGGACAATTCATCTTTTTTAAAAAAGGTGTCACCTGCGAAATATGTGTCATTTTGGCTGCTGTGAATAATAAAAGATGCAATCATTCTGCGACAAACACAATACGATTTTGACTGTACACTGATGTGACAAAGAACATTTCAGAAATTCTTATTGGACGGTGAACTGGACTAGATTCACAGACACACATCAGTGCATACAGACGAATCAAGCAGCTATTCTGCTATTTAATAAAAGAAACAAAGCAGTACAATTGATTGTTATAGTAGTTCCAAGAGTAGACCCTGCAGAAATATATACAAAAGACAGTTTTAGAAGTTTTAAATGTATTTCATTTTGTCAAGGAATGAAAGCAAATGTAAAATCTGAAGATCATCAAAGTGAAGCTGTTATCTTAAAAGTGGATCAGTGTGGTAGTCTGACATCATATAGACCTGGTAATTGTCCATAATTGAGCATCAATTTATACTACAGAATTTTACCACACTTGCGACACTTCACCCAGGAGATTGATAGATCAAAAATATATTATGGCAATGTATTTGGCCACTAGAGCCCATATTGTTAGATTTACATTTATACCAAATTCATCTGACATACAAAAGTGAAATAATAAAATGTATGCACATAAACCCAGATAATCTGTGCATGTTTGTAACTGAAGAGCTACCCAAATGTACACATTATTTTTTTTTTTCTCGCAGAGGTCCATCGTGGAAAGCTTCTCAGCTGATTTGTGCAGCAAATAGATGTCGGGTAATAAAGGGAAATAAATAACCAATGCTAAGACTCAGGATGACAGACTGAGACCCAGCATGTGTCCTGATTTACGAACCTCCAGAAGTGTCAAATTGGAAACTCAGCAATCATGTCAAGAACCACAATATTGCAGAGAAAGAAACAGTTCAGTTGATTGAATAGTAACCAATCTCTCACTCCAAGTTTTTTTAAACTAGCTATGTTTAATTATCGAGATACATTCTTGACTGATATAAATTCCCACAACATCTCTCTTAGGGAGAAATGTTATTTATACACAGGAAATGACTACCTTTTGAATATACACTGCTGCAGAACAAAGAATGGTTCTGTTGCAATTTCTGTACTGAGTGCACAGCACAAGAATTAGAAGGTTGTGTAACTGATTTTTAGAAAGCGACTTTGACTAGCAGTTAGTCTTGTGTTATAATCCTGGATTTGTGATGAAATAGCTGATTTAAATGGGAAAAGTTGATTTGCCATGATCTCAGTTTCCCCAACTCTCAAACTGAAATAATGACAACTGCAGAACCACAGAATTACTGTGAAGATAAAATTCAATAATGAATAATAGCATAAACGATCCTACTAAAGTGAGGTGCTATTGCTTCTCTGTATAGACAAGACTGAACAATGAATTATAGTTATCAACAAACATTCATGATCTGCGAGGGAGTGCACACTATGGATCTCATTGACCCCACAGAGTACGCCAGAGTTCTAGGTAGAAAATGCCAAGCTGAAAGGCTTAAATTGCAGGTAAATCTTTTGAGGTCATTTGAGTGAGTGAAGAGTCACAGATATGTTTAAGTGTGGGCAACTCTAAAGGAAAAATGATCCCAATTGCAGTTAAGACAAAGATTTCTAAACTATTTGTTGGGATCAGGAAAAAGGTAGAAATAGCAATAGACTGTTCTCTGAGGCTAAAACCATCAAAAACTGTTAAGCATGATCAAGAATGAAGCTGAAAACAAGGAAACCACCATTATTGTAACCTTGTACAAAGTTAGGATACAACTATACCTAGAGTAATGTAAGCATAATTCAATGTTTGACATACAAAGGCATATAAGGAAATGAGAAAAGTCCAAATAATAACAAAAATTATAAGGAATACTAAGATATGTCCCTTCTACTTCCACAAGGCATTTAAACAGCGTTCTGTGGAAGACCTATCTATAGTTAAGCTTTGCAAAAGAAGGTTCAACTCAAACCCACGAAGAGGAAAAAACATATATGCTAACCATGTAGCTAGTATGAATGGGCATTTGCTTCACTTAGATATAGAAGGGGAGGAATGTGGTTGTTTTACACATAGAGAATAAAGTATCTGAGATGTAACAGATCAAAAAGCTAAAAAGAGAGGGGAGTTATTGGCACACGAATAAATCCTCGCCACTGTGATGACCAAGTTGCTTTTTCTCTAAATCCCGAAAAGCTAGAATGCAGAAACAGCCAAGTATTTTGGTTAAGTTCATGGAAGACAGACCCAGAACAAATGACTAAATTTTAAAATTTTATAATATTAGCCTAACATTTAAGGTTAGTTAGCAACATGGAAAAGATCAATAGTTTAATGCTATTTTTGCACAGTTTACTCCTCTATTATATGGGGATACTAATAACAAGAAGATTAACAATCTAGAAAGATGAAAGGAAATAACGTACACAAGGCATGGAGAAAAATATCTGACCCCTAGACAGCTCTCAATTATGGGGGCATAAATAGGCAATCATGTACTTTTGTAACACTGTTGGACTTTTCCGGGGCTTCTTAAATCCTGAGTCATAAAGCAAAGGAGGATACATTGGATGATCCCTGGGGATGCCGCAAGCTCTAACAGTTTGTGAAATATGTTTCTTGATGCCTCTGTCAGAGTTGAAAGCTCACCTTACAAGGCTTTTGTGAAGAACTCACCCAGCCCACTGCCTAGATGAACAAATAACATATCAACAGCCATATTGTTCCCCTGGATGGACCTTTGGTATATTTCAACTTGGCAAGCTTATGGTCATATATTCAGTCATGCTACATGTCAGTTAAAGGAAACTCAAGCCAACCTAAACAATGTTCCCTCCTGTCTGAGCCAAGGATATTGTTTTTGTATCTTAAGAGAGGCATGTGTCACGTAGGCATACCCATTCATCGAAACTCATTTCATAATACACGAGATTTACACATTTTAGTCTATACAAATTTTGCCACAAACAAACAAACAAAAGAAATGTGAACAAATATTGAGCTCTGGTTAATGACATGCACGTTGAAGAACTTAGGGGTAAAGGGAACTGATGTCACCAACTTAGTTTGAAGGGCATCAGAAAATAATAGGGGTTGGCGGGTAGAGAAAGGAATGAAGTGATACAACAAAATCTAGAGAGTGGGTTCATGAGCACTCACTGTACAACTCTTTTAGCTTTCTGTGTATTTGAAAATTTTTAAAACAGAATGTTAGATAAAATGTTCTCTCGGCTGGGCATGGTGGCTCACACCTGTAATCCCAGCACTTTGGGAGGCTGAGGTGAATGGATCATGAGGTCAGGAGTTCAAGATCAGTCTGGCCAAGATGGTAAAACCTTGCCTCTACTAAAAATACAAAAATTAGCCAGGTGCAGTGGCAGGCACCTGTAATCCCAGCTACTCAGGAGGCTGAGGCAGGAGAACTGCTTGAACCCGGGCAGCAGAGGTTGCAGTGAGCCGAGATCACGCCACTGCACTCCAGCCTGGGCAACAGAGTGAGATTCTGTCTCAAAAAAAAAAAAAAAAAAAAGTTATCTCATAGAAAACACAAAGCAGCATATTATTTAAACAGTTTTCTGAATCACTAACACCACTTTCCAATGAAGAAAAAAATACCATCTGTGGGATATGGAAGTTTAAAGATACTAAACAGAACTTACAGGAGTGGAAATGGCAAAACGTTTTGCTCAAAGTCACAATGTGTATGAAGAGGAGTTGGAAGTGGAATTCAGGCAGGTCTCTTAATTTTCTAATCAACAGACTGTCAAAGACCAGATTACCTCCTTAAAAGTATGCTGAACATTCTAATAGAGAAAATGAGTTAACCTTCTAAAGAAAACTCATTCTCCTGTTTTGGTAATAAAACATAGGAAAGTATGTATTGCTTCCCATACTGAAAGATGAGTTGGGTGAAAGGAGGATTGGGTTTTTGCCACTGGTTGGAGGATAATAGATTATGAAAAAATATCAACATCCAGTCATAATGAAACATGTAAGTTGTTTTATTAATTAAATAGGTGAACCTCAAAATGCGATATTATTTGATAACATTAAAATGAACCTCTTTTTTTTTCAAAAAAATGGCTTCTCTTTTGGGGTGTTGGAAACTATTGGTTAAGATGAAAGTCTGAAGTTAGGAGAAAAGTTTGATGTATATCTATGCAAAAATATTTCAGTTTATCATCTTAGGCCACTTACAAGTCACAGAAAAGAAACTATCTAGATGTGATACAGGCCTAACATTATCATTGGATGGTCCACTGGTCCAGTATCTCAGTCATTAACTAATTAAGTGCCAAATGCAGCAAATAAAGTACTAACAACTCAAAAGTGTTCAGCAAGAGTTCATTAAAGTGAAACTAAAGGGGACCATTATAACTCTGGCACCATAGATTTATTACCATGTCACTAGCATGCAATGCACACAATAAAACTCATTCATCACTGTAAATTTGCACATCAAATTTGATGCATTTGTTGGAATACAAATATTTTAAAATCATGTAGAATAAAAGCATTTTTTTTCTCCCTTAGCACACATTGAATTTCATCTCTACACCTTGCCACTTAAACTTTTACTTGATGAGTGCAGAAAATGGAAATTAACTCTGAAAATCAAAGTGGCCTCACTCTTATTTTGACAAGTATACTCCACCATCCAGCTATTCAAGTTAAGAAATAAAAATACATGGAAAACAATTTATTGAACGGAAACTATGGCTAAAAAGCAAAATTCCATACATTGTCTACTGACAGAACTTTCCTGTATTTCAATTCTTTCTTACCTCCTTCTCTTCAGATTTATGTGTCCCTCCTACCCATGCCTAATTCCCTCCCTGTACTCAATGTTCCAGTCTCTTCCATCTTCTGTGAGAAGTGATTCCATTTTTTACTCCTCCTATGTCTTCAGTCTCCGTCTACAACCATGTTTCTTTTAAGAAGAAACAACCAAAACCAGCCAAACAAAAGACAAAAGAGTATTTGCTTTGGTCCGACAACCCACCCGTACCCCCTTATGGAAACCCTATGTCTTCCTTCTTTGTGGGAGAGTGGTTTATACCAGTGCTACGTAAAGGATGGCTTGTGTATGAGCAGCATCAGCATCACCTGATAACTTGTTAGAAATGCAGAATCCCAGGCTCCACTCTAGAGCTAATGAATCAAAATCTGCATTTTAAAATCAGATTTTTCAGGTGATTACATTTTGAGACACAATAGTCTATAACCACTATTTCCATACCCACACCTCACATACACTTCTAAACCATTACATTTTGGCTTTCGCCACTGAAATTACTTTTGTAGATGATAGCAGTGACCTTAAAGTTGCTACAGTATTGGAGAGTCTAAAGTCTTTATGTTTCAGATATCCCTTCAGTACTTGCCAATTGACGAACCCTCTTTGAAACTCTCTCTTTTGATTAATATGGAAGATTCCTTCTTGGATTTTATTCTGCCTATGTGGCCACTCCTTCGTCTCTTCGGCCTGTTCCTTAAATGTTGCTATTCCCTAGGGGGTCTCTCTTTGATTTTTTAATTAATTAATTAATTTATTTTTTATTATACTTTAAGTTCTAGGGTACATGTGCATAACGTGCAGGTTTGTTACATATGTATACTTGTGCCATGTTGGTGTGCTGCACCCATCAACTCGTCAGCACCCATCAATTCATCATTTATATC
>NW_016821265.1:34222-41455 GCF_001698545.2 Rhinopithecus bieti | reverse complement strand
GTAAATGTTAGACCTAATACCATAAAAACCCTAGAAGAAAACCTAGGTAGTATCATTCAGGACATAGGCATGGGCAAGGACTTCATGTCTAAAACACCAGAAGCAACGGCAGCAAAAGCCAAAATTGACAAATGGGATCTAATTAAACTAAAGAGCTTCTGCCCAGCAAAAGAAACTACCATCAGAGTGAACAGGCAACCTACAGAATGGGAGAAAATTTTTGCAATCTACTCATCTGACAAAGGGCTAATATCCAGAATCTACAAAGAACTCTCTGATCTTTTGTTTTCACTTTACGTATTCCCTCTGGTGAGTCCATGTATGTATATTGCATCATTTACTATCTCTAAAATAATCAGAGAAAAATCTGTGTTTTAAGCTCAGAATTGTCTCTTGAACTCCGTGTCCACCGAGCCAAAAACCTACTAAATCTCTATGAAACAGCCAACATATCCAAACTGGATTACATCATCTTCATTCTTCCTCTCCCCTAATCACTGATACACATCTGTTCCTCTACTTAGTCATTGAAGGAGAAACATGCAAATTATCCTTCATTTTTCTTTCTTCCTTATGCTTTAACCAAGAAGATGCAGAGTCATTCCTCCTTAATAGCTCTTCTGGCCTCTGTATCATTCATCTCTCTCTTCCCTAGACTGCTTTAGTTAAAAGCCTCCTGATGCTCTCTCTAGTTCAGTGGAACACAACCTTGTCTGTGCATTTGAATCAAGTGGGCTGCTTTAAAAACTACCAATGTCTGGGCCCTATTAAGGCTCTGATTTAACTGGTTTGGGGTGGAGTTCAAGTATTGGTATTTTTTTAAAACTCCTCCCAGTGATTCTAACGTGCAGCCAGGGTTGAGAACCACTGATTTAATGTTAGCTTTTTGCACTCCCCATCTTTCTTTAAAACTCTAGTCAGAGAAGTCTTTTTTTTTTTTTCTAATAGGGAGTCTCCCTCTGTCATCCAGGCTGAAGTGCAGTGGCACCATCTCGGCTCACTGCAACCTCTGCCTCTTGGGTTCACGCTATTCTCCTGCCTCAGCCTCCCAAATAACTGGGATTACAAGCATGCACCACTATGCCCAGCTATTTTTTTGTATTTTTAGTAGAGATGGGGTTTCATCAAGTTGACCAGGCTGGTTTTGAACTCCTGACATCAAGTGATCTACTCACCTCCAGAGAAGTCTTTTGAAGATGAAAATCTTAGTCTTTCATCACTTACTAAATTTCCTTAATGTCATGTCCCCCACCCCACACTGCTTTCAGGATATTATTAAAACTCTTTACCTGCCTTACACGATCTTTTACAATGTGGCCTTTGTCTACTTTTCTAGCTTCTTGACTCCTACTGCCTGTTGTGATGTCTATACTCCAGATTTACAGCCACACGGGAAGGAGCCCTAGGTATGTGCAATGTGACCACACACCTCACATTTGTCTAAGTATCTCACGTGTATCTCACATGCGTCTATGCTTTCCTGCTGCCTAGAATGCTCTCTGCCTTTTCAGCTTGCAGCACTCTGCTCAAAAGCCACTGTCACTAGTCAATTTTGTCCTGATAATTCCCTTTCACCCTATCCAAGCCTTATTTAGGTGCCATTCCATGCTACCTCGTGAGTTTCTCAAGCCATGACCAAGAACTTATGCACTTACTTAAGTGTCCTTCCTACCCATGCCTAAACTGTAAAAGTGAAAATCATCACAAATATGCAATATATAAACAAAACAAACACATACATTTAGTCTGTGAAAATTAAGTATGTGATCAAATGCTTTGAAGAGTGAAAAATGGGGCCTTTGTATTAAGGGGAAGATGAGGAAATGAATTGATGAAGTGTAGCCTGAACTGATTTCTTCAAATGCTTCTCCAGAAAAACAAAAACAGGAATAATAAAAAAATAAAGATCAATGAATTCTGGTTCATTTAACATACGTACTATATTATTAAGACAAACACAGGATCAGTGAAAATAAAATATATTTCAGACTAAAATGTTGGTAGAAAAAACGAAAAGGAAAGAGTACGAAAAACATAAGTTACCCTTCCTAGACTCCACTTTCAGGTATTTTTTGATTATTTAAACTTCAGCAATTCATGAATGTTATAGTAAATGATATGAAAAATGGGGAGATAAAAGTAATTCTTTCCTTGTTCTAATAATCCCCATTCAAGTAACAAAATAGTTTAATAAAAAATATGTAAATTTATTTTTAATTTTTTTTCTGATGACTTATCCTTANAGCCACCGCGCCCGGCCGGAACTCTTAAAATAGTACCGCAGCTCCTTAAATGCAATGCTTGAGTTTATAGGAAACAAAAATACTCTGTCAATTGCTCCCACTGTTTTCATTTACCTCCTGGAAAATCATAACTATACATCCAGAGAAGAAAGACCTGGAGAGAGACAATACCTTGGTGAAACATATGTCTAAGAAATACAGGAACAGAATAGTATAATCGCCTTAATTTTAAAAGGAAATTCTCCTAAAACAGAATTCCCACACTAAAAGGAAAAAAATTGAGGAATTTAAAATAAGGTAATCTGTGTGAAAAGTGCTTTGTAAACTGCAAAACTGTCAGCAAACGTAAAGTATTATTGTTATTTTCTTTAAAATGAGATATAGAATAGCATTGTGCCTATACTATTTGCAGCCAAGGAAAGATCCTTTTAAAACATACAAAACTGATGCTTTTTAACCTAAACAAAAAGATACACATACTTTGCCAGAACTTGGTCTCAAGCAAGACTATATTTTTCTAAGTTCTTTCATAAATAAAGAGCCATTTGGTCATTCAACACTGATTTGTCTTTATATATTTATTATTTGTTCCTTATTTATGCATTAATCACAAACTTTTTTATAATCTCTTATGTAACTGCGATTGAGTTTGGATATATACAAAATCAAAGCTGAAAAGAAGTAATAAACATTCTGTAAGTAAACTACATAGTTGAGTATTCACATGCCTTTGGAATCTATGCTTTTACAATAGACTTATTGAATGCATCACTAATTAAAAGGAAAAACTAAAAAAGAAAATTTTCATAGCTCCCAGTGGCCTTGTGAGTTACGGTAAAGATTTTGGTCTTCAACCTCAGTGCAATGGGAATCCACTGAAAGGTTTAAAGCAGGGAAGTGACACCATCTAATCTGGGCTTGAAAAGATTAGTCATGTTGCTAATTGGAGAGTAGATTGGAGGGGAGGGCAAAAAAGATGCAGAAAAACAGAGCAAGATGTTAGGATAGGAGTCCAGGCACAGCCTGATGGTGGGTGGTAGATGGAAAGATAGGAAAAGATTAGTAAGATTTAGAAGATAAAATGTACAGGACTTTGCCCAAGTTCTTCCCTTTGCCTAGAATGCATCATCTGGTACATGGCAGGTGCTTCATGAATGCTTTTGATGGGAAATGAACAGGGTTATAAAACCTCACAAATTTTAAGGGGTCTTAGGAGCCTTGGCCCTGTCATACTTTTCTCTCTTGCAGGAAAAAGATGAAACTAATGGACTGTGACCATTGCTTTTCAGCAAAGTATGCCTAGGTCACTGTGCTTCCAAAATACAGGCTGCATGTCATGTCTGAAATTTTTTTTGCTTAAAGCTGCTTTGTTGGGAAATATTACTTGCTTGGCTTTTCTTGCTTGACTTTGAGCTACCTGTAGATAAATAAATAAGAGAGAAAGTTGACCCTTTTTCTATCACAGTCCAAAAAATAAAGGTTGCTGTTGGAAATCAACATGGACCCACAATTTGTTGCTGAATGTGAAGTTATAATTATCCCTCATGATGAAAAGTAATATAGACAGTTTGCCATATGGAATAGATGAAATAGGTGAGAGGCCAGAGCTGTCAGTTTGAGAGCTGTCATTCATATAGTGATGAATAACTGAAGCCATGAGTGTAAAGAACAAGGGCAAAGCCTTGGGAATGGTCTGAAGAGGCAGATCAAATGCATGAAATTGAAATAAGACATTCAGGAAAGGTTATATTATTATTACTTTCAAGGCAGAAGCTCTGGAGATAAAGCATGAGAGGTGGTCCCTCGACTAAGCAAAGTGAACCTCTTGGGTGATCACTGTTACTTTAGCAAAGTGGTTAGGACATGGGTCACAAGAGATTGGATATAAATAAAATGATAAAAATGCCTGTAGAGTTTATTTTAGTTGTTAAGAAAAAAAAGCAAAACCAGACAGGAGACTTAAGTAATATGAGCCACCTCATTGTGAAAGCAAAGACTCAGAAGAAGTAGAGAACAAGAAAGAAGGAAGTTGAGTCAAATATCAGGGAGGCAAGTTAGTCAACAAAAGTGGAAGATTTCCACTTAAAATTTACAAAAAATACGCTAAAAATTACAATGTTGGAAAACAACTGAACTTGAAGATTGTAAATATTAGCCAGGTAGTTACTCTAAACTCATACTCTTACCTAATTATGAAGAGGAGTCCTTCACTAATTAAATCTCTAACTTGATTTTCATTTTTCCAAATCCTGGCCATCTTTTTTGCTTTTCTATCATTTCCACAAAAACGACTCCTCTCCTCTCTTTCAAAATCTCTGAGTTTATCAACATTCTCTTTGGTTACATCAGACTCTAGTTTTCCTATATTCCACGGTCCATTGGAAAGCACTAACTTATTACACATAACCAGAGCCAATGGAAAATTCCAGCTAGCAATAAACACATCTATGTTAGTCACTGTAGGCAGAACTAATGTTGGCTCCAATGACAAGAATGCTCCTATGGTTTTCTCTTGGCTGGCAAGCAGTTGCTATATTGCTCCTGAAAATTAGAAAGAGTTGTGCCATGAAGCAGTAGAAATTACATACACTGACTAATATGTTAGCTGCAAATTTCTATATGGATTCTTTCAATTTGAATACAGTTTGGATAATAGCTTTGTCCTTAGGTATTTTTGCACAAACAGATAAAGTTTGTTAAATTTTCTTGAGACAGGCATTAGCAAGAGGTTTAGAACAGAATTAGTATAGTTGTGTTCCAAAACAAAAGATATCTGATATAAACTTGCCATGCTGCCAGTTCCAATGGTATTACTGACCTTTTAATCTCATTGTTTGTTTAAAATCTTTTATGTTTTCTCTGCTAAATCTCTGCCTCTTGCTGTTTAATAAGCTAACCGTTATTTGGAACCTAATGAAAGGATTTTTTCCCCTCAGTCTAAACCTTCCTAAATAGCCTCTTCATTATTCTATTCACTTTGAACATTAAAAAACCAAAGCTGAAATAGCTAATATGAGATGTTCATGAAAATCTCCATCCAGGGCATCATCATCCTAATTGGTTTTTAACCTGCTGTGCTGAATAGTTCTTCCACTCATCCTCATTTTGTTTTGTTTTTTACCTTAAAAATGAAAAGTTCTACCAAATAGCACATGTTCTCACTTATAAGTGGGAGCTAAGCATTGAGCACACATGGACATAAATACGGGAACAATAGACGCTGGGGACTACTAGAGGTAGGAGGGAGGGGAGTGGGTTAAAAAATGACCTATCAGTTACTATGCTCACTAACATAGCGATGGGATCTGTACTCCAAATCGCAGCATCATGCAATATTCCCACATAACAAATCTGCACATGTACTTTCTGTATCCAACAGTTGAAATTAAATAAAAAGAAAACTTCTGTGTTGTGAAAACGAGTCGACAATGAGAAAAGGATATAGGATTTTAAAACATAGCTTCCACAATGACCCTAGAAACCTCAGAGGCCTTTGTCTAATTGCCTGACTGGAGAAAATTATCTACAAGGTACCACGTGTTTGCAAGCTTTCAGTTCACCTTTTAACAGCCACAAAGGAACTATGAATTGAGGACACTAAGCCCAAATCTCCCTCTAATTCTATGTGGAAGAAAAAGTAAAGAAATAAACAATGACTGAAAAAACAAGACTTACATAAAAGTAGATGGTAAAAAGATAATAAAATAAAGGTCAAGAAGATAATACATAAATCATATTTCTGGAAAGTTGTTCTAAATTGTGTTCAAATTTATATGTTCCAGACAGTAGAAACATAAAAGCAAATCCTTAATGATTTATAAATATGTAAAAGCATTCCATCATTTGTGTTATTAATAAAAATAGATGTTTATATTTCAGCTATCCTGAAAAAATTAGAATAATATTAAGTAGGTACATTTGCACATTGCCTTTGAAACACTGGAGCTCTATTTTAAAAATGTACTTAATTTTTTTCTACCCTAAACTTACTGAATTGGAGCCTGTTGGCTCTTGAACTATTGCATGCATTCTCAACAGATAATGACACCCCAAGGGGGTGAAAATTTGTTCTTGAGAGATAAAAATTCTTAGATATTTCTGAGTCACAATGGTTTATAGCCCTCTGAAAGCCACAATATATGGGCAGATCTAAAGCATGTCTGTGGTATTAAAACACAGATGGATACATAGGGAAAAAAATTAAGTTCACCTAAATTTCATGAGTGATAACTGCAAACCACTTTGATGTATTCCTTCCAGTTATAATTTCTTTTACTGGTTTTCTCTGTTTTTTACAAAATTAAGATCCTATGGCATAATTCCATATCTATCCTACTTTTTTCCTGATTATTACTGATGTAATAATTCCCTATATCATTAAATACTATTTGAAACTGCTCCCAGCAAACATTTTAATATGCAGTGGTAAGTATAAACCAATCTATAACAAACTTCCTCCAAAAATTAAATAAATGTTTTAATAGTATTATTATAAAATAAATTTCAGATTATTAATCACTTTCTAGTGATAAATAACCAAATTACAATCTTAAATAAATGATAGATACTAAAGTGTTTAGTGACCAAATTTCTTATTCAGTTTCCATCCCTGTTCAAACAATGTCATTTTATCTTCTGCTTTCTCTGTTTTCTCTCTTGCTCCCACTCTCTTTCTTTTGAGAAGATTTTTGAAATCAGACTTTCTAGAATGTCTGTATATGAGTTAGATTCCTACTTTTGCAATTCTAAAGAGAGTAAAATTGGCCGGGCGTGGTGGCTCACACCTGTAATCCCAGCTCTTTGGGGGAACAAGGCAGACAGATCACTTGAGTTCAGGAGTTCAGGACCAGCCTGACCAACATGGTGAGATCCCGTCTCTACTAAAAATACAAAAGTTAGCTGGGCATGGTGGTACACGTCTGTAGTCTCAGCTACTCAGGAGGCTGAGGCAGGAGAATTGCTTGAAACAGGAGGTGGAGGTTGCAGTGAG
>NW_016821265.1:22612-34046 GCF_001698545.2 Rhinopithecus bieti | reverse complement strand
AATAAATGTTTTAATAGTATTATTATAAAATAAATTTCAGATTATTAATCACTTTCTAGTGATAAATAACCAAATTACAATCTTAAATAAATGATAGATACTAAAGTGTTTAGTGACCAAATTTCTTATTCAGTTTCCATCCCTGTTCAAACAATGTCATTTTATCTTCTGCTTTCTCTGTTTTCTCTCTTGCTCCCACTCTCTTTCTTTTGAGAAGATTTTTGAAATCAGACTTTCTAGAATGTCTGTATATGAGTTAGATTCCTACTTTTGCAATTCTAAAGAGAGTAAAATTGGCCGGGCGTGGTGGCTCACACCTGTAATCCCAGCTCTTTGGGGGAACAAGGCAGACAGATCACTTGAGTTCAGGAGTTCAGGACCAGCCTGACCAACATGGTGAGATCCCGTCTCTACTAAAAATACAAAAGTTAGCTGGGCATGGTGGTACACGTCTGTAGTCTCAGCTACTCAGGAGGCTGAGGCAGGAGAATTGCTTGAAACAGGAGGTGGAGGTTGCAGTGAGCTGAGATTGAGCCACTGCACTCTAGCCTGGGTGACAGAGCAAGACTCCGTCTCAATCAATCAATCAATCAATCGAGTCAAATCAAGAAAAGAGTAGAAAAGAGTGCAGAATACAAAGACTTTGAGACTAAGCTCTAAGAACTGGGTCTTTAACGAAGGTGTACCTTTTATTTTCACTTAATTTTCATTTGATTCCTTTGTTGTATTTTTTATAGGGCAATAATGCTTGTTCTTACACATAATTACCATTTTAATTTAATCTAGAAAAAATAATAGAATGAGAAAGAAGATAAATAAAAATTTTCTTTATCTGGGTCAGGAATTGGTTGTTATTGTACAGCTCTCTCTCTCTCCCTCTCTCTCTCTCTCTCTCTCTCTCTCTCTCTCTCTCTCTCTGTGTGTGTGTGTGTGTGTGAGTGTGTGGTGTGTCAGGAGAAATATTTGCTTTTGGGGTCCTTATTTCATTTAAGTTTACTATGCTATTTTCAATTAATAGCAAGTTCTTTACATTTTTGAACTATGTTTTAAGGGTGCATATATTTCTTACGAGTTCTAAATGGCACATTTCTAATTCTATGTATACATACATGTTTCTATTATATATGTCTACTTCTATGTCAATGCACTTATTTGTGTCTATCTCTATCTCTACTTTGATATCTCTTTAAGTCTCTCTTTATATGTACAAATTCCTAGAGGCTCTAAGTCCTAACATTCCAGAAATTTCAAAGAAACTAGAAAGAAAGATTTTCTTCTGCAATTACAATAGGATAAAAGTGATTATGGATAGTAATAGCTATCTGCAAAAATAACCTGGCTGAGCCTCAGATAGCCTGGGCAGCTTGTTATAAATACAGATTCCCAGGGCATTCTTATATCCCTATTAAGTCAGCATTTCTTACGTTGAAAGCAAGATGTCCAGGAATGGCCAATAATGCTAGAAATCTTTGTGGGAAATGTCATTTTGAAAGGGTTTTGGGGATGAACTAACCCAGATGAATCTGGGGGTACCAGGTAGTAACGTTATTAATATAAAGCTACAAACCATTAACTTATGTTAACATATCTGAGTTTTATATTGCTCTGTGACAGATAATAGGAGAGTGAAGGTAAAGCTGTTATTTGTGTATGGTGGTAGTTGGGGGAAAACCTCTTGCAGGGAATCTAAAAGGAAGCCAGGGAGCAAACATTTGCTATTATGTCTTTTGTACCATCTGAGATGAATTGTCTGTTTCTCTGTTTCTATTAATATTTTTAAGGTCATCTAGAATAGTAAAGATGGGTAGTTTATGTAGCTTTTCTCACTTAATGAAGCATCCTTTCATAATGCCTTACACCCCTTCTCCCAATTCTATCACTTTGTATGATAATCGATCATTTGGTCTTCTGGATAGTCCTCACTGGGGAGGACACCCTGAACACATTACCATTATTGATTTTCCTGCCAGTCTTGTTATAAAATAATAGTTTGAATTATTATTTCTTATTTCAAATGGTTTATAAACCAGTGCCTTGTGAGTTTGTGTAGCATGAGTCAGTCTCCCAGAGCCTGATCATCTCTAGGTGAACTACTAAAATTTAGTTGTTCGCTATGCAAAACTGAGGATTGGACATTAAATCCATGACAACTCTACTATATGATATGAACTCCATCAATGACCTCTTTATGAGGTCCTTCCTGAAATGATTTATATCATTATTTTTTTAAAATAATCATTTACCTGAAGAAAGAGTATATTAAGATAAATTCCAAATCCATGAGATACATAACACTTTTTCTTTGATTTTACCCATATTCTAAACATTCACTATTAACAGGCATTAAGAATCAAGAACTCTTTGACCAATGATAGGTCATACTCAATATAAAATACTGTTTGATTGGCTCCAGACCAAAAAAAGGCTTTGTAAAATTGTGCCCTTTCCATGTCTTTATAAAGTTCCTGGAGTTTATTTCTGTTATTCTCAAAATATTTCCCTAGGAGAATTTAGTAATATTTAGATCCACTTAAAACAATCACTAGTTAAGTAAAAATTAGCTTCCAAAATCAATCTGAAAACATGCTGAAAACATACATCTGCTAAAAGATGGTTTTCTCTTTTATGTACCCCCTCCCATCTAAAAGTTATTAAGGAAGAGTCTGTTGCTATGGAAACACTCGATTTGACACCATCTGTATTCAAAATTCAATTGCTGCAAGCCTTCAGCCAATCTCCGGTTTTTAATTGGCAGACCTTCCCAGTATGCTCTACAAATCATTTTTTTTTTAGGAAGTCAATCCATAAAGCATATTGCAATGTAAAGTATCAAGAAAGTTCACAATGCAAGCCTCATTCCATTATCTTAAGATCAGACTTGTGAAGTTTCAAAGCATTACAGCCTTCTGATAATTACTTGACATGGGGTTAATGCCTAAAANTGACTGGATATTAAAGAAGTGTAAATATGCTTCTGGCAAGAAAACACCAAAAAAAATGTATGCACAGTTGTGGGTCCAATCACGATGTTTTGATGGGATAAAGAAGTAACTCGCCACAATTGAGCATTGGTGTGGTTTCTTGGGAGGCTCTGTCAACCTACAATGTTATAGTTATCCTATGGGAACAGATCCCATAGCTAAAGATAATTAGAATGTTGCCCTTGGAGTTCTACAATGTAGCAAACTTGCTTTACCATACCACTGTCCTACTGAACAGCCAGCCTCTTCGATAATCCTTAAGAGATAACACTCCAACTATACTGCTTATTGCTCCTAGGTTACCACATACTTTGAAAAGCTCATGTCTTTAATTGTAAATTTTATTTAATATATTTTTATTCACTTAATCTAGTGAATGATGTAATGATTATAATATTTTGGTTCAGTGATGACTGTAATATTTTGGTTCCACTAAAAAACTGACATTACCTTCATGTGTATCCTGATATGAATCCCTTTATAGTCTTCTTTTCCTTTTTTCTTAAATTCATAAAATGTATAAATTGATGAATAATCAGGACTTATGCTATGTAAGAATAAAGACAACTTTATCTGCCTTTGGTTCTCCCTTTAAATATGTTCAAGTAGGTTGTTCTGTTCTGTTCTTGGGTGAAAACATGGGTAAGTTTCATGTCTTTTCTGGTCATCATTAAGGAAATAGAAAGTCCTGCACCATATCGAGACATTACAATTAGATTGTCCAGCTCAATATATGAATCAACACTTCAATCTGAAGTCACATATATGATTTCTCCCTCAATTAGAAGAGGATGGAAGTGGGCAGGTCCTTTACTACCTGGAGTAGTGGGCATGTTGGGCTTCCTCTCTCTGTCTTGCTAGTCTTCTCTACCATTCACCAGCTGCTATTCCTCATCCTAACAAGGGTTAATTGGAGTGGAAGAAGAAGTAAGGGGTGCAGAAAATTCTTCCTTCACTCAGTACTGTCACTGTCAGAGTGTGACTTTGTGCTTTCCAATGTTAAATATCACTTCTGGGGTTTCATGGAGCTGAAATGTGTTTCTCCCAGTTTTAAGATCCAGCCTCTGATCCACTTCTTCCATGATATATGCCACAATTACTTCAGTAGACAATCAACACAAACTCATCTGAACCTACTTTGTGCCAAACACTGATCCAGGTTCTGGAAAATCTACGATGAAACAAGACACAGTCCCTGCTCTCATGCAGCCAAATCTTTTCCTCCTTTGTATGTTCATTTTTCTTTGCTTGTACCTCTCAGTTATGCTTTATATCCAAGTTATTGTTGGTATACATTTGTCTTTCCCTAGATTATCAACTTCTTTAGAAAATGATTCACATTTTACTCACTTTGAAATATCCCCCTTTTCCAACGGTCACTAAAGTATTATTAAATGAAGTAATGAACAATGAATAAATGGATGGATGTACAGAGTGATAAATGGATAAATGAACAAAATCATTCATACATTGTTCATAAAATATTGTTTATATTACTCCTATGACACACATATTGTATCTAATATTATACTAATTTTACTTTTTCTACCTAATAATAAACACTGTAATGAAAGAGGCTGTATCATGGTTTTCTTGAAACACCACACACTTCCTAGCCCAATACCTTGCACACTGTAAGTATATAATCAACATTTGATGAATGTGTGAATATACTTTTCAGTATTTTAAGCTTATATTTTTCCTTCACATCATTTAAATATTAATGCAAATTATTAAGAATAAAAATTAGGGCAAGTTTCAAATATAATTCAGTCACAGCCTCTGGGAAATGAATAAAATAATCTCACTCTAGGTTGATTTCTTTGTGTAAATTAGATCCTTACTAAATATTTGTAGACTTACACATTTATTAAAAAAGTCATCAGTCTCATCTATTCTGTCTCTATTAGAAAAGGGTCAATCTGTGTTTAATTTGCTGCCATAAGCTTGAAGGTGAAAATTTATTTAGGAAGGATTCAAGGACTGTTTTCTAGGCACCGTTCTTAATCTAGGTACGTTAAGGGATGGTGCCTATCCTTAAGTTGCTCACAACTTATATGCGAGAGAAATTTGGAATATTCACTGCTGTACACATATTGAAGGATTTATTATATTTATAATTAAATTCTACCAAATTACATATGGACATAATTTAATCTTCTTGTGTTATTAGCATAGTACACTGATATACTGAAGAATCTAATTTTTCAATGAAATAAGGATCTTTCCAATTTAGCATACTAAAATAGAATAAAAATTGTATTAACTTTCATTTCAAATCAGCATTATTATATTATCCTAAGATTCCCTTTATTTGTATTCCTTAAGGATGCCAATTCTGATTTTAAAAAATCAACTTTGTATTCAATATTTTTTTATCTGAACTAGACAATTGTATACATATGCCAAGTATTTTAGAGGATGAAATTTTCAATTGGAAATCTGACTCCTATACTCATGATGAAGACCGTTACATAATTTCTACATCAAAAACATATTTAAAATTTACCTGTTTTGAATGGCCATGTAGCTTGTTGATGTATATATTTAGAATCAGGACACAAAAATAATGAAATGATACAATTAAATCAAAACATAAACAAAATACTATTAATATTATTAAATTAAGAAACTCCCAAGTGCCTATTATAGATTTTGGTACTTACTGATGCAAAGTATTATGGACAGCCTGGTTAAGTCCTAAAATTTGTAAAATTCATCACCTACTTACTGAAGTGTAAAGTCAATGAACGTGCTGTTTTAGCGATCACAACACATTCTGTTAGTTGCCACATGTTGATATTTACTCTACTTCTCCTAGGGACAACAGATTACTTACTCATACACTTTATATGTAACAGGTTACTTAGTCATACACTTTGTTTATATAATGCAAATTCTCATTCCCATTTTGCCTTAAGTTATAACATAACATTTTAATGAGTTCTCTGTACCCTCTCAAAAAACATGGTAGTAAGAAAAAGAAAGTTTTATTAAAAAACCCTAATCCAAATTCCTGCTTTCAAGATTGGCGGTTGGGGAGGGAGCTGCAAAACTGAGCTTTTTAAGATTATGAGCTTTCTATATACATTTCATTTCCATTTTGCTCAAATCAGCAGATCCTCCAAAAGTAAACTGAGGAACATTTCAAATGGCCTAGTATGTTGTATTCTGCAAGGACGAGGTATGTGAACTGGAATCAGACCAAGGTGCTTTTAAAATCTGTTATATTTTTATAAGAGATTGTACGAAAAAGACTCTCAATCCCTTAAGACTGAAAATTCACTTACCATTGCAAAGTCTGGGTCTGTTTGCTTTGGGTTTCTTTTGGCTTTTTGTTTGCTTTTCAAACAGGGCATTTTATTAATCTCTTCAGGGTAATTCTAGTGATGACTCATGGTCATGGAGATGATGATGGCAGCTTGTAGCCTACACTAGCTGCCAGCTCCCCTGTGAGACAGTCCAATCAATCAGTAATTATTTATGGCATGCTTGTTATTTTCAGAACAAGATGTTAGAATTAAAATAATTCAAATATAAAGGAGTAACAGTTTGATGCTTACTGTCCATCAGGGAGGTAAAACATATACTACATGGAAAATGTCCTCAGAGAGACACAACAACGTTGAAATTCCTCATCTCTGGCATTTGTAACTTACAGATGTGACAACATGAGAAAGTGACTTGCTCTCCCATCTCTATATCTCTACCTGAACCACCAGTTCTCCCACTTTTCCTACTCGAATGGTGTTTAGTTTTTAAAAACATGTTAGCGGTCAGGCGCGGTGGCTGGTGCCTGTAATCCCAGCACTTTGGGATGCTGAGGCGGGCAGATCACCTGAGGTCGGGAGTTCGAGACCAGCCTGACCAACATGGAGAAACTCCGTCTCTACTAAAAATACAAAATTAGTCAGGCATGGTGGCGTGTGCCTGTAATCCCAGGTACTCAGGAGGCTGAGGCAGGAGAATCACTTGAACCCAGGAGGCGGAGGTTGCTGTGAGCTGAGATCGCACCATTGCACTCCACCCTGGGCAACAAGAGCAAAACTCCATCTCAAAACAACAAAACAAAACAAAACAAACAAACAAAAGCAAAACATATGTTAGCCTTTTATCTTTCTAAAACGGGCTAAACGTTATTTTGCTTAAAGGTGTAGAAATTAATGCCTGAGAAATTTTATGTCCCATGAGTCAATAAATACCCAATATATTTGAACTTAATTGAAATAAACTATCACAAGTTGATAAACAGTTTATATAAATGTATCAGTAGTATATATAAATTGACATATAAGCATGTACTTTATAACTATATGCACGAGTATATAAGAATACACACACACACACACACATATATATGTAAACTGTCAGTTATAGATAATATATATTATAATTGACATATATAAAAGTTAAAATATATATATATTTAAACTTTCAATAACTGACTCCAAATGTGGCCTCCTTTCAGCATAGGTTTGGGGAAAGAACACCCATCTAACACCTATTTTTAGAATCAGAGGAGTTGGAATAAATCCTGGTTCTGCTATCTGTGTGACCTTATGCAAAATATTAATACCTTTGATTGTTGGTTCTCTCATTTATTTAATAAGGACAATAGGACAATATCTACCATAGGGACTGTTGTGAAAATAAAATCCACTTACATATGTGTAAGAGTTCCTCATCCAATTCATGTAGAGCACAGCACAAATCTAAAGTATTATTCTTTTATGAGATATTTTGAAATCTGAATAAAGTTACATTTTATTTGTCCCATAAACAAGTGAAAATTTTGACAGCTTCAAATTGTCTGAAATGTTTCATATTCTGGAGTTCCCTGGAACATGTTTTTAGTTACCAAAATACCAAGCTACTGAAGGGAAACGTGGGCATTTTGGTGGCCCTGCCAGACACTAAGAAAAAAAATGAATCCCATTCTATTTATTGCTATGTCTCTTAAAGTACGTTTGGCATGGTACCCAACATTGAGAGACACATAACCTGCTGTCCTAAAACTCTGAGCAATCTACAAATTCCTGTAATCATAGAAAGAATTCCCCATTTTACATCCCAAAAGGATATGCCTTCTCCTCTTAGTGGTTCCTACAAGGGATTAGACTAAACCAAATCCTTCATGAGGAATAGGTAAAGTGCCATTGTTTTAAAGGGTCAACATGAGCCTTTATATTCCTGTGCTGTTCATATTACCTTATCGTTCTGCACAATTACACTTGATGTTCACATTTGCAGGTTGACTGGATTTTATCAATTCATGGCACACTTTTCTGTTTAATTATAGAAAAAGGTGCTTTCCCCTCATTCTTATTCTGTGCATTTGAGACTTGATTTTATCTTTCCAAACATTCTGTTGTTTGAACAGATAATTTTCTGATAACAAGTGAATCAAGGACTCCCTGCCTTTCCTTTCCTCGACCAGTTCTATGTTTTTCTGAGAGTGAGCTGTGGCCCAGGGCAACAGCTCCATGGTTCCTATATGAAAGAGAAAAATCTGACTCCAATTGTCAGGCTTATTATTTCTACCACTGCCTTGTATCCTTTGTAGGGGACCCCCAATGGCTTTACTCCTATGACCCAGGGTTAGACTTAGAGACAGCAATAAGCCAAACTATGCAGTAATTGGAAACTTGAAAACAGAATATTCTGCATACATTTTGCTTTATCTTAATATTGAAAGAAACTATCAGAGCATTTCATTTATTCATTCAGAGAATCTTGATGGCAAACCTATTTTTTTCCAGGCCCTTGACTGGAATTCAAGAGAAGCAACACTGTCAGCAAAGACAAATTTCTCGAGCAAGTTCTAAAAATTCTGTGCACAGACATTAGAACAGTTACCAATATTCATGCACCCATTTTCTAGATGTGAAAATTTTTTGCTCTTATAGCAGGGCACTATCATTGCCAACCCTCGAGAAGGCCTAGTGGAACTCTCAATAATGAGGATAACTGATTGTTATGGACTGAATGTTGGCATTCCCCCCAACCCCGCTACCATTTGTATGTTGAAGTGCTAACCCCCAATGGATATTTGGAGGCGGGGCCTTTGAGAAATAATAAGGGTTAGATAAGGTCATAGGATGAGGCCTCCGTAACTGGATTAGTGTCCTTTTAAGAAGAGTAAGAAGAGAGACTAGAGTACCTCTCTGCCCCACCTCTCTCCCCAACATAGGAGGATACAGCAACCAAATCGGTCAGCACCATGATCTTGTACTTCTCAATTTTCAGAACTGTGAAAAACAACTGCCTGTTGTTTAAGCCACCCAGTCTATGGCATTATTTTATAGCAGCCTGAGCTTACTAAGACATTAATATTTGTATAGTGAGTAGCCATTTGAAAAGGACTTTTCCATGTGTCATTTCATTGAATCCTAACACCAAACTGATATGGAAGTTATCAGGAGCCCAGTTTTACAGATGAGAAAATAAACTGTTGGAGAGATTAAATAATTTGCCATGGGTCCCACTGTCACTAAGGGGCAGAGCCAGTGCTTGAACTAAGTGCTCTTATTTTAGATTCAGTGCTGTTACTACTATATTACTAAAGAAATAAAGACCAAAGAATCTCCAGGATAAAGGTAGACCCTGTCAAACTGATAAACCAGCATCAGCAACCATTTGTTTCCTGATTTCTAGTTTTATATGAGAAAAAAGCTCCTGTTTGTTTTAGCCACTGAAGTAACATAGTTTATTACCTTCAACTAACAAGAGTCCTAATGGTTACCCCTCCTCAGTCCAGTCTTTTTGTGCAATCAGGTAGATAGTATAGCTTTCCTCTAATCCAGAAGTCAAAATGGGGATTAAGGAAATTAAGGAGTGAAATTAAAGAAGGATATTCTTATGTATTTATCGCACTAACATAAAAGTAATAATCACAATTGTTTTCATCATCGTTATAATGATCTCATAACCAACTATTAGCTTCCTAGGTCTTTTTGTTAGGCCTTCAAAACTCTAAAGTTTTCTTTACAATACCCGTATTTTCCATGTGGAGCCAGGCTGAGTGGACCTGAGATAATTATCATCATGTCCGGAAGATATAAATTTTCTTAAAAGAAACAAGAACACATGTTATTCTGCACATGTTTCCTGTACACATGTAGGATAAAGGACATGTACAAGTAGTCTGCAACTTTTAGGGCAAAGAGTATGATTGGCATTTGTGGGAGTGTCTAATGGGGATAGTGAAAGCAACATGGGATCATGTTTCAGAAAACTCAAGGCAAAACTCATGGGTTGCTTGTCCTAGGGTAAGCCAGCCACCACATCATAAGAACACAAGTAGTCCCATGGAGGAACTCATTTAGAGAGAAACCAACTAGACAGCACCAACTCACAAACTATACAAGTAACTCACTGTGAAAGTGAATCCTTCAGCCCCAGTCAAGCCATCATATGACTGCAGCCTAACTGACATCTGACTGCAACCTCATGAGTGATCGTGAGACAGAACCCCTCAACCAAGTAATGCATGAATCCTGACCTACAGAACCTATGAGTGATAATAAATGATTATTGCCACTTTAGGACATGAAGTTCGGGGTGATTGACTGTTTTACAGTAACAGGTAACTATTCAAACTCTTTCCTGACAGAAGTAGAACAAGCTCAGCTTTCCCCTTTTCATGTAGAAAGGTCACAATCTATCAATCCTTCCTACTTACTTTATAAATGTTTTACTTAAGACAAATACAACAGAATAAAGACAGGTGGCAAGCAATTTGTTCTGTTGCTTCAAATTATGTATAAGTAAATTTTGGTAAAGAAAGAAGTAGTAAGTACAAAATAATAATCCCTACAATTTTCTGTAACTTGAGAGCTGAGAGCATTTTTTTAGGGACAGTCCATGGCACATGTTGAACCCTTGGCTTAGTTTTATCTAAAATGCATGATGTCACCAAGGACTAATATTCCTATTTATGCCCGCAGGTATCAAAATATAACAGAAATTCAAGACTTTAGTTGCAATGCCCCAGTAGGTCATAAGGTAAAAACGCTAGCCTATAAACATGTAGAATATCTCTTTCCGGGCGCATCTGTTTGTATTTGTCTTATTAGCTCACTTTATCTGAGTATAAAATTCCTTAATATATTTTACTCATAATCATCTTTATCACAAAAAAGGAAGAAAAACTATTTTCAACTGGTTTATTTATTTAATAGTTATGTTTATTATGTTTAATTTTCAAATTGGATGAAGAAAACATTTGTTAACCCAGATCTTTCCCCTTAAAAAGAAACATAATAAGACATAAATAATTAGAAAACACTATTTATGTTCATAATTATGGTACATCACTTTAATAAAAAATATTTTTCCTATTATAAACTCACTTGAAAGATTTATAATTAAATATAATCGTAACAGGTAATTTGGATTTTAAATCCTATTCAAATATATTTTGATATTAATCATCTTAAACAATTTAAAAATGA
>NW_016821265.1:0-19806 GCF_001698545.2 Rhinopithecus bieti | reverse complement strand
GAAAAACTATTTTCAACTGGTTTATTTATTTAATAGTTATGTTTATTATGTTTAATTTTCAAATTGGATGAAGAAAACATTTGTTAACCCAGATCTTTCCCCTTAAAAAGAAACATAATAAGACATAAATAATTAGAAAACACTATTTATGTTCATAATTATGGTACATCACTTTAATAAAAAATATTTTTCCTATTATAAACTCACTTGAAAGATTATAATTAAATATAATCGTAACAGGTAATTTGGATTTTAAATCCTATTCAAATATATTTTGATATTAATCATCTTAAACAATTTAAAATGAAATACATTTATGAAAATGGAAAACATTCATTTCATGACAGATAATTAGTATTAACATGACTTATAGGAAGAAAAGCATACTTGTTTTTTATATGTAAGTTTTATATACAAGTTATAATTACTCTGATAGAACTCTGAAATTTATTAAGATATTAAAGACCATTTCTATTATTTAACATATATTTCCAAGTACCTTATTAACTAGGTACTACTAGAAAATAAAAGAACCATGAGATTTATATGTGAAGAAACACATGACATTATGAACCTCATGATGATGGTTGATGATGGTTAATTGTATGTGTTAACTTGGGTAGGCTATGGTTCCAAGTTGTTTGGTCAAACACCAATCTAGATGTTGCTGTGAAGGTATTTTTTAGATGTGATTAACATTTCAATCGGCAGACTTTGAGTAAAGCAGATTACCCTCCATACTGTGGGTGGGCCTTCTCTAATCAATTTTGAAGTCCTTAAGAGAAAAGATTGAAGTCCCCAGAAAAGGAAGGAATTCTGCTTTCAGATTACCTCTGGACTCAAGATTGCAACATCAACTCTTCCCTTGGTCTCCATCCTGCCAGGCTGTCCTACAGATTTTTGACTTTTCAGCTCCCACAATCATATGAGTTAATGGCTTAAAATCAATCTCTCTTTCTGTATGTGTGTATATATACACAATATTATTATATATATTAGTATTATTACCAATCTCTCTCTCTCTATATATATATATATCTACACACACACACAAATTATTAGATACAACAGAAGATAGATGCAAAGAGAGAGAAAGCAGCATTCTAAACTCTAATGATAATGGTGAAATTGATAATACAGGTTAAATATTGGACTGTGAGTTTTCAGATGATGATAACCTAGATAAATATTCTCAGGCACAAGGACTGATTAATGCACAGTATATTTCTAATGACAGAAAGGAAATATGATATTTTAATCCACTTAATTATTCAACAGGAAGAACTTCACCACATAATATTTAGCTGTAAGAATTTTAACAATCCTGTTTTGCTAAAGGATGTGGGATAGATATATTATGTCATTTGTGATGCTTGTGCACCAAAATTTATTTGATACAAAAAGTTTGTTGCATTTCTTTTTTATTATTTATTATTTATTTAAGATGGAGTTTCACTCTTGTTGCCCAGGCTAGAATGCAATGGCATGATCTCGGCTCAGTGCAACCTCCGCCTCCTGGGTTCAAGCAATTATCCTGCCTCGACCTCCCAAGTAGCTGGGATTACAGATGCCCGCCACCATGCCTGGCTAATTTTTTTATATTTTTAGTAGAGATGGGGTTTCACCATGTCAGCCAGGCTGGTTTCAAACTCCTGACCTCAGGTGATCCATCGCTTCAGCCTCCCAAAGTGCTGGGATTACAGGAGTGAGCCACCGTGCCCGGCCTGTATTTCAATTCTTATTAAAATTTCTCATAAGATTGTCTTTCACTATCTCTTTATTCTTCCATAAGAATTTTTAGAGTAACTTAGACATATAAAAAATAAAAAGCTAAAGCATTCATCAGACCTACAAGGCAAATAGTAATGGCTACTTTCCCTGGTATACTGACGGCTGCCTCAGAAACCTGATCTACCTAAACACAACAATCTTTAACCTTCAGCTAAAGAGTTTCTGTACATTATTCATAGTATCATTAAGAACTAGGATGAAACTTATGTTACTTGAATGGTTGTACAGTAGCAGAAAAAGGAAACCATACAGGGTGGCACCTATAAATTCATTATTCAGGCCGGGCATGGTGGCTCAGATCTGTAATCCCAGCATTCTGGGAGGCAGGCAGATTACCTGAAGTCAAGAGTTTGAGACCAGTCTGGTCAACATGATGAAACCACATCTCTACTAGAAATACAAAAAAATTAGCTGGGCATGGTGGTGGGAGCCTGTAATCCCAGCTACTCTGGAGGATAAGGCAAGATAATCACTTGAATCTGGGAAGTGGAGTTGCAGTGAGCGAAGATGGCACCACTGCACTCCAGCCTGGGCAATGGAGCGGGACTCTGTCTCAAAAAGAAAAAAAAAAGTATTATTCAGTGTGTGTCTAAATGCACCTATATTGTAAGTTGGCAGGGTTGGGGGCTGCGTAGGGGTGGGTGGTGCTACCTCTTCTCAAATTTCTTAAATGTAAACCAACCTCTAGGCTTTTTCCTAAGTTCACTTTTCTTTGCACCAGGTACCCTTTCTCTGTGCAAGCTCGGCCACTCCAGGTAACTTTCAAATTCATGTCCAAAAGTAACATCGACTCCTACAATGTCCATGTTTTCAACCATTTCTTTAAAATCTCAGTATGGTCATATAGCTTCACGTTAAGCACATTACTTTGTCTCCCATAATCAACTCCTTGTCCTGAGTTTGTCTCTGGTTACGACATTAATCTTCCAAAGAACTCAATCTCCAACTCTTAGAGGCAGGCCTTCTCTTAGATTGACAGTTTCATACATGCAATCAATGTCAAAATCCTGTTAATTCTAGCTCCACCTTATGTCTCAATTTCACTTCTTTCTTTTTACTCCATGGTCACTGCTCCAGCTTGGGCTCTCTTGCCTAACTGGTCTCACTGACTTCATTTACTCCCTTATCCTCCACAACACACACACACACACACACACATACACACACACACACACACACACACTCTCATGCTGATATTCCTCTTCCACCCCCACTGTTAACAGGTTTAATTACGAACTCTCTTGTCATCAATTCCTGAAATACCCTTCCCTCTCCAGCTTCCTTCTGCTTTTCAAAGTCTTATTCATGACCAGGTCAAATTCAGCCTCCTCCTGGAAGCATTCCACTAAGCCCTCATTTAAAACTCCTCCTCTAGTTTTCTCTCAACATTTTGTAATACTGCTCTACTGAAGGACCTATCCTAAACTGCCTTGCCTAAATATACTTGTCCAAGTACCCACATTTGATTGTGAGCTCTTTAAAGACAAAGGCTGAATCTTACTTTTTTCTTGTATCCCCTCTACCATCTATGATGTTAGATAGCACAGAGTAAGCATTCAAATGTTTGCTGAACTGAACTGAACTCTTTGGTTGCCAGCGGCATCCTAGTGGATGTAAATTTTGAGAGCTGCTTGTAGCTATAACAGGTTGACAGCAGGTGCTAGATGTCAAAAGGAGGAAATTTATATGGTTGACTCCACTTCTTCTAAAATAAGCAACTCTCTAATAGACAATACCTGAGAGGAAGATATTGGCTGGCATTTCGTTAGCAACAGAGATTTCATAAAATGTGGAGAACAACAGAGCCTTTTATTTCGCCATGAAGGATTTCATACATTTGGTTGCAGCAATGAATGATGGGTTGACAAAGCTGCGATAAAACTGTCAGTTAATTCAAAATCATGTGAGAGTTTTTTTTATTCTCATACAGAAGAACATTCTCCCCTTCTATGGCCCTATATACCCATTCTTTATGCAATATAATGTGAACTCTTTTTCTTAAAATTTATGAGCTATCACTAAATTTCTCTAAGAATTCTGGACTGGGTTGAAAAATCCTTAGCTGAAAAAATAATTCCAAAATAAACAACTCCCTCTTAAAACTTGGAATTCTGTTTCAGAAGTCCTTCCCTTGGTTTAAAAGGCCACATTATACACCCTTCATATTCTTCCCATCTCCGGTTCTCTCTGTACCAAATCCATCTCATCATAACAATATGTACCATTTAATGAGCATCTAATATGTGCCACACATTTACTTTAGAAACAGCAGTAATTTTACTTTCTTAATTACCCTACCAGCATAAGTACTATTATTAGCTNTGAAAAAATAATTCGAAAATAAACAACTTCCTCTTAAAACTTGGAATTCTGTTTCAGAAGTCCTTCCCTTGGTTTAAAAGGCCACATTATACACCCTTCATATTCTTCCCATCTCCGGTTCTCTCTGTACCAAATCCATCTCATCATAACAATATGTACCATTTAATGAGCATCTAATATGTGCCACACATTTACTTTAGAAACAGCAGTAATTTTACTTTCTTAATTACCCTACCAGCATAAGTACTATTATTAGCTCCACATGACAGATGAGAGAACCACAGTTTAGGAAAGAGAATTAACTTGGCTAAGGTTACACAGCTAATAGATCATTGGGGTCCACTAGTCTGTACATCTCCAACACATGCAAAAGACAATCCTTTGGTTAGACACTCAAATACATAGAAGTCAAAAGTATCAATAGGAGCAGCAAAAAATGTATATCAAGACTATAATAACCTGAGGTTAGTCCTAATATTTTAAGTTGTCAGATAAATATATCTTCCTATTTTTTTGACTAACCAGCCTTTTCCATTTGATGTGTCTCAGGCTTTAAAATCATATAGACATGGGCTTGAATTCTACTTCCTCACTTGTCATCTTCCTAAGACCCTAGACAAGTTACGTAAGCTCTCTGAGTCTCAGTTTTCTGTCTCTAAAATGAGAATAGTAATATCTAGCTACTAAATTTATAGAGAATAATAAAAATTTTGCAGTATTTCCCACAAAAGGCTTTCCCAAATATTTGTTTAATTCTATTTCCATGTCTTATTCCATCTTTTCCAAAGCAACCTTCTCCTGTCTGCCTTTTAAATCTCTCTTTTTGGGGTGGTGGGGGGTGGGGTGAAATAACTAAACAGCTACCAAAAAGCTCATTAAATATTTTGCACTAAACATTCAAAGCACCCCAATAGAGTATAGTTAAAATAACAAATGCCAACATTCACTGAGCTTTTACTACAACTCTGATCTCAGTGTTCTACATTAATTATTTCATCTAATCCTCCCGACCCATGAGATAGCTATAAGTGAGCCTATTTTACAGAGAAGGAAACTAAGAGCAGATAGTTTACTGAGATTAGTCATTTGTTCAAGGTTACAAAACTAACAAGTGGCCAGTCTAGGCAGCCTGTCTTTTAAAGTAATGCGTGCTATTGCTGTGTAACCCTGAAATGGTAATGGTGGGGGTTACAGAGGGAGAAGCTACAGAAACAAGGCTCTTAAATCCAAATGTTACAGGAACGGCATTCACCAATATTATTTGTGAAATAAACAGAATGATAAAAGGAAGCCGTTCTTTCTTTCCAAATCCTCTTCAGTGCTATGCAAGGTATTATGGTATTATGCTTTGCAGTATTAATAGACATGAACAAGAGTTTCATATAATTCAGACGCCTCCAAGGAAGAAAATTTAAATTCTTCTAACCTTACCTACTTTTGGTCCCCTGACCCAGCCCTTTTGCAGAAGAAAATGACCAGGAATGATTGACAAATTCAGAAACCAAAGAGTTAAAGAAAAATCAGCAATTTGAACATTAGAAAGAGGGAGAATTTTTCATTTGATCGCATTTAGATAAAATGTATTCTCTTACCTAGATTATTACCTCATGATTTCCATCAATATAATTACCTGAATACAACAGATACCATGGTAATAGTTTCATATAGTAAAACATGGTGGTGGCTTGCACACCCAATTACTTGAATTTTAACATGAATATTTCTAGTAGACAGAAATAGCTTTGTACCGAACTTTTCTCTTGATAGACTGCAATAACTATGTATAGATTTTCCCAACTGTTCAGAGTTATGAAATGGGATTTACCAAAGAAAGAAAAATGTTTCAATATAGTATTACATACATATATTAACTATTTTTTTCTTTATTTAGCTGATTTCTTTTTGAGTATTTCTAGAAGTTTCATGGCAATAAAAAGGAAGACCAAAATCATCAAATGAGAAAACACAATTTTATGAGCAAGTATTTTATTTCTGTCCTTTCCCTGAAAACCAAATCTTTACTAAGAAAATTCTATTTTGAATACGATTGAAAGTTTATGAGTATTGAATTTCCATCCCATTTTATAGATTTCAAATGGAGAGATAAACCGAAGTGTAGCAGGGCTGCAAATGACATTGTTTAGATAAACATATCTTGTCAGAATATCCTGGTACCATTTAGAGGCTCCAGGCATATTTGGAACTAAGATTCCAGCTTAGGCTCTTAATAAGCAATATGACACGTCTCGACAGATACTTGCTTTTAAGAAAATGCTTGCTTGGACCATTTGGATTAGAGTCTTTCCACTATGCTGCCAATATTCATAAAGGTATTCATTCCTAAAACACAAAAGCTTAGAAAAGAAGAACTATTCAAATCACTGAATATTGGCAGAGAGATACAAACTTGCCCTCTGGTCATTCATTTTTAATCTCTATCATGAAAAAGTCAATGCAATATCAAAAAAATGCAGGGGATAATGGAAAATGTTCAGACAATGTTGAACAAATACTGTATAATACATTCATGTGATTTTCCTCTTAGGGAAAAAATTGAAGTTATTTTTCATTAGTAAAATAACAAACGACTCTCTGTATAGTATGTTCAGATTTGCATAAACATCATTGCCAAATTTCCATATTTCTCAGGCAAGAAACTGATCACTTATCTGTGTAATGGGAATTCAGTCTCATATTGAGCAAATCACTCACTAAGATTCACTCTTTTGGGTCAGTGTGTTCCAACCTGTTGGAGAACCCTCAAGGCTCCAGTATGGTGGAGGAATGCTCTGCTAAATCGATTGTACAGCTATCTATGTTGGTCATTACAAGGCAATTTTGCTCTTGCCTTGCAAGTTATACATATGACATCCTATAATTTACACAAACTTATAGAATATAAGTGCATTCTTTCTTGTTCAAATTAGCTATGCAGAGGTTGACTAGTTTCTTACCAACTCTGTTCCTCTTCCTAGGCTCAACAGTGTACACTATTCCCATACTTTCCTCGCAGTTAGGTGTGACCATGTGACAAGGTCCATCCAACAGAATATGAACAAAATTAACACACACCATTTCCAGGCCTGGCTCACGACAAATTTTCATGAGTAATACTTTCTTCATCTGCCCATTAAATGCGTATGAGTCTTATGCTCTGAACACAAAAGATGGAAGGAGTTTGGGTTCCTGAATGACTTCAAAGAGGGCTGCTTATTTTGGACTACACTAAAATAAAGAAATTTCTACCGCAGTAAGACTCCAAGATTTGGGAGATTACCTGTTATAGTGGCTAGTGTTACTAAAATAATACATTAGCATACATCCACAGTCATTGTTTAAGGAACAATGAAGAGTTAAAATTTCAAAACCAAGAACAGCCTATGTTAATTAGCAATCCCAACAACTGAAAGAAGACATGTCTTTAGGAAGTGAATCAAAACATACATAATTGCAGACAAAAGAAGTATTTAGTCTTAGTCCAATGATTAAGGTCATTAACAAAAGCAACAAAACAAGATGGGAAATGGTAAACATACTAGAAAGAGCACAGATTTTCAAGCCTGAAAGAGACATTTACAAATTCCAAGCTCTGTTCTTTGCTTGTTTTGTAAACTTCAGCAATTTGAATAACTGATCTTGGAACTTGTTTTCTCATCTGTAAAATGGGGATTATAAAATATAGCTCACAAGATTCTGTAAAGATTTTTTACACACAAACAGAAACACACACACATGCACACACTATCTAATGCTTATGAGGTACTGAATAAATACTAGCTATTATCAATAAGTATTTACCCAATATGTGGAAGTATGACTAATAATATTTTAAAATATTAACCTTTTACTCTGGTTACTCTTTCACTTTCCCCAACATATTGACAACTAGTCATTTCCTTGGGGAAGGGTTAACATAGCAGAATATAAATTATGAAGACGTAGATTCTCATGGTTTCCGAGTTTCAAAAGTCTAGGCCTGGTAAAAGACAAAAGATTTCAAAGACAGAAAAAAAAGATGGCTGAAAGGTTTTCCTCCTTCCTGCACTACAAAGGATTCCTTGGGTTATAGGAAGGAAAATGAGGGGATATTGCGGAGGAAGCAAGACAATTCAATACCAGTGTGTGCCCCTGGAGGGAAGGAAGGTAGAGAGAAGTGAGGAAACCTAGAGAGATCTGAGAGAACCTGAAAGCAGAGCTGACCTGGACCTCATTTCTGAGGAGAATCTCTGAGGGAAACCGGGTGGCGAGTTTCTCCTGCTCCTTCCTCTATCACTCTTCCTGACCCCATGGAAACCCACTGACACAACACACAATCACTGTGAATCACTCCCCATTAAACACATAGGAGTGTATGTCAGAAGAAAAGAATATGCACAGCATCTAGTCAGATGGGTCTTACCAAAGTTCCTGCCCACCCTAGTATGGCATAAGATACAGTACGATGATTTTTGATATTAAAAAATGGGGGCATCAAAGTAGCAGAGACATATCCAGATCTGAAAGTCACTGCAGACGGGAATGAAAGGTGGCCCAGGAAGAAGTCACTGCCTGCTTAGACCAACAACCAAGGATATGAGGGAGAGACTAGCATCTCCATGGATGCCAGCCCAGATGACAACTAAAGAACAAATGTTCTGCCACACTGTGGTCACCACACCCATCACTGCATGCTTTGCAACTATATAAGCCCTGAATTGATTTAAAAATGTATTTCTTCTATTCAATGCAATTACATTCAGTTATTAAAAGGTAACATTATGGACTGAAAATCTCAGCACAATTGTTATCATTTACAATTATTTCACATTAGGTTTATAAATGTGAAGGGGGTATATGAACTTAAGTTGTTATTGAAACTTCGCATGCATCTTGCTTTGAGTGTCCCATACTTGTTAGAAAACTTACTTCGATCCGTAATGATTGTTCTAGCCTCTTGATTGCTGGTCTTGTTTTTCAAATTCTGGGCAGCAGTAATGAGTTCTTCCAACTGGGGGCGCCTCTGTTCCAAATCCTGCACTGTTGCCTGTAAGAACAAATACCGCTTAGTATCGGGGTTCTTCAGTGTTGTGTATTCCTTTTACATAATACAAAGTAAAATACAGTTGTAAGACCAGCCAAAACACTTTTAGAAATAAAAAAGATGTCACTGTGTAAGGGTTTATAGAAAACAATTTAACAGGAAATATGTTTCATTCTTAGATATCAAAATATTTCAAATGAAAATCTTGATTATAGATTTTCTTCTTTATTTAAAGGCTCATATGGAGTCATTCCAGAGTACCTCGGATTACTTAAACCACTGTAAGAGTGCCTTGGAGTAAGAAATGTTCATTCTGAATTACGACAATGTATTTAAAAGATAGATAGCTTATTTATACTACAATATCATTGTGCTGGTGTGATGTCAAAATTTTGGGAATATATTTATTTTTAAAAACGAAAAAGCACAGAACCAATTTTAAGAGATATTACTTATTTAACTTCACCGCTACCCTACCCCCTGAGCATTCCTCACCTGTCAAACGAAAAAGGTGGAAGCTAGATTGGAGCCTAAATCAGCTTTTTCTCCTAAGCGGCCTGTCCAAAGAATCACCAAACCTTTTTGCCTCACCCCAGAACTTAATTAACATTAGTGGGAAAGGGCGCTGCAAATCTTGCCGATTTTAAATAAATTATCTAATTAACTTTATGATATTAGGCAGGGTTTGGAGAGCATCAGGCTTAGGGGAGGTTGTATTCCTATTTCCCTGTATTTATGTAAATGGACTTTAATATGCACTATTTTAAATAAAAATACAAAATATAACAAAGTCAACAATTTTTTAATATTTACAGGTAGTAATGTAAACCATTAAGATATTCTTCCCTTTCTTCAGTGTCTATTGTCTCTGTCATCTTAGTCTCTCTGGATTTAAGGACCAAAATCGCAGAGATATTTATGAGGAAATTGATGAAAAAAAGGCATCTGACTAACTCTGGTTCTAAAACTCAATAAATTTTATTTTAATTGGGGAAACAAAAGTAATATTTACTGTTAGTTTGTAAGCAATATGTGACAGATGTTTTATCTACATTTTCTCATTTTTTTTAATAACAACCACACTAGTAAACAAGCCAGCAAGTTTGTATAATTTTAAATATGATGTTCTACCACATGAAGCCAATGAAGATGAAGAGATGAAAGTGGTAGATAGTAATGCATCTGAAACTTATATGAAACTTAGTTATTTACTCTGTTCTTTGACTCCTGCTGATTTTCTAATCATTTTTGGTTTTGGAAAGGCCAAATTTTGATCATTACATAGTGTTTCTTTTGTGAAGAGGTAGGGAGACAGGCTTTGTGATTTAAACTCAATTGCTTTGGGTAATAGTAAAATAATGCAACAAACTTATCCAAACATTGTACATCTACTCCAGGCACTTTCTACTCTCTGTATTGAAAAATTGGAGGGGCTAACTTTTAACACATTTTCCACATTTGTAAGCTGTGATTGCTCAGAAGAAAAATCCAATTTTCAGGTTTCTAACTTTTATGGTTTCTTTATACAAAAGAGTGTTTGAAATATGGAACAAACTGCCAAAGACAGCTATTGAAGTAAGTGGCATAAGTCAGTTGGAGAGTACTGAACAAATTTTAAATAGGAACCATATAGTAGCAGATAGATTTTATGAAATAAGATGTTTCCCAGTGTTAGAATGTGAAACTCTGGTCATCTGTGACATGGGAAGCTGAAAGGTTGCTTTGGAATTGCCTACCCTAAAATGTTTGAATATGTTCAATAGAATTTTTAAAACGGACTTACCCAGAAATCTCAGATGAAGTCAAATTTTCACCTCAAAGTTAACAAAGAACTTTAAATACACAGAGCTGGCAAAATACATTAATTCATTTACTCATCCATTCATTTTAATAAATATTTTTAAGCACTGGGCACTATTCTAGGCACTATGCATGTGGCAGTGGACAAATATGTTCAGTATAGTGTGTATCTTAAATGAAAAATTGTGTTTTTTGATACTTGGAAATTTTATATAACAAAGATTATCTTTATTGGGTTGTTCTTCTTTGATTTGATATTAATTCACCCTCAAATAACCAGTTTTTTTGCTTCTCAGTTTTAGATACATTACTCAATGTTTGCTATACTTTTTTTCCTTCTTTTAAGATTTCAAAGTTCATTTAAGAAATCTGTTGTAAAAGTAACTTGATCAACTTTAATCTGAACCTTACCAGGCTCTAAATTAAACCTGACCATAATGAACAACTTTTATTGCTGAAATTAGCAAGCATGTCAACTTAGACTCAAAACAAGCCATTTTCCTCTCTAATGAACAAAATAGGTCTCAGGGTATTGTGAAACCTGTTCTCTAGTTGGGTGATTCTCTAATTCTGCTGACAGACACATGCTTTGTAAGCACCTGAGAAGATTATTAATGACATCTTTTGAAGCAGCCTCCTTAAAAATCTAAGGAGATTCACAACTGCAATACAACTATGCATTTCTAAAATATTTCAAAACAAAATTTCAACTTTTTATCCCACTCTTTGGTCAACACATACAAACATTCATTTCAACAAAGAAGCTGTAAAATAATAATGTATATTGCTATGGGATTTATCATACACTAATAGGCTCTTTACTTAGTGGTCTTTTAGTATAGCAGAATGGGAATTTTCTCCTTTGATTCCCTTTCTAGAAATAGAGGGATTTAATATGGCATACACTTCACTTCAGTATTTTTTCATTAAGACACCATAAAAACAGTGGTTAAAATAATTTCTTGCTAATAAGAACACAAATATATAGTGAGAGTAATGATTATTTTCATTTGGTTTCCTTTTAGTGTATTCTATTTACTTGCTACTATAATTTCTTTGACTTCACAACTTAGTTTTATAATTCCAGAACTTCTCAAATAAACTCACCTTCATCTCTATTCCTTCCAGCCACCCACAGATGAGAAAACACCTTAGATCTAATCATTATTCAAACTACTTGCCTCCAAAATATCCATCTACCAAATTCTGTTCTCTACCCCCAATCTGCTACCCCTATCAGATGTTACTCTCCCAAACATGCTGTTCCTAGTATTATTTTCATCCTCATATGACCTCTGGTTCTTTTCTGTTTCCTCAACCTAGCTTTAGTCATAACAAACAAGTAGAATGCTAATTGTGCTTATTTATTTCTCTGATATGATCCCAGATAGTTGTTACACAAATAACTTAAGTGAACAAAACTAAAATCATTACATGCTTACCAGTACCTAAGCATGATAATTGATTGTGTCTACATGGATTCTATCATTCTAGAAGAAACAAAACACAGGAGAAGGAAGGAATCAATGCTATTTCTAAGGAGTCATAAGTCAGCTACTGGGCTTTACTAAAAACAGCTTACCCCTTGGAGATGAGAATTCATCATGGATTCCACTAGCTGAGCAAAGATGGAGGAAAAAAAAAATTCTTCAAATACAAAGTGAATCAGAAGTCTTTAATCTTTAATCCCCCCAGAGTTGAGTGAAGTGGTTATAAATAGCAACCTTATGAAATAGGAAGTTAAACAGTGAAACCATACGTATTATAACTAGGGTATTTTAGGCTTTTAGACAAAATTACAATTTGTTATTGTATTTATTAAAATGGAATTCCATCTAAANAGCTTACCCCTTGGAGATGAGAATTCATCATGGATTCCACTAGCTGAGCAAAGATGGAGGAAAAAAAAAATTCTTCAAATACAAAGTGAATCAGAAGTCTTTAATCTTTAATCCCCCCAGAGTTGAGTGAAGTGGTTATAAATAGCAACCTTATGAAATAGGAAGTTAAACAGTGAAACCATACGTATTATAACTAGGGTATTTTAGGCTTTTAGACAAAATTACAATTTGTTATTGTATTTATTAAAATGGAATTCCATCTAAATAATACTCAAATTAAAACTCTATATGTTGCCAGGCGTGGTGGCTCACGCCTGTAATCCCAGCACTTTGGGAGGCTGAGTCGGGCAGATCACGAGGTCAGGAGATCGAGACCATCCTGGCTAACATGGTGAAACCCCATTTCTACTAAAAATACAAAAAATTAGCCAGGCTTGGTGGCGGGCACCTGTGGTCCCAGCTGCTTGGGAGGCTGAGGCAGGAGAATGGCGTGAACCTGGGAGGCGGAGCTCGCAGTGAGCTGAGATTGTGCCACTGCACTCCAGCCTAGGCTACAGAGCGAGACTCCATCTCAAAAAACAAAACAAAACAAAACAAAACAAAACAAAACAAAACAAAACAAAAAAACTATATGTTGAGTTGAATATTTAGTACTTATATGTCTAAGAAAAGACTTTAAAAATCAAACTTGTCATATTTTATATTTTCTATAAAATCAACAATCTACATAGCATAAATGCCCATGATTTTCAAATGCTACCATTTTCAGTAAATAAATATGAATTAAGCTGAAATGTAACAATGTAGAACTGATGCTACTTCATTTACAACTTCAAAAAAATAATATTAAGAATTCAGAAGGTAAAAGAGTTTAAGGAACCATTTTATGTATTGAAGAAAATAAGCATAGAAGTCAGGGAGGTACTAAATTGCAGCCTTTCTAGTTACTGAAAGGGTTTTACTGGTGGGGATGCTAGTAATCTGTCTAGCTTTCAACCATCTCACTGAGCATCTTCTTCTGGCTTCTATTCTTGCATTTGGATGCCTCTCCAAATAGAGTGGCCAAATCGAAAACCATCCTTATTGTCTTCCACTTACTTCCTCACTTCTCATTTCCATTTTATACTGGCTTGGATATTGATATTTTCCTATTTGGCCAACCTTCCCTACTTCTTTTTTGAATGTTCTACCAGCACCTCCATTGGTAACTTCTTAAGAATCTTCATAACCAACTTCATAAACATCTTCTAACTGCAGTTATCCTTTTTTTGTTCTTTATTCACTGCATAAATACTTTATAAGATACATTTTATTTTTACATAATTTCAAGCCTGCAGAATATTTGCAAGATAAAGAACTCCCATGTACCCCTTACCCAGATTCACCATTTGTTAACATTTTGCCACATTATTTTAAATCATTTATCATTTTATCATTCTCTCTGTGTGTGCAGATATATAACTGTATATGTAATAATTTATATATATATATTTCTGAATCATTTGAGAATAATTTGCAGATATCATACCCTTTACCCTTAAATACTTTAGGTTTTATTTCTTAATAGCAAAGACATTCTCTTAAATAACCTCAGCTCAGTTTCAAAGTCAGGAAATTTAGCATGGCTTTAGTACCATAATCTTATCCATATTCTATATTCAGAGTATGACAATTAACCCATTAATGAGCTTTATAGTTATATTTTTATTTCCTTGTCTGGTCCAGGCTCATGCTTTTAGTTGTCGTATCTCCTTAGTCTCTTTTAAGTTGAAATAGTTATTTGCCTTTCTTTGAACTTTATAACAGTGACAGTTTTGACCAATAGAGGCCAGGTATTTTGTAGAATATCCCCGAAATTTGAGTTACAGCAATTTTTTAAGTGCTTCAGTTGTGTCACTCATTGAGCTAGGTGCAGGGGCTGTAGCAGTGAAGGAGAAAATAATTCCTGTTCTCAAAGAGAAAACAAACCAGGAGTGATGACAGGCAATGAGAAAGCAGTTGCAATAACCTGAGGTATTATGGTAGAGGAAACACGGAGAGTTATCAGAGCACATGGCAGAGATATCACATGAAATATAAAGGCCAAAGACAGTCTTCTGAAGGAATCAAGCTTAAGTAGTCCTCAGCTTTCCTTTATTTAAATTATACAAAATAGTTTTAAACACCACTGCTCCTCATACCCAAGTGGCCACCATGAGAATATGCAGACCTTCTATTATTGGGTCTTAACTGACTGAGGACTCCTGTTACTGCATTTTGAAATCCATGATTGCATTGCACCAAAGCCAAGCTTCTCACAGACTGCAACTCACCAATGATTGGGTGTGGTGGGAATACTAAGGCAGAGAGCCTTCCTTGGGAGACATGGGACTCCTTTGCCTGGCTCTGCCTCAATGACTTCCCAAAAGCTTTGCCAAAATTTCCTTCCACTAGACTGCACACTGGGATGCTTCCATCCAGCCTTCTCTCCCTCTCTTTTCCTTGCAGGGTCAGAATTGCGTCTTCATCTAACGTCTCTTGCACATTCCCTGGCTTCCTCCTTATTTTCTTTTACACAGATATTTCCACTAATAAAATATTGTCCCATTTTATCCTGTCTGGGTACATAAAACCTCAGGTCTTGACTAATACACTCACTTTTGTCCTCCTAGACCCTAAACCTCTCATCAACTCTTCAGGTCCACGTAACATGATGGTTCCATGACACTACTATATGAATGTGTAACTGTCAATTATTGAATATTAATTAGTAACAAAGGTTTCTTCATGCCTCCCACGGGCTGGCCTCTTAAGATGCAATTCAAGTAAATATATATTTTTACATACTACCTCTATTTAGAAATCACTAAGGCAGGTGCATGACCATTATTTCCAAAGAGCGCACAACTTAACTGGAGGAAAATAAGAGTATTCAGACGTGTTACATGGTAATTGTGGAGTTCCATTCAACACATGTAGCTCAAGAACTGTAGGAAACTAAAGCAAGCCACCAGGAATCCTTTACAGAAAACAACAACTAGGTTTGCTGAAAGACATGGCAAAACGAACTTTGGGGCAAGTTTCCAGACGATGGAAGACAGAAAGTTAAGATTATTCCACCTCTCTGAGTGAGAAGTGCCCTGGGTAGACAGAGACCTCAACCAGGACTAGATTTTTGAACGTATAACTTGTGCAGTTAGTTACACAAGGATCTGCATTAGAAGGGATTCATACTTGGTTTCATGCTCTACTGTTGCCATCTTGAAATTCTTAATAATTTTTTTAACCAAGGGTCCTGTGTTTTCATTTTTCACTGGGCTCCACAAATTACATACCTGATTGTGACCTCAACCCTAAGGTTAGTGGAGAATAAAAGTTATGTGTCTTGGCTGAAGCACTGGTTAATTGTTGATGGGAAGAACACATTTAAACACAAATTAAATGATGTCAATCAAATTCATCTTGCTTAATTCCTGAAAATGCATTTCAAATTTCTGGAAGGAACAGTTATGAAGCTAAAAAATCTATTTAGGGGGAAATCTGGCCTCAGGGAAAGCAGAACAGGACAGTTAGAAGTGGTTCCAAGGTAGGACTGTCATCACTATCAATGGTTATTGGAGAACAAAAGTCACTACAGGAAAAATGAAGTAGGGAAACTATAAAGTGTAAGTGGTGAATCATCTGAGGAAGAAATTGGAGATTAAAAGGAGATCCTGTGGCTTCAGCAACAATGATGGCTGCTGAAATCTCAAATGACATCTCTAGGTTTAGCTAAGTATTAGTTGTTTCCAAGGCTAGGATGGACTTGGGAAATATGCAAGAAACAACTGATAATTTGTTTTAGAAACATTTACTAAACTGCAACTATTTGCCAAGCACTCAGCTAGTACACAGAGACAAATAAAACTTGTCTTATTTTTTCAAGGAACTTATAATCTAGCAAAAAAAATACTGATAAACACTTATTTTTTGTGTAATAATACAATGGGAAGTAATACCAATAACAACAACAATAGTTGTTTATTGAGTGCATACCATATGCCAAAAGAGTCTATCACTGCATACTGGTTAAAAGAATGAACTCTTGAGTCAGGCTTTCTGAATTTGCATACTGGCTGCCACTTATTAGGTTTACTATTTTCACTATGTTACTTAAATGCTGTCTGTATCATTTCCAATACTGTGAAATGGAGATACTGAGTCTCTACCTCTCAGATTCATTATGAGAATTAATAGAGTTAATATTTGTAAGGTGTTTAGAACATTTCCCATTTCATAGTAAGAACAAAAAAGTTTTAAATAAAAACTATTAGTCAATGTAATTATCATAATACTCTGTGAGGTGGGTACTAATATTGTCCCTATTTTACCAGTAAAGAAAATGAATGGAAAAGAAGTTAAACAATTTGTCTAGGATCACATGTTAATAAGTGGCAGAACTTCTGACATAGGTAAGTTGGCCCCAAAGCCCACACACTTAAGAACTATAATATAGCATGTTATACTTACAAGGTACTTATGTCATAGTATAATACAAAGTAGCTATATGATAGTATGATACAATATAGGAATGAATAAAGGGACAGGGATATGAAATGAGAACACAAAAGGGGAAATTATTTTATTCAAGGACAGATTATATTCTGAATCAGTCATGGTTCTTGCAATAAATAGTTCATTCAAACTAGGATGAGGAGGCTTTCCTCCTCAAGGCCTGAAAGGCTAAGGGGAGGGACTAGTTAGAGAAGTAGCTGCAGGGAGAGGACGTCTTGACAGGAGCTGGGGCTGTGAGTAAAGGAACCTAGCCATCCCTTGACTCACTCTCCTCTCATCCATTGATCTGCTGATGCCTCCCAACAGAAGGACCAAGCCAATAGAGAAGCAAGCCCAATGCTGCTGCCATATTCGTCAGCCTCCTAGGGTAGAACAACACATTAGAGATTGGATCTGAGAAAGTATCCAGCAACAGTATCAAAAGAAAAATAATAATAATGACCACAACTATTGAAACAAATCAGTGAAGGAAATGACCACATATGGGAATTCTCAGCAAAGACTTCATATGAAGTACGACACTACGGTTGAACTCTGGAAGATTTGGCTAGAGAATAAGAAGAACATCATAAGGGAAAGACAGGCATGAACAAAGGCATGGATGTAAACTAAAGCCTCAAATGGTTTGGCTAGAGTCTAGAATTCTTTACAAATAATGGCAAATAACCTTAGGTAGACATAGTGGAAGCAGTATACTGTTGGCTTTTTAAAAATCAGTTTGAGGTTTTGAATTTTATCACAAGGACAACTGGGAAGCAGCAAACTTGCAGAAGAAAACTAAGGCTATAGGAGCAAAGCTTTTAGTAATCCTGCACCTCCATACGTCTTGTTCTTTCTGGTTGGGACACATTTCTCAATTCTTGGTCCATTCCTAGAAATATAGTTAACAGATACCCATAAGTAAAAAGTGTTGATTGACCAAATCGCTGACTACAATAAAGGGAAACAGTGGTACAAGAAACAAGTAATTAGAGACTTGGGAGAGATCAAGAATACATACAAATGGCAAACAAGCATATTAAAAGGTGCTCAACATCATTGAATTATTGATAACCAGAGAAATGAAAATCAAAATTACAATGACATATTATCTCACACTCATTAAAATGGCTTATATCCAAAAGACAGGCAATAACCAATGCTGACAAGGTTGTGAAGAGAAAGGAACCCTTGTATACTGTTGGTTGAAATGTAAATTAGTACCACCACTATGGAGAACAGTTTGGAGGTTCCTCAAAAAACTAAAAATAGAGCTACCATATAATATAGCAATCCCATTGTTGGGTATATACCCAAAAGAAAATAAATCAGTATATTGAAGAGCTATCCGCACTCCCATGTTTATTGCAGCATTATTCACAATAGCCAAAATTTAGAAGCAACCTAAGTGTCCATCAGTAGATGAATGGACAAATAAAATGTGGTACCTATGCACAATGGAATACTATTCAGCCACAAAAAGAATGAGATTCTGTCATCTGCAACAACATTGTTGGAAATGGAGGTCATTATGTTAAATGAAATAAATTAGACACAGAAAGACAAACGTTGCATGTTCTCACTTATCTGTGGGATTTAAAATGGAAAACAATTGAACTCATGGATATAGAGAGTAGAAGGATGGTTACCAGAGGATGGGAAGGGTGGTGGGGAGGTGGAAATGGGGTGGGGACAGTGAATGGGTACAAACAATTAGTTAGAAAGAATGAGTAAGGACTAGTATTTGACAGTACAATGGGGGGACTATAGTCAATAATGATTTAATTGTACATTTTAAAATAACTAAAAGAGTATAATTGTATTGTTTGGAACATAAAGAATAAACGGTTGAGGGGTTGAATATCCCATTGTCCATGATGTGCTCACTACATATTGCATGCCTGTATCAAAACATCTCATGTACCAAATAAATATATACACCTGCTATGTACTCACAAAACTTAAAATATAAACATAAAACAAAAGAAACAAGTAATTAGAATCAGAAATGCATGGAAATTGCTAGAACACATGTTCCTTTTCTAAGCATTGTTTATCTGTATTATAAAATCACTGATCATTTGGCTAACTTTAAAATAAAAAAAATATGATAGCTGTTTAAGAAATCACTATTAGCTATTCAAACTTAAAAAACAATAAGACAGTCTGTGAAATTTATTTCTCTATTTCTTTGTAGTAACGTTTCAATTTGTTGATATTTTGGGAAATTAAAAAAACTCTTAAGCCTAACATTGCATGTTCTCACTCATAAGTGGGAGTTGAACAGTGAGAACACATGGACATAGGGAGGGGAACATCACACACCAGGGCCTGTTGAGGGGTTGGGGACAAGGGGAGGGAGAGGATTAAGACAAATACCTAATGCACTGGGGGCTTAAAACCTGGATGTTGGGTTGATGAGTAAGCAAACCACCATGATACATGTATACCTATGTAACAAACCTGCACGTTCTGCACATGTATCCCAGAACTTAAAGTAAAATAAAAATAAATGATTGG
>NW_016821264.1:0-1371 GCF_001698545.2 Rhinopithecus bieti | reverse complement strand
TCTTTTGTTTCTTCTATTAATTAAAGGCACTATCATTCACTCAATAGCTGAGGTAGGGAACAAGGCATTACTGCATGCCTTACTCTTCTCTGTGGCCCTCACCTCCACATCAGCCTTATCCAGTTACTATGTTCTATAAACAGTGATTTCAAAATATCTTTCGAATCCCTTCACTCTATTCGTCCAAATCCACCACAGATATTCACATTAAGACAAAAATTCCTATTCTGAATAATCCACGACTTTGCAACTCGCCTAAAGATTTTTGCATTGATACATCATCTTCCCAGTCCTAAAAAGCATTGCAAGGTACTCTTCTGAAAGCTTGGATTTGGTTATGTTTATCTCCACTTAAAAACCCCTGGCTTTAAACCCAGCTTCCTTGAGATGACTAGAAAAATTCTTTATTATTCAGTTTCTGTTTTTCTCTCCAGGAGCATCTCATTCTTCCCACTGCACACTCCAAATTTATTAAATACGTATTTTTTAAATTACCAACTATGCCATAAACTTTGCTAATATTTCATACTTAGTAAGCATAAGCTGTTCTTTCCATCTGAATATCTCTTTAATTCAAGTGCTAATAAATGCTTTGGATCAGAGTTTAAATGTTTCAACCCTTTCTGTTTCCCCAATCTAGTAAGAATAACACACAAACATCACACCATGTGATCTACTCTTGTAACATCCCTTTATCTTTGCTGTTCTTTCCTTAGACATTCAACTTCAAAGAGTACCTGTGTGCTTGTATTAATTAATACAATAACCTTATGTTTACTTCTATTGTTTTAAAAGATGACTAGTTTCTGTCCTAATCTCTATAAAGAATATTTTAAAAATCAACACCCAGTGCCTAAGAGAGGATGTGCATATTGAGGGACAGTGATCACAATGGGAAGCAATGTAAAGACAACAAAAATGTGACTGTCATCTTTAACCTACTTTTTAAAACCTGGCCTGAGGAGGCTGGGCACAGTGGCTCACACTTGTAATCCCAGCACTTTGGGAGGCCGGGGCGGCTGGATTACCTGAGGTCAGGAGTTCCAGACCAGCCTGACCAACATGATGAAATTGTTTCTGCTTAAAAAAGAACAATAACAACAACAACAACAAAAATAGTTAGGTGTGGAGAGGGGCGCTTGTAATCCCAGCTATTCTGGAGGCTGAGGCAGAACTTGGGAGGCAGAGGTTGCAGTGAGCCAAGAACCTGCAGTTGTACTCCAGCCTGGGGGACAGAGCGAGAATCCCTAGCCAAAAAAAAAAAAATAAATAAAATAAAAAAATAAAAAAATAAAAAAATAAAAAAATAAAAAACTGACCTGAGGAAAGGAGAGGAAGCTAACATTCCTTAGATTTGTGTGTTCTTTGATG
>NW_016821263.1:0-1239 GCF_001698545.2 Rhinopithecus bieti | reverse complement strand
GAATGATATTCTGTGATCTAGGAGCTATCTTCTAGAATAATTCATATGAAACTTTAGTTGCTGATAACACACATATGATTATAATATCAAGCATACCGTTTTTGTAGTCTTTTATTTTCCTTTAATAATTTATGAGAAAAGATGGGGGAAAAAGGCTTCTCTGATAACTAAAATAGTCTTCCCATCACACATCTCCATCCCCTTACTCTGCTTACTTTTTGTTATAGCACTCTCATTACCTGACATTGTATTTCCTATTTATTTACAGGTATTACGTTTTTCTTATTACAACGTAAATTCGGTGGGATAGAAACTTGATTGGTTGTTTACCACTGCACTGATAGTGCCTACGACACTGCCCAGCTCTGAGGCCACCTATCTATTTATTAAAGACCGAAGTAAAAGTCCTAAACCCCAACAGACTGAAGGACCCTTTTTTGGCTAAAGACCCCCAAACTTTAAGTTCCTAGTCATGGCACATGGCAGAACAGAAGGCTGGTCATGACCCATTTGCTTCCAATCCCTTTCACCTTTCTGATCATTAGATTTTCTCAAAAGTCAGCTTGAGAAAATCAAAGGCTGAAAGACTCTTTCATTTACTTCATCAGAACACTCCCCCACCACTCCACACTCCTGTTTTTATGGTTCCAACATAACAGCTATTCCAGTCCACAGCTTCTTCTTGATAAACAACTTACAGCCTTGGACTGGTTTTGACTGGTCTCCCAAGGATACACATATCATGGACTTCTGTCCTACATTTACCCTTTTAATGTATAGGTCCTACTTATAATGCATTTAAATGTTAAATCTCTACCCTAAAGTGATCATAGGACTTATGTTAACCTAATATGCATGTGTACAGTCTCCTTCCTGAGTATTCATAGCTCCTCCTGTAGCATGTTGAACATGTATACTTGGCTAACATTCAGCATATGTTTCTGTCTTACCCTCTACCTCCCTTGAAGTGCCTGCCTCTGGGCAGAAGCCTAGGCTACACTTCCCAGTCTGTCAGAATAACCACCTGGCAAGCTGCAACCCTTTATGCAAAATAAAGCTCTCCTTTCCAAATGTACGAACTTTGTCATCCTTCAGCTGACACTATAAATGCAAAAGAGGGGCCAGGCACGGTGGCTCACATCTGTAATCTCAGCACTTTGGGAGGCTGAGGCGGGCGGATCACCTGAGGTCAGGAGTTCAAGACCAGCCTCGCCAACATGGCAAAACCCTGTCTCTACT
>NW_016821262.1:0-383 GCF_001698545.2 Rhinopithecus bieti | reverse complement strand
GGTCTCAGCTTTGTTACAGTCTGCTCTTGATCTTCGAGGACCTTTCAATTCTCAAACTTGTGATGCTGCAAATACTGGAGGGAGCCTGGAGCCTCAGGAGCTGGCCACGGTGCTGAAAGCAGCCCCTTCCTGCTTCCCTGGAGCAAGCGGGCAGGAACATGCCCTCTACTTCTCCTACCTCCAAAAATATCTCCACACTGAGAATATCATAGATTTTAAAGGGACATGGATTAGGAGTATTTTGAGTGTCAAAAAGTCTTATTATGGAAGAAGAGATTATTTTACGCCAGAGGGCAGACTTAACACTGGTGGGTGAAAAGAATTCATCCAATTTTAACTCAGAGTAAGGAGGCAAGATAGTGCAGAGACAGACTGTGAGATTT
>NW_016821261.1:0-1369 GCF_001698545.2 Rhinopithecus bieti | reverse complement strand
CTCCTAGCGCCTCCTGGGAGTTGTAGTCCGCTCGCTCATCTCAGTTTCCTCTCCTCTGCAGAGTCCGGTCTTTTCCTTTTCACCGGAGCCTGGGGCTGGAGATGAGGCCCGAGGCGGGGCTCCCCGACTTCCAAAACGCAGACGCTGCCTTCTCGGGGCCCCAGGGGTGGGGTGCCGGGGAGCAGCCCCACCCCCCAGTGCCCGCTCCACACCCCTGCCCGGCCCCCCAGGCTCCCCGCGCTCCTCTGGCGGAACCCCCTTGCACTCGCCTCTGCACACGCCCCGGGCCAGTCCCACTGGGACCCCGGGGACAACACCACCCCCCAGCCCCGGCGGTGGCGTCGGGGGAGCCGCCTGGAGGAGTCGTCTCAACTCCATCCGCAACAGCTTCCTGGGCTCCCCTCGCTTTCACCGGCGCAAGATGCAGGGTATGGGGGCATGAACTGCTGAGTCCTAATGTGTGGAGGGGGCTAGGAGCTAAAAATCTGGTCCCAGGGATGTCCCTCTGGCATGTCTAGAGAGGAAGGGACTGGGGGCCTGGATTCCCAAGTTCTAGAGAAGAGGGGGTTTGGAGCAGAAGTGCACCTGTTGGGGAGAGAGGTGGGGCCTCTAATTCCGCAGGAGGGCCTCCATTGAAGGGCACACCCCTTTGGGGCTCTGGATCACCTCCCATTGGCCCGTGGTTTGTGAGCCCCGTCCAGGAGGGATGGCTTGGCTGAGGCTGCAACTCCAGGCTCTGGAAGCCTGGGAGGGGGTGAGTGCAGGCCTGTGTGCTGGCAACTGGGAAGGTGGACAGGTGTTGATCACGTTCTCTGCCTTCCCCCTACCAGTCCCTACCGCTGAGGAGATGTCCAGCTTGACGCCAGAGTCCTCCCCGGAGTGAGTCTAACAGGGAAGGAAAGAGTGGGGATGCAGGAGATTCATGCCTTTGGCGCCTTCTTAACCCTCCTCCAAACCATCCCCTCCCACTCAGGCTGGCAAAACGTTCCTGGTTCGGGAACTTCATCTCCTTGGACAAAGAAGAACAAATATTCCTCGTGCTAAAGGACAAACCTCTCAGCAGCATCAAAGCAGACATCGTCCATGCCTTTCTGTCGGTGAGGGGCCTGGGTCCCCGTCGATCCTGACCACCGCAGAACTACAAGTCCCAGCAGGCCCTGGGGCTAACCACCTTAGCATAGGCCTGGCTTCCTCCTGGGGCTCCTGGGATTTGTAGTTTTATGGCCAGAGTTGGGTAGAAGTCAGTAGGCAGGAAAAATTTATCATGGCCAGAGGCCTGGAACTGGGGAGATAGGATCCTGAATTGCACTGTCCCCAAGGATTGTTGAGTTCCCATTCCCCTACTGCGAGCTTTGAAACTAGCGGAAGA
>NW_016821260.1:0-1371 GCF_001698545.2 Rhinopithecus bieti | reverse complement strand
TTTTAAGAAGTTACAGCATAAAATAGCTCTACAGAGAAGATAACCTTAAAAATTAACTATCTAACAACTTAATCACAACTCATAACGATACAATTGTATGTAAACTTTTTTCAATATAGCATTTAGTAAGGGAACCCACTGTTTTCTTACTTATTTCACAATAAATGGGACCAATTCATTGCCATTTTGATAACTAATAGGACCAAGAAAAGAATTCAGGAATACAATGTATTAACTATAGTCACCATGTTGTACAATAGATGTCTTGAATTTATTCCTCCTATCTAACTGAAATTGTTTTATTACTTGACCTGTCTTGACTTGTCTCCAGTATCACCTTTTTATTTTATAATCATATAAAATATAAGGATTTAGTGAAGTTATGTTTATATTTATTTATTTATTTATTTATTTATTTATTAACTCACTTTTTCCTTTTGTTAATTTTGTTTTTCTTTTTTGAGTCAGGGGTCTCACTATGTTGCTCAGACTGGTCTTGAACTCCTGGCCTCAAGTGATCCTCCCACCTCAGCCTCTTGAGTAGCTGGGACTATGTTGCAAGCCACCTTGTCTGACTAGTTATCTTTAATTAATGACATTTGTTAAAGTAACACAAAAATCCTAGAAACATTTGCCTGTTGAAACTTTCTGATAATGTGAATGAAGTAAAGTTTGGAGTCTCTGTCTTATTGAAAACACTCAAGGTTAATATAATAAAAACAGCAAAGCAGTAATGCATAAAAGAATTATTAGAAGTGTAATAAAAATTATTTGGACCTCCAACTATAGCAACACTGATTAATGACTGCTTTTTAATTAATTGGAAGTTGTTCAATCATCTTGCCATTTCATTTCACCTGAGAGTTTTTAGAAAAGGGTCAGAGCCAAAACATATGCTAGTTCAATGTGCAATAAGGTATACTTAAGCAATTTCATTTTTCTTGGCAGGGCAAGTGTGGGCTATTCGTTTCTCATTTATTCACGATGATGATATTCCCTGCTCAGCTGGCTAGTGTGATCAGTGAAGACAGTCTTAGGCATTAGAATATGAATAAAGTTTACTTTTAAGCTGTGCATTCAAACTAAATTACCTATTCTTCTTATAGAATCTTTACCACATGATATGTGTTTAGCCTCTTTATTTTTCATACAGATATATAGTCTTTGTCACACCAGATTTTCTTTACGGCTCTAAAGTCTTTACATTGGTCATTGAGTAGATACTAGAATAAACCAGAAGTCAATTTTAAGAATATTAGTTTGGCATCACTCTTAGATTGTGCACATATTTTGTTTATTTGTCTAAGTCCCAGCTCTGCCTACGACCCAGTGAGGGGCAACGTTACTTATAAGTATCCATACCCGGCCGGG
>NW_016821259.1:0-1206 GCF_001698545.2 Rhinopithecus bieti | reverse complement strand
AAAAAAAAAAAAAATAGTGTCCTCCCCAACTAAATCATTCTCTCTCACATTAGTGTTTTTTTCTCCTATTTCATTTACTGTCTATATGTATCATTTTGTTTGCTTGTTTGAATCAAATGACTTCTTAACATTTCCATTGCTGTTATCCTAGTCCAAGTCATTATTCTAGACTTTTTCAGCTACCTGTTAATTGGTCTCCCAGTTTCCATTTTTGTTTCTTATGCCTGATTTTCACAGAACAACAGGGATCTTGAGCAATGTAAATAAATCAGATCACATGACAGTCTACCTAAAATTCACCTTGGGCTTCCTATTATACCTAAAATTCAGTATAGCATCCCCTTCTTGGGGTATATTAAATTTAATAATTAAAAATTTTTATTGATAGATGGAGATTTTAAGATTTTTTTGGAGAGTTCTGATTTTTGATAGTTGAGCTTAGTGATTTAACTTGTTTCTGATTTTTTTTCCTTTCTTTTCTTAATCCCCAATGTGATACTATGTTTCTTTTATTATTACATTTTTTTTTCTTTCGAGATGGAGTCTCGCTCTGTTGCCCAGGCTGGAGTGCAGTGGCGCTATCTCGGCTCACTGCAAGCTCTGCCTCCCTGGTTCACGCCATTCTCCTGCCTCAGCCTCCCGAGTAACTGGGACTACAGGCGCCTGCCACTACACCCGGCTAATTTTGTATTTTTAGTAGAGGTGGAGTTTCACCATGTTGGTGAGGCTGGTCTTGAACTCCTGACCTTAGGTGATCCACCTGCCTCGGCCTCCCAAAATGCTGGGATTACAGCGTGAGTCATTGCACCAGGCTAGAATGAATCTTATCATCCAATGTCTAACAACTTTATATACTTGAGAAATTGAAGCTCAGAGAGGTGAAGTGCTTTATTCAAGTTGAAATAGCTAATTAATAATAATAGGGTTGGGGCAGAAACTCAGTTTTTCTTTTCTTCTAATTCAAAGTCCTCATTTGTTAGTTTGTGATGCCTATATTTAGCAAATTTTTTTTCTTCTTTTCTTTTTTTTTTTTTTTTTTTTTCATTTTTTAAATTATACTTTAAGTTCTAGGGTACATGTTTGTGCAGGTTTGTTACATATGTATATTTGTGCCATGTTGGTGTGCTGCACCCATCAACTCATCAGCGCCCATCAATTCAACATTTATATAATGTATAACTCCCCAATGCAATCCCTCCCCCACCC
>NW_016821258.1:0-1364 GCF_001698545.2 Rhinopithecus bieti | reverse complement strand
TGTATATATATATATATATATATATATATATATATATATGCACCAATTTTATATGTTCTTTGCAGTGCTTTGATTCTTAGTGATGAAGAGCTGTATGTGTGTGTGTGTGTGTGTGTATATATATATAGGCCAATTTTATATGTTCTTTTGAGAAATGTCTGTTTGTGTCACTTCCTCATTTTTAAATAAAATTATTATTTTCTTGCTTATTCATTTGAGTTCCTTGTATATTCTGAATATTAGTTCTTTGTCGGATGTATAGTTTGCAAGTATTTTCTTCCATTTTTTTAGATTGTCTATTTACTTGCTTATTTCTTTTGCTGTGCAGAAGCTTTATATTTTATTTTATTTTATTTTGTTTCATTTTATTTTATTTTATTTATTTATTTATTTGAGATGGAGTCTAGCTCTGTCACCCAGGCTGGAGTGCCATGGCACAATCTTGGCTCACTGCAACCTCGGCTTCCTGGGTTCAAGTGATTCTCCTGCCTCAGCCTCCTGAGTACAGCTGGGATTACAGGCCCATGCCACCATGCCTGGCTAATTTTTGTATTTTTAGTAGAGACAGGATTGAACCATATTTATCAGGCTGGTCTCGAACTCCTGACCTTGTGATCCACCTGCCTCAGCCTCCCAAAGTGTTGGTATTACAGGCGTGAGCCATCGTGTCTGACCTTATTTGTTTTTTAATAATATCTTAACAGGTGTGAGATAATATCTCATTGTGGTTTTGATTTTTATTTCACGATGATTAGTGAGGTTGAGCATCTTTTCATATACTTGTTGGCCATTTGTATCTCATCTTTGAGAAAGTGTCCACTCAAATTTTTGCCCATTTTTAAATAAGGGTTGTTGGTTTTGTTGTTGAGTTATGAGTTCTTTATATACTCTGATTCTTAACCCCTAATCCAATACACTGTTTGCAAATATTTTCCTTTCTGCAGGTTGTCTTTTACTTGATTGTTTCTTTTCTGCACTGAAGTTTTAAGTTAGAGTTATTCCCTTGTGTATATTTTTGCTTTTGTTACTCTGCATTTTTTTGTCATATTGAAGAAGTCATTGCCCATTCCAATGTCATAAGTCATAAGTCTTTTCCTTATGTTTTGTTTGTTTGTTTGTTTGTTTTTAGCATTATAGTTTTGGTACTTACACCTAGGTCTTTAATCTATTTTGAGTTAGTTTTTATATAATGTAAGAAAAGGGTTCAATTTCATTCTTTTGTATGTGGATATAGATTTCCCAATGCTATTTGTTGAAGAGACTATCCTTTCCTCATTGTGTATTCTTGGCATCTTTGTTGAAGATTAGTTGCTCATATATATTTGAGTTTATTTCTAAGCTCGCTATTTTATGGTATTGATTTT
>NW_016821257.1:0-1371 GCF_001698545.2 Rhinopithecus bieti | reverse complement strand
ATGTGTGTGCGTATATATATATATATATATATATATATATATAGTCATAACTCTTCATTCATTTTTGTGAATCAGTCTCATTCGTAGTTTTATTGTACTTCCAAATCTTCATTTTTCTTTGGATCATATTCCTTTGCCAGCATTATGTGTGTGTGTGTGTATGTGTGTGTGTGTTTTAAAAGGGTCATAAGAGGAAAACAGCAAGGAGTCTGTCTCCTAACTTTGAAACCTAAAGTTTAGTTTTCTTTCCCTCAGGAAGTCATCTTGTGGATCTAATAATATTATGAAGTTATTCTCTTTTTGATGGACATTTAGGAATGTTTTGATATTTCGTACAATAATCCAAGTTGTAAGAAAGAGGCACACACATTTTGAAAGTACATCTATGGGATATATTCAAAAAATTAAAGTGCGTTCTTTGTCCCTTAATCGATGATATGGGCATTATCTTGGTAGATGCTGCAGAATTGTCTTCTAATAAGTCATAGGAATTTATGTTTTCACTTAAAATGTATAACAGTTCTTAACAGAACTGTTTTTTAACAGAAAGGACTTTTGATTTCTATCCATCTGAATGATGAAAAATAGTAAGTTATTTATTAAATTATTATTTACATGTGTATAGTGGAACACTGAGAATATGTTTAAAAGCTGCTTGAGTTTTTAAAAATCTGTAAACTGTGCTTTACTCATTTTCTTTATTGGCTGTTGGTTATTTTTTATTGATTTTTGAAGCCCCTATCTTGTTAAGAAAATAAGATTTTTATATCACGTTTATCACAAGTTACTGTTTATCTTTGACTTTTCTTATTGAATTTTGACATACACAAATTGCTCATATTTATTCTTTTTATCAATAGTGTCTTTGTTAGTTCCTGGATTTGGGATATGCTTAGGAAAGTTGATCCTAAACAAAGATTTGTGTAGTTTTAATTTATTGTCATGTTTAAATTGTTGCAAAATCTGGAATTTATTCTGGAGTAAGAAGTGAAGTAGAGTTCTGACTTTGATTTTGTTTTGTTCTTATTGTTGTTTTTTTTCCTAGATTTTAAATCTAGTTGTATAAAAACCAATGATTAAAAAAAAAAAGTTTTTTTCTTGCTGGGCGTGGTGGCTTATGACTGTAATCCCATCACTTTGGGATGCTGGGGCAGGTGGATCACTTGTGGTCAGGAGTTCAAGACCAGCCTGGTGCAACTCTATCTCTACAAAAAAAAATTAGCTGGGCATGACAGCATGCGCCTGTAATCCCAGCTACTTGGGAGGCTGAGGCAAGAGATTCATTTGTTCCCAGCATGCGGAGGTTGCAGTGAGCCGAAATTACGCCACTGCACTCCAGCCTGGGGGACAGAGCGAGACTCCTTTTCAAAA
>NW_016821256.1:0-3404 GCF_001698545.2 Rhinopithecus bieti | reverse complement strand
CTTAATCGTAGTCCTTTAGAACTCCACTAATAAAACTGTTTTCTAAGCTCTTGTTCTTTCAGATTTAGAATAATTTTAAAAGCTATATCAAAAAATACTTAATATTTTGACTATTAGAATATATTTATGTTCTTCTTTTCTGAGTCTATAAAAGTATAAAACACAATCTTTACCATTTGCAATTCGAGAAAGTATCAATTCATCATGTTTTATTAAGGAGGAAATTTTTTTTATACAATCTGTACCTTTCTCCTTGTAAAATTAATTACTCAGCTGGAGTGACACCATTTTGCAATGAAAATTAGTAGTTACAGATCATGTTTTTTCATTGATTGCTTTTGATGCCTAAATTCCATTCCCACATAGTATTCTAATGTAGCCTTTTATTAAGAAAGACATCTGATTAAGTTTTCTTTTCTTTTCTTTTATTATTTTTTAAAATTTCAACTTTATTTTAGTTTCAGGGGTACATGTCCAGTTTTGATACAGGGATATATTGCACAATGCTGAGGTTTGTAATATGATTCGATCTGTCACCCAAGTAGTGAGCATAGCATCTAATAGGTAGTTTTCAACCCTGGCACCCCTTCTTCCCTCCCAGCTTTTATAGTACCCAGTGTGTACTGTTGTCATGTTTATGGTCATGTATGTCCGATGGTTAGCTCCCATTTAAAAGTGAAAACCTGTGGTATTTGGTTTTCTGTTTCTATGTTAATATACTTAGGATAATGGCCTCCAGCTCTCTCCATGTTGCTGCAAAGGACATGATTTCATTCTCTCTCTCTCTTTTTTTTTTTTTTTTTTTTTTTTTTTTTGAGACAGAGTCTTACTCTTTTACCCAGGCTGGTGGGAAGAAGTGGCATGACCTCAGCTCACTGCAACTTCTACCTCTTGATTTCAAGTGATTCTCCTGCCTCAGCCTCCTGAGTAGCTGGGATTACAGGCACCCACCACCACAACTGGCTAATTTTTGTATTTTTAGTAAAGACTGGTTTTCACCATGTTGGCCAGGGTGGTCTCAAACTCCTGACCTCAGGTGATCCACTTGCCTTGGCCTCCCAAAGTGTTGGGATTACAGGCATGAACCACTGAGCCTGGCCCAATTTCATTCTTTTTTATGATGGTGTAGTGTCTCATGGTGTGTATGTACCACATTTTCTTTATCCAGTCCACTACTGATGGGCACCTAGGTTGATTCCAGGTCTTTGCTATTGTGAATAGTGCTGCAATGGACATATGAGTGTGTGTGTCTTTTTGGTAGAACAATTTCTTTTCCTTTGGGTAAATACCCAGTAATGTGACTGCTGGGTGGAATGATAGTTCTATTTTTAGTTCCTTGAGAAATCTCTAAACCGCTTTCTACAGCGGTTGAATTAAGTTAATGTCCCAACGAACAGCGTATAAGCATTCCTGTTTCTCTGCAGCCTCACCAACAGTTGTTTTTTGCCCATTTAATAAAAGCCATTGTGACTCATAAGAGATGGTATTTCATTGTTGTTTTGATTTGATTTGTATGTATTTGATGATTAGAGATTTTGAGCATTTTTTTTATATACTTGTTAGCTGCTTGCGTGTCTTCTTTTGAGAAGTGTCTGTTCATATCCTTTACTGATGTTATTTTTTTTATTAGTTGATTCAAGTTCCTTATAGATTCTGGATATTAGATCTTCGTCAGATTCAAAATTTGTGAATATTTTCTACAATTCTGTAGATTGTCTGCTTACCCTGTGATGTGGTTTCATTGTGTCCTCACCCATATCTCACCTTGAATTGTAATAATCCCCACATGTCAAGGGTTGGGGACAGGTGGAGATAATTGAATCATGGGGGCAGTTTCCCCCATACTGTTCTTGTGGTAGTAAATAAATGTCACAAGATCTCATGGTTTCATAAATGAGAATTCACCTGAACAAGCTGTCTCTTGCCTGCCAGCATGTAAGACGTGCCTTTGACTCTCTCTTGCTTTCTGCCATGATTGTGAGGCCTCCCTATCTATGAGGAACTGTTAATCCATTGAACCTCTTTCCTAAATTACCCAGTGTTGGGTATGTCTTTATTAGCAATGTGAGAACAAACTAATACACTCTGTTAGTTTCTTTTGCTGTGCAAAAGCTCTATAATTTAATTAGATTCACTTGATAATTTTTGTTTTTGTTGTGATTATTTTTTTAGGACTTGATCATCAATTATTTGCCAAGGCTGATGTTCAACATAGTGTTTCCTGGGTTTTCTTATAGGATTTTCATAGTTCAAGATTTTACTTTTAAATCTTTAATCCACCTTGAGTTAATTCTTGTTTACGTACAAGTATACAAGAATTGAAAAGTAGGAGTCTAGTTTCATTCTTCTGCATATAGTTAGCCAGTTATTGCAACATCATTTATTGAATAGAGAGTCCTTTCCTTATAGTGTATTTTTGTAGACTTTGTAAAAGATTAGGTAGTTGTGGTGTGTGGCTTTTTTTTTTTTTTTTTTTTTTTTTTTTTTTTCTGAGTTCTCTATTCTCTTCCATTAGACTATGTGTCTGTTTTAGTAACAGCACCATGCTATTTTGGTTACTGTAACTTTGTAAGGTAGTTTGCATTTTGGTAATGTAATCCATCCTGCTTTGTTCTTTTTGCTTAGGATTAATTTGGTTATTTGAACTCTTTTTTGTTCCATCTGAATTTTAGAATAGTTTTTCTTAATACTGTGAAAAATGATGTTGCTAATTTTATAGGAACAGTGTTGAATCTGTAGATTGCTTTGGGCAATATGGCCATTTTAAGGATACCGATTCTTCCAATCCATGAACATGGAATATTTTTTCATTTGTTTGTGTCATCACTGATTTCTTTCAGCAGTTTTTTGTAGTTTTGCTTGTAGAGATCTTCTTCCTCCTTGGTTAGATGTATTTCTAGGTATTTTTTGTGTGTGTGTGGCTATTGTGAATTTGATTGTTGTTGTTGTTGTTGTTGTTGTTGTTTTAATTTGGCTCTCAATTTTTGAACATTATTGATGTGTAGAAATGCCAAATATTTCTGTATATATACTTTGTATCCGGAAACTTTACTGAAGTTGTTTATCAGCTTTAGGTACCTTTTGACAGAGTATGTAGCGTTTTCTAGGTATAAGATTATGTCATCAGTGAAGAGAGATAATTTGACATCTTTTTCTATTTGTATGCCTTTTATTTATTTCTCTTGCCTGATTGCTCTAATTAGGACTTCCAGTACTATGTTGAATAGGAGTGGTGTGAGCAGGCATTCTTGTCTTGTCCCGGGTCTTAGGGTGAATGCCTCTAGCTTTGGCCCATTCAGTATAATGTTGGCGAAGGGTTTGTCATAGATGGCTCTTATTATTTCGAAGTATGTTACTTCAATGCCTAGTTTCTTTAGTTTTTTTTTTTTTTTTTTTTTTTTTTT
>NW_016821255.1:0-706 GCF_001698545.2 Rhinopithecus bieti | reverse complement strand
AAAGTCTGCACCTGGGCACACAGAAGCCCCGGAGCCCAGTGAGCAGTGTCAGCTGCTCCCAGGTTAGTGGAGAATGGATCTGCTGGGCCTGCACCTGGGCTAGGTCTTGATAAATAGCCTCCGACATAGCTCGCACAGAGGTCACCAAGCTTTTTCGATGTGATGGTGTTTGGACTCCTAGGGCCGGAGACCTGTGCCGCTTGCTGTGCGAGCCCTGGAATGTCCCCTATGATGGGCATCACAGGTCTCCTGGATTTCACTGTTGTGCACAGCAGTGGAGGATCTTGATGTTTTTTTTTTTTTTCAGCGTCAAGCTGCACTCCTCTTCTGGACAGTTCCCTACAGAGAAAGCTTGTGAGAGACTCGCCAGAGCAGTCCCCACAGACCCTCATTTCCAGAACCCCCTGTGCACCCAGGTGAACCCCACTTGTCTCTCCCACTCCTTCCTGACCATCTCAGCACTGGAATGAAGTGAGGCTGAACCCCTTGTATTCTCAGAGTGCTAAGGTCTCAAAAATTTACTTGTCAGTAACTGCCTTTTTGCTCAAGTCTCATATGAAAGTTTCCTGATAATTTGTCTTTTGGGGCAAATCAAAAACAAAAAAATCCACCACTACCACCACCAACAAAAAACACCAAGATTCTACCTGCTCTGTCTTGGCAGCTGTTCTTGGAACTGATTTTTCTTTTCCTGCAGGTTTCCCGA
>NW_016821254.1:0-1208 GCF_001698545.2 Rhinopithecus bieti | reverse complement strand
CCCATTTTTATTGAATTGGTATTTCAGTATTTTCTGCAGACATTTGGCATTTCTTTTAAAACATTTTGTTTTCCAATTATATGAGGACACAGACACACACAGAGGTTTGATCACGTGAGGACACAAGGAGAAGACAGCATCTATAAGTCAAGGAGAGAGGACTCAGGAGGAACCAGCCCTGCCCACACCTTGATCTCAGGCTTCCAGCCTCCAGGACTGTGGGAGAATCATTGTCTGTTATTTATAAGCCTCCCAGTCTGTGGTATTCTGTGACAGTAGCCTGAGATGGACTAAGACACCTCATAAGAAGAGAGGATAAGGACATAGACACACACAGAGAGACCACCCTGTGAGGACACAGGGAGAAGACGGCATCTCCAAGCCAAAGAGAGAGGCCTCAGGAGGAACCAGTCCTGCCCACGCCTTGATCTCAGACTTCCAGCCTCCAGGACAGTGGGAGAATCAATGTCTGTTGTTTAAGCCAAGCATTCTGGGGGACCTGGTTATACAGCCCTAGCAAACTAACACAGCAAGCATTATTTTCTCTCCTATATCTCAGGGTAAATCACCTTCCTTTAAAATGGTAGGACCCTATTTCATAAAATGCATTCCCATCTCTCATGTCTATTTTTCTCAGAGTAATAACTACGAGTAGAGTCTCACCAATAAAGTTCTTTACCTAACGTATAAAACTGGCCTTAACCACTAAACCCTGAAAATTCATTTTAGATTTTCAATGTAATAATAGTTTCTACAACAGGAAAACCAAATTCAGTTATAATCATCTAAAAAGCACCCTCAAGTACATCATGTTCTTATTTTAATTCTTCTTTTACTCACACAATTCTCTTAGATGAAAAGAAAAAAGAAGACGACGACGAAGACGAAGAAGAACCTCCAACTGTAATCCAAGAAACTGTGGCTGGGCACAGTGGCTCATGGCCATAATCCCAGCACTTTGGGAAGCCAAGGCGGGTGGATCACTTGAGATCAGGGTTTCGAGACCAGCCTGGCCAACATAGCGAACCCCCATCTCTACTAAAAATGCAAAAATTGGCCAGGCGTAGTGACACGTGCCTGTAGTCCCAGCAACTCGGGAGGCTGAGGCAGGAGAATCACTTGAACCCAGGAGGCAGAGGTTGCAGTGAGCCGAGATCGTGCCACTACACTCCAGCCTGGGTGACAGAGCGAGATTCTGTCTCAAAAAA
>NW_016821253.1:3480724-3627059 GCF_001698545.2 Rhinopithecus bieti | reverse complement strand
TAAAAGGAAATTCTAGAAGAAAACATTTGAAAAATGCTCTAGACACTGGTCTTGGCAAATATCTGTATGTAAGACCTCAAAGGCAACAACAGGAAAAACAGACAAATGGGATTATGTCAAGCTAAAAGACTGCTGTACAGCAAAGGAAATAACAAAGTGAAGTGACAACCCATAGAATGGGAAAAATATATATTTGCAAACTATCCACATAAGAAGGGATTAATAGGGAATATATAAGGACAACTTAATAGCTAACAACTCAGTAGCAAAAAAAAAAAAATTATAAATAGGCAAAAGATCTGAATAGATATTTCTCAAAAGAAGATATACAAATGGACAACAGGTACATTTTTTAAATGTTCAACATCTCCAATCATCAGAAAAATGCAACTCAAAACCATAATGAAATGTTATCCCACCTCAGTTGAAATGGCTTTTGATATGGTCTGGCTCTGTATCCCCACTCAAACCTCATCCCCAATTGTAACCCCCACATGTCAAGGGAGGGACCTGGTGAGAGGTCATTGGATGATGGGTGTTTTCCCCATGCTGTTCTTGTGATAGGAAGTTCTCATGAGATCTGATGTTTAAAAGTGGCACTTCCCCCTTTCTCTCTCTCTCTCTTTCTCTCAATCCTGCTGCCGTGTAAGACATGCCTTGCTTCCCCTTCTCTTTCTGCCATGATTGTAAGTTTCCTGAGGCCTCCCCAGTCATGTAGAACTGTGAGTCAATTAAACCTCTTTTGTTTGTAAGTTACCCAGTCTCAGGTAGTATCTTTATAGCAATGTGAAAGCAGAGTAATACAGCTTTTATTTTAAAAGACAGGGGGAATAGTGGATGCTAGCAAGGATGTGGAGAAAGTGAAGCCCATGTACATTATTGGTGAGAATGTAAATTAGTACACTCACTATGGAAAACTATGAAAACTCCTCAAAAAAACTAAAAATAGAACAACAATAGATTCATCCAGCAATCTCACTACTGTGTATATATCCAAAAGAAAGTAAATCAATATATTGAAGAGATATCTGCACTTCCAAGTTTACTGTGACACTGTTTACAATGTCACAGCCAAAATATGAAATCAAACTAAGTGCCCATTAATGGAGGAATAGATTTTAAAAGTGGTATATATACACAATGGATTGGGGATGGATACCCCATTCTCCATGATGTGAATATTATGCATTGCATGCCTGTATTAAAACGTTTATGTTTTATGTATTATGTACCCCATAAATATATATATACCTACTATGTACCTATAATTGAAAATATTCTTAAAAAGAAAACGTGGTATATATACATATGCCATGGAATACTACACAGCCATAAAAAGAAATGAAATAATGGCATTCACAGCAACCTGGATGGACTTGGAGACCATTATTCTAAATGAAGTAGTTCAGGAACGGAAAACCAAACATCATATGTTCTCAGTTACAAGTGGGAGCTAAGCCACTAGGATGCAAAGACATAAGAATGATACAATGTGGGGAACGGTGGGGGGTGAGGGATAAAATACTACACATTGGTTACAGTGTACACTGCTCTGGTAATGGGTGCACCAAAATCTCAGAAATCACCACTAAGAACTTACCCATGTAACCAAACACCAACTGTTCCCCCAAAAACCTGTTAAAATTTGTTTAAGACAAGTGAATAGAGATCTGAAGAGAAATGTTTCCAAATAAAATATATGAATGGCCAGGAAGCATATGAAAAGATGCTCATCCTCATTAGTCATCAGGGAAATGCAAATCAAAACCACAGAGAGACACCACCTCACATCCGCTAGGATGACTATAAAACAAAAGAGAGTGTTGGGAAAGATAGGGAGAAATCAGCACTCCTTTACGTGGCTGGTAAGAATGTAAAATACGGCCGGGCGCGGTGGCTCAGGTCTGTAATCCCAGCACTTTGGGAGGCCAAGGCGGGCGGATCACGAGGTCAGGAGATCGAGACCATCCTGGCTGACATGGTGAAACCCCGTCTCTACTAAAAATGCAAAAAATTAGCCGGGTGAGGTGGTGGGTGTCTGTAGTCCCAGCTACTCGGGAGGCTGAGGCAGGAGAATGGTGTGAACCCGGGAGGCGGAGCTTGCAGTGAGCCGAGATCGCGCCACCACACTCCAGCCTGGGCGACAGAGCAAGACTCCGTCTCAAAAAAAACAAAAAAGAATGTAAAATACGCAGCACTTTCGGAAGAGCCCAGTAATTCTTCAAACAGTTAAATACAGAGTTATCCTATGACCCAGAAAGTCCAATCTTAGGCATACACTCAACAAAAGAAAGCATATGTCCACACAAAATCTTGTACACAAATGTTTACAGCAACATTGTTCAAAATAGCCAGGAGATGGAAAAAAGTGTCTGTCAACTAATGAATGGGTAAACAAAATGTGGTAGTGGTTGAGTATCCCTTATCTGAAATGCTGAGACCAGAAGTGTTTGGATTTCAGTTTTTTTAAATATTTGCATTATACTTACTGGTAGAGTGTTCCAAATCCAAAATCTGAAATACTCCAGTGAGCATTTCCTTTTGAGTATCATGTCAGCACTCAAAAAGTTTTGGATTTTGGAACATTTCAAATTTTGGGCTTTCAGATTTGAGATGCTCAACCTGACTATCCATACAATGGAATATTAGGCTTACACAAAAAGAAATGAAGTGTTAATACATTTTACAACATGGATGAATCTTGAAAACATTATACTAAGTGGAAGAAGGTCAGACACAAAAGACCAGTATTATATATTCCTGTTTATATGAAATGTCCAAAATAGTAAAAATTATCAAGACAGAAAGTAAACTAGTGGTTGCTTCGGGACAGGGAAGATGAGGGATGATAGCTAAAGGATATGGGGTTTCTTTTTGAGGAGATAAAAATGTTCTAAAGGTATGGTGATGATTGCACGTGTCTGTGCATATGCTATACAGCACTGATTGTACACTTCAAATGGGTGAATTGCATGTTAATTATATCACAGTAAAGCTATTAAAAAATAAAATGAGTCATTTGTACATACCACTTCAGCTGCTAATATAACATACTTGTGAAACCTAGTTAGGATCTATCTAACCTAATATAACTTAGTTCTACCACATCCTAATTTACTTGATAATTTTTCAATAACGACCTATTGATTTGTGGATTAAAACAAGAATTTTCTGGAGCATAAAAAGGGGAAATTACAATCCTGAAATGCTAGCGAGATCAATTACCAAGTCATTTTATATTTTATAAACATATCAACATAAAGTAAAGAAGCCATGGAACTGGAGATAAGTTCATGTCATGATTACCTGGGAAAATGTTGAGTCTGATATGAGTCCATCTCTGCTGGGAACTGACAAGAAAATAGTTGTGGCCGGAAGCAGGGTTTCCTGGCTTAAGCTCTGTCATGGGAACCAAGTAACTCCAGTCCTCAGATTTTAGCTAGCAATAAATACAGAAATGTCAGCAATTGCTCTTGAAAACAATACATTCTGTCATCCTATTGCCTCTGTGGGACTTAAGGCGTGGAGATACTTTGGAATAAAAATTAATGATGGATACCTAATGAAACACTTTAATACAAACTACATATCAAGCTCCATGTTTAATAAAAAACAGAAAAAAGGCCTGTTTTGTTTTCATACTGATCAAAATAGCCAGTGGGTAATGGTGGCAGAGGCTTGCAAATGAAGGACAAGATCTCAGACCCCTCCAAATGTCTTCACGCAGAGGAGTGGTGACGTGAACATTCAAATAAAAACCAAGGTTATTGCCATGCACCATGACATCTGGGGAAATCTGTTGGCCTGAACCTTGCAACCATTTTCTCTAGGTTAGCACTTCTCAAACTAACGGCCCTGTTTACTGTTGCTGCTATTTACTTTCCTGTCTGTTATGGATCAACGTTTCTGTAAAAAACAATACAAACTAATTACTAAATAAATGAAAAAAAAAAAAAAAACACAAACACATTAAGCAACCCCCGTTTTTTTTTTTTTTTTTTTTTTTTTTTTTTTTTTTTTTTTTCCCCAACTGTTTCTTTTATTAAATTCTCCACACACAAAAGTTACTTCATCAAGTTGGTATAAAAAGTGTTTAAAGGCTTACTATCAGTTTCCACATGTGTGCTCATCGGGGCCAGCAGCCATTTGCAGGTGGGTGCTGGTGGAACCCTTTGAGAAGCAGGGCTCCATGTCCCTCATGGGCCACGATGCTCACTCTTCCCAGGCTGAATGAACAAACTGAGACGTTTGCAAGGCCACAGTGGGTCAGCAAATGATGTTGGGAGCACCAGGGTTCGGTGTCCCAAAGAATCGCCTTGCACAGCCAGGTGTGCAGAGCAGTTTCCCTACTGTCCTAATAATTGGTGACAAGACCCAATTCATTTGAGGGAGATGTACCTCAGCAATGGCGTCAAACTCCTCAGGAGTGGCTGCGGCTCCTGTCCTGACTCCTCTTTCTGGGATTTCTGGTAGTTTATCTGTAGTCAGAATGACCATTCGGGATTAAGATTAGGGTTCAAAATTAAAGGGAATCTACTCTCTCAGTGGTTTGTATGATAATTCTCACTTTGCAAATAACACTAAAGATATTTCAAAGTATCAAATGATCAAAGTAATGGATACACTTGTTGAAGTTCCTCAATATTTAATATATTAACAGTCACATCAAAAAATAGTACAAGATGTTTGATACCGCATTTGCTTGTCAAATAGTTAATGTCATCTCCAAGCTAGCTCAAACTTCAACAAGTTTATCACATCACTAGAGTTTTCAAAGTTGGACTGTGACAAGGTCCATTCCAGGAACACCACCTCTCCCAGTGGCATCCTTAGGATTGATTCTGGGGCAATTCAGAAATAGAAGCACTCACAGGCAATTGAGGAACTTGCCGAAACAATCTTACTCGCTTGTCATTGGTCATTTCCGCTTTTAAGCAGCATCTCTCATAGCATCATTTCCTGTTCAGGTGCCCCAGCCATCTTCGGGAAGCAGGGCCCATTCATGTCCACAGAGCCTCATGCAGTACTGTGCACATAGCGCATTCACTGTAAACTTGCCAACCCACACTGACTTATCTTCCCTAAGTACATGTATAAACACACACATAATTGTACATATTTTTTAAAAATTAATGCTAAAGTCAACATCAGATTATATCAAAGGAATAAAAATACAGGTCTGTGGAGACAAAGTGGCCCCATATTGGATGCGAATCTGCCATGTTGATGTCTGATTAGCCTCAATCCTGTGAACACGTCCTGATTCCAACTTGATTTACTGTCCTTAGTCCAGAACATGTCAACCTTGATGTTATCGCACAAATTAGAGGCTGTGACGCACACAGCCCTCTTCCCTGTTCCGGAGGCTGCCTTCAGTTATCCCAGTGGAGCACACAGACCCTTTCCCTACAGCATGTGAGCCCTGGGTCTCGGGAGTAACAGTGCAGAGATTTATCATCTTGCTGCCGCCCGAGGCCACACTTCTGTTCGTAAGTTCCCCCAATAAAACACTCGTTACTAACAAATTGGATTTGTCGGCCTCTTTCTTTGGTTTCTTGGTTTCTTCAGCACCTGGGGTCTGCTCTATGTATATGGCCCTTTCACAGAATATGTCTCATTTATAGAGCCTGCGGGATTCATAGGCCCAGCATTCCAAGATGCAGATAGAAACCCTTGCCAAAAATGCCATAGCAGCTGCCCCATCACACACACTGGGACAGCCCAAAGCGCGGCTGGTGCTGCTCACCCCACAGCTGTCCCAGACCTGGCTCCACATCACCTGGGTCATCTGAGGCACAACCCACTCCCTCCCGCCCACCCAGCAACCTGCTCACCCGCGTTCCAGGGATGATGGCCTGCCTCTGCGTGAAGCTGAAGGATCGTGGGAATGATAAAATCTACATCTGGCTGTTAACACTGTTAAGCCACAAATCAAAAACCACAGAGCGCTCTATTAGGAGTCCTAATCCTACAGCTCTGTTACAGTAAAGTAGCCTTAGTCAAGTTCCTGAAGCTGTCTGGGTCGTACGGAAAGTGAGAAATTGTGGGGGTGTGACCGGCCAGAGGAGCCATGTGACCTCATAATTCTCATTTTGGGGACAGTGGTTCCTAAGGCACCTTCTTCCAAGTTTGCTGCTTGAATTGACATTCGAGGAGCGTAATCTCCCGTGAAATAAGAAACGTCCACGTCGAAGCCCCGGATGACTCCTTGGATCCCCAACCTGAGGACGCACCAGTCGTGACCTGAGCAGCACAGAGGACAAGAGCAACCTCGTTAGGGCCGACGCAGCAGATGCTGCATGCAAGGCAGCGCACCCCACATGCACCTGACCCACAGCGGGGCCACTTCCGCCCATCACAGGAAAACCTGTTTGGGGCGGTTCTTAGCTAATATGACTGCAGGGTCTCTCATAACCTGGCCGCATGTGACCACCATTTCCCAACAGAAATCGTCAGTTCTAGCCAGACCAGAAAATCCATAGGCTGGGATCCAGGAAGACCTGACTCTGGTTCCAAATGGATCATTTCCTATGACTGTCCTTGGCAAATTACTTACCTCTTACAGTAGAGAGTCTCATTTTCTCAACTGTAAATTAGGGGTGCCATTAGCTTCCATAGAGCTTAGACTGGGCAGTGTGATGTAGAAAGCACCTCGCCAAGCTCAGCAGGTTGTAAGCAGAGCTGGTTCTCCTGCAGACACTGTGTTCATTGTCATCTCAAGCTCAGGAATTGCCATAGCACCCTTCAGCCTCCAGCCCCACCACTGGTCAGACACCTGCCTGAGTCTACCAAAGCCTTCAGAGTCTTGACGTCAAGTCTGCCACTATGGAGTTATTGGTTATTTGCTGCCAGATATAAACCCACCTTAAAATATCCAGATCTGTTAGAAACTAATACTGCCTCAAGTACTGTAGAAAGATAGAAAGGTAGAAATATCAAATTTGTCTGTAATACTTGAGAGAGTAGCAAGTAAAACTCCAATTATCAACCTAATGCCTGGATTTGTTTGCTTTTCTTCAACTTCAAGAGGTATATTTTGATTGAGACTAAGTAGTAGCAATGAACAAAAATTGCATAAAATCGTAAAAGACAGTGGGTACAGTGTTGAGAACAGACCCTGGCCCGGTCCCCAGCTTATCTTGCTAGCAGTGTGCCCTGGGCTGAGTCCAGGAATCTGTTTCCACAGCAGTAAAACGGAGGTAAGGAGACCTACTCCAGAAGACTAGTAAGGACCCGGAAGATGCACGCTGCCTAACGTCTGCCACATTGCTCAGTGAGAACCACTCTTTTTTCCATCCGCAGACCCCACCAGGGTTTTCATTTTCCCAACAAAGTGCTTCTCACCCTTTGTGCCTGGTGGGATGTCAGTGATCCAGGCTCAAGCTGCCCCTTCCTGACTTAGAGCCTGATGTTCAGATAAGGACATCCAAGATTACAGAGCATTCCAGGGCCCCATGTTAAAGCTGACCCAAAGTGGACCCTGGCTTTGCAACAGCCCCCGTTTTTAATTTTGCAGTGTCAGATGCACTGTGATGAGCTAGCCATTGTTATTACCTGGAATCCTTTTCCTCCTGGTCTCCCAGCCATCCATCCATTTCCCAAACTCAGTATATTCATGCTCTTTAAAACACGGGCTGTCACTCTAGGGCAAAGACACACAACAAGGTAATCATTAACATTCATGTGATCTCCTGGCTTCCAATAAGTTCACTTCTGTCCCACAGGGCCAGAGGAACGGTGCAAATGGGTCTAGGGGAGCCTCTGCCACCACCTTCATGCCCAGCTAGCCCCTTCCAGATTGAGAGATGCCTCCACTTTTATCATCTTCAGAAAAAGAAACGTTACTTCTTTGTGGGCCTCAGCACACAGAATTGACCACTGATAGCAGCAGGAACAACCACATCACCAGGCACTCTGTGGGCCAGCAGCAACCTACACGGGTATTAAAGTGAGAGAGGCTGGTCAGATTTCCAAGCAGGCCGGTAGACTACTCAATAAGGAATTCATCCTAAGTCATAGGAAGAGCAGGCTGGACACTCAGGGTCCAGCTGAACCCACACAGCACACTCTGCAACCCCTGAGGAATGCATGGTCTCTGATGCCCCACAAAGTCTCCTTAGACAGCTGAGCGCACTTCTTCATCTTCCAGAACGAGGAGAATAAACGCATCCTTGCAGGAGTGTCCTGAAGACACAGCCGACATGAAAGACCCTGGAATAGTGTGGATGCTCAGAAATTGTTGTGCTTGGTGGGTGGCCCAGCGTGAGGATACTTTCCCTGTTTCCATCAAGTTGTGCAAAGAGGATCTTACGTTACTGTTTAGGGAAGCTCCCCAGGCAGGAGCAGAGGAAGGGACTAGAGGTAGCAGGGCCCAGGATGGAGGAATGCTCTGATGGGAGCTGCTGCATAAGACACTAACCAGGGATCCTGCCAGACTCCCTGGTGTGCCAACCCGCCCAGCCTCCCAGGCAGGGGACCCATGGCCAACGGTACCCACCCTCCTGTGCCTCAGGGCTCCTCCTCTGTCAAAGGCAAATAGCCATCGTGCTATCTACCTCCTCCGGCTATTGTCAGCCTTAAGTGTGCCTAGCACATGGTATGTCCACTTCCTGGGTTGAAGCAATTCCCCTGCCTTGCCTCCCAAGCAGCGGGACTACAAGTGCCCGGCTAATATTTGTATTTTAGTAGAGATGGGGTTTCATCGTGTTTCATCCGGCCAATCAAATCACATCTTTTTTTTTTTTTTTTTTTTTTTTGAGGCGGAGTCTCACTCTGTCGCCCGGACTGGAGTGCAGTGGCCAGATCTCAGCTCACTGCAAGCTCCGCCTCCCGGGTTTAGGCCATTCTCCTGCCTCAGCCTCCCGAGTAGCTGGGACTACAGGCGCCCGCCACCTCGCCCGGCTAGCTTTTGTATTTTTAGTAGAGATGGGGTTTCACCGTGTTAGCCAGGATGGTCTCGATCTCCTGACCTCGTGATCCGCCCGTCTCGGCCTCCCAAAGTGCTGGGATTACAGGCTTGAGCCACCGCGCCCAGCCCAAATCACATCTTAAAGATAGCACACACTGGCCAGGCACGGCGACTTGTGCCTGTAATTCCAGCACTTTGGGAGGCCGAGGCAGGCGGATCACGAGGCCGGGAGTTCGAGATCAGCCTGGCCAACATGGTGAAACTCTATCTCTACTAAATAAAAGAAAAAAAAATTAGGTGGGCCTGGTGGCACATGCCTGTAATCTCAGCTACTCGGGAGGCTGAGGCAGGAGAATCGCTTGAACCCAGGGAGGTGGAGGTTGCAGTGAGCTGAGATCGCGTCAAGGCACTCCAGCCTGGGCAAGGGAGTGAGACTCAGTCTCAGAAAAAAAAAAAAAAAAAAATAGCGCACACTGCAGCCTTTCCATTACTCATCAGGAAGTGCAAAATTCTGCTCTGAACCCAGAAGAAGAAAAGAAGGTACACCTCCCACTTAAACCCCAGACCTCCAAGGCCCCAAACTTGCTGGTGTTTAGTTTTGGTGGTAGGTTGATTGTTTCGGGTGTGTTGCTGCTACTGCTGCTGTTGTGTTTGGACTGACACTGAAGGTGTGAGGGAAGTTGGAGACACATGCTACTGAACCAGTGGCAGGAAAATGTACTGTTGTAAAAGTGGCTCATGCCATGTGATGACAGATGTGTTCTTAACAAAAGAGAAAAACCAAGCACCAGTCCCAGGTATAAACCCACACATGTGCACACACACTTGTATGAGGATGTTTTCAATACCTGCAAAATGTCATCAACTTAAATGTGTATCAACAGGGAAAGGGGGCCATAAATTGGGCCACGATGACATAGGCAGTTATTGTTCAGCAGCTAAGAGGGTGGCCTAGGTGTACACGCATCAGCACAGATGGAATTCACAAACACGCAGTGAGAAAAGCAAGTTTAGGGCCGGGCACGGTGGTTCACACCTGTAATACCAGTCATTTGGGAGGCCGAGGCAGGAGGATTGCTTGAGCCTGGAAGCTAGAGATCTCATCTCTACATAACATTTAAAACTTAGCTGGGCATGGTGGCACATGCCTGAAGTCCCAGTGAGGCAGGAGGACCACTTGTGCCCAGGAAGTCGAGGCTGCAGTGAGCCATGACCACACCACTGCACCCCAGCCTGACAGCCTGATCAGAGCCAGATCCTGCCCCACCCCCACCGAACAAAGTGCAGAATGTTAAGTGCCTTGTGAAAGTATGTATATAAATTTTAAAATGTAAAATATACATTTATGAATATATGTGTATTTAAGTGTATAAAATACGTTAGAAGAATTCTCTGCAACGGACTGAATGTTTGTCCCACACCAAAATTCGTATGTTGAAGGCTAATCCCCAAAGTGATGCTATTCGGAGATGAGGACTTTGGGAGGTGATGAGGTCACAAGGGTGGAGCCCCCATGACGGGATGAGTGACCATCGGGAGGAGGTGGGAGATGCCCTGCTTCCCCTCTCTTTTCTGTCACCTGAGGGTATCACCGGCAGGTGGCCATTCCAAGAGGGCTCTCACGAGATGCTGGAGCTGCTGCTGTCTCAGGCTCGGTCTCAGACTTCCAGCCCCCAGAACTTCAAGAAATCACTGTGTTTAAGCTACCACGGTAGCATCTGCGGTATTTTGTCTTAGCAGCCCCGACAGACTAACGCATTCTCCCATCCTACAACAGTGTTAATGGTGAAAAGGGAGGGGTGGACTGGCAAGTTGAATGTGAAAGGTGAACTTTACATTTATCTGTAATGTTATTTTTTCCAAAAAGGAGAAATATATATATATATATATCATGTGATTTTATGGTGTGACTATATATACACACATGTATGTGTGTATGTGTTTATATGTGTGCACATATATATATGCTCAAGTATAAAATATAAGAAATAGTGCCCCACCCTCTCTCTCCCACCCCATTTCCAAGCCCACCTCTGTCTTCACAGATAGTCACATCTCACTGTTTGATGTATGCACCTTCAAACTCTGTTTTATGCTCATAAAATATACATGGATCTCTCTTGTTGCCAGTGAATGGAGAGCCTGCTTTTTTTAATTTTTATTAATTTTTATTTTTTGAGACAGGGTCTTACTCTGTCACCCAGGCTGGAGTGCAGTGGCATGATGACAGCTCACTGCAGCCTCGACCTCTTGGGCTCAAGCAATCCTCCCAGCTCAGCCTTCTGAGTAGTGGGGACTACAGGTACACACAGCCATGCCTGGATAATTTTTTTTATTTTCAGAAATGGGGTCTTGCTTTGTTACCCAGGCTGGTCCCAAACTCCTAGGCTCAAGTGATCCTCCTGCCTTGGCCTCCCAAAGCGCTAGGATTACAGGTGCAAGCCACGGTGCCAGGCTGAACTCATTCTAGTAGCCACATATTAGTCCATATCTGGAAAAGCTATAATTTCTTGAGTTCCCTGTCAATCAGTGAACATTTAGATTGGTTATCTCCTCTCCAAACAATACCAGAATGAATGTTTTCTACATACTTTTTGCTCACTTGTGCAAACGATGTAAATCTGTGGAACAACTAGGTCAAGACAGGCATGCATTTCAGTGTTTCAAAGATCGGACCTGCGGTAAAATGGTAAGAGCTTTGGCATTTAGTAACTGCGTGACCTAGAAAAAGTTTGATTCACATTTCCCTTTCTCATTTGATTTTCACCTTCTCCTGGGGAATAGGTAAGTTAACACTGTAAGGTGCCTTCTCAGGGCCATACTTCAGCTTGCTCTGGACCCAGCCAGGTCCTGCCCAGACAGAGAGCAACCACTTCACCAGGGTAACCAGAGGGCTGCTGCCCACGGTGGAGGCCCAGAGGCCCCAGCCACAGTCATGCATGCTGTACGTGGGCACCAACTCGATGTGCACCTGTGTTTGTCTCTCCGCGCAGAAGAACTCGCATCTCCACACTGGGTATGACAGAGGAGCAGGACTACAGCAGAGCTGCCATTTCTTCCCTATGTTTGTCAGCATTTTCTCTATTTTTTTTAATAAGCTGTCCTCCACTTTTATAATTAGGCAGGTAAAACATTTCCCAGAAAATTCAAGACATAGATCTGTTTTCTTCCCAACACAGACGATGAAATTCACCTTAGCCAGAGGAGCAGTATTTGAGGACCTCAGAATTTTCCCCATGAAACAATGCAGTCCTGAATTCTTTGCAGTCCTTGTCTCTGCTATGTTTTGGCGTGAGTTCACGCTGATTTGCATGTCTTTCTAATATTCTAATATGCTAATTTGCCGGTCCACATCACATGACTCCATCCCAAATATACAGATAGATTTTAATTAACACGGCTGCATGGATTTCTCTACATCAACCCTGTACGTCACAGAATGCCAATTTACAATACCTTTATGAGGTTTTCTGCAGGAGCAAAAAAGTCATCTGTTGCAAATAAAATCTAGACAAAGAAAGAAAGAAGTAAAGATAAAGCAACCATAAATCTGAAACCATTTTATTTCATTCCCTAGTGAAACATTATGAGATGAAGTAAAAAGAAGACATGAAATCACCTGGGGAAGCGACAGAATCTGCAGTTAAGCCACGATGCCTTTAAATGCTTACATTTCATTGCCTGCCTCCTCCTTCATCTTCTCCTCCCACCCTTTTTTCTGATTCTCCTTTACCACCTGGAGGTAAGATCACTAACTTCTTACACTCAGGAAGCAAATAAACCAACTTTCTTTTTTTCATGAACCAGAGGTTTTGTGGTACTTTTACAAACAGAGCAATGACCGAAAAAGCTCTGGGTCACATATGCAGTTGGTGCCTCTGTGTTCTCCCACAAGGGCCACCAGAGGTCACCCTGCAGGTGGGCTGTCCTGGTCATTCGTCCACCAAAGCAGAATCATTTTGAGAGTGAGGTTGGTGATACTAATTGTACACCCAGAAAACAAGGTAAACCAGATTTTCCTGAGCAAAACAGGCTGTGGTGGTCACCCACCCAACCCAGGACTCCATGGCCACTGCAGCCTGGAGAGCACCCTGCCCCAGGCTCTGACTCCAGCCCAAGAGTTCAAAAGGCAGGAAGGACGAGCTGTTTCAGAGCTGCCGGCTGTTTGGGTGGCAGAGCGGAGGGGAGACCTGTGCTGTGCTGGGGTTGACCTGTGCCAGGGTTCAAATGGCAGGTAGGTGGGCATATCAGGGTCCCCCTGCTCCAGATCTCTCAGACACCTTCGCGGGGCACATGGAGCCTCTCCTACCTCTCCAGACTCATGCTCCCAACTCTCCTCACAAACGCCCGGCGTGTTCTTGAAACACTGAGCCACCTGGAGCATGTGGGCTCCTTTGCTCTCCTCACAGACACCTCTGCCAGAACCAGCCTGCACCTCATCCCTGCCCGCCAGCTGCTCTCCAGTGAGTCACCTCCAGTAGTACTCAAGTGGCCCTTCCCCACCCCTCCCACCCCAATCCCCCCAGGCTGCCCATGGCTGGAGTCCACATGCTCCCCCAGCACCCTGGCCTTGTGCCAGTCACAGGGCTGGTCTGGACTTACATCTGTCTCCCTGCTAGAGTGTAAGCTTCCTGGGGGAAGGCACAGGGCTTTCCCTTTCTGTACCAGACACACTGCTTCTGAGCACAGCCTGCATCCCAGCACCTCTGCACATTACGTTTAATGAGTTCTCCAGGTGACACTCATTACACACTAGAGCTAGAGGACCTCCAATTTAACTAGACCCAGAGCACCTCTGATCTAACTAGAGCCAGGGGACATCCGATCTAACTAGAGCCAGGGGACATCTGATCTAACTGGAGCCAGGGGAATACCGATCTAACTAGAGCCAGAGGACCACCGATCTAACTAGAGCCAGAGGACCTCCGATCTAACTCGAGCCAGAGGACCTCCGATCTAACTCAATCCAGAGGACCTCCGATCTAACTCAATCCAGAGGACCTCCGATCTAACTAGAGCCAGAGGACCTCCGATCTAACTTGAGCCAGAGGACCTCCGATCTAACTAGAACCAGAGGACCTCCGATCTAACTTGAGCCAGAGGACCTCCGATCTGACTCGAGCCAGACCACCTCCAATCTAACTCAATCCAGAGGACCTCCGATCTGACTCGAGCCAGAGGACCTCCGATCTAACTCAATCCAGAGGACCTCCGATCTAACTCGAGCCAAAGGACATCCGATCTAATTCGATCTAGAGGACCTCCAATCTAACTAGAGCTAGAGGACCATCAGCCTATCTAGAGCAGAGGACCACAGTCTGTCCTCTAGTGAAACACACAAAACCTAAGGCAGTGTTGTCCTTGCTGAGAATTGTCACCAATTTAAGACACATTCTTTGGAAGTCTTTCTCGCTAACTGGTTTCCTTGGGCAGGCCAGCCCTTCAGACTGATTCTTGTTGATTCTTGCATGAGGTTCTCTGCACTGTTCAGTTGTGCCCTTAGCACAGATGCCTTCAACCCTTGTTCTGGCCATGAGAGACCCACTTACTTTTCCTCCTACGGACTCAGATGCCATGTCCATCAGCTGGGTGAAGTCCAGAAACCGGGTCAGTCTTCCCTCCTTCGGAACATCAGCCATGCTTCCTGGAAAGGAGAGGGCGGCTCAGTCAACCTCGGGGGCTGTCGGAGTGAGTGAGGCCCTGTCTAGGCTCCTGACGCTAAGGTTTGAGACATTCAAAAGTCAGGCAGTGACAGAACTGGACGTACTGTCAACTGGACCTGACAGGTGCCCTCTGCTCGATGAGGTTGAGCTAAAAAGGGACTTTGCATAAACATACTGAAACGGGGAAGGAATTAGAGCATGGCTTCCTTCTAAAGCATTTAAAAATAAAATATCACTAACTATACAAACCCTATCGCCACAAAATGCAAAGTTTTCTTTTATTGTTTAAAAGGGAGAGATTATTTAATTTTGAAAAGAATAACTTGCTTTTAATAGTCTTTGAAGCCATTCAAAACACACGTATTGAGACCCTGGGTGGCAGGCCCTGGCTAGACGTGGGAAACAGCAGAGCCCACCTGCCCACAAGGGCACCCCCACGCGGGAACAGACGTCCACCGACGCGCAGGCCAGGCCACGCTCTGGAGCCAGCAGAGACTGAGCCACAGAGACGGGTCCAGCGAGGGAGATTCGCGGCCATGTGGCCATGGCAGATCCTAACGTGGGACTTAGCCCAACTCCCCAGCACCCTCGTGTTGACGTCGAGAAAGCAGAGATTTGGAGAAATGGAAAGAGACCGTGAGGGAGGCGGGGAGAGTCTGGCCTGACCCCAGGGCCTCCCCGCCCCTAAGCCAAGAGATGGTCTTTGTTCCTAGCCCTTTTTTCTACCCCTCATGGTGAAAGACAAAACTACACAAAACACCTCACTAAGAATTATATTCATTCACAAAAGAAAGAATACAAACAGTCCACAGTCGTGAGAAGTCAGCTCTTCCTTGAAATTACAGGAATATAATTAATTCTAAAATACCATTTTGCCTATGAAATGGACACTTTTTTAAAGCAAACTGGCACTTCCATAGTCCGTGGTGAGGAGCATGAACGGGAACAGCCCCTCCAGGGTGATTTGGTCACACTTGCAGGTGGGAAGGTGCTCCTGATGTCCTGATTCGCTGGTTCTTCCCCGAGTCTTGGTGCTGAAGCCCCTGGGCTCACTGGAGTCTCCTCCTCCTGAGCCCTCATCCCCTGGTGATGTCAACCAGAGTCATGGCTCCTAAGATCATCCACACTCCAATTATCCCCAAACACATAGCGCCTTCCCAACATGAATTTTCATCTGCCAACTCAAAACATCTCCCCTTGGATGTTGAATCAAATCTCAAAGCTGACAGGTCCAAGCCTCAGCTCTGGCTCTCCCTCAGCCTGCCCCATCACAGTCTCCCACCTCTGGGAGGAGCAGCTCCAACCTCCTGGTCGCTCCAGCAAAAGCCCTGGCGGCACCTTCAGACCCCTTCCTCACACCCACAGTCTGTGCAGCATCCTGTCCACCTGCCCATTGGACCCAGAACATGGAATTATCTTTTTTATTTATTTGTTTGTTTATTTATTTATTTATTTATTTTTATTTATTTATTTTTGAGATGGAGTCTCCCTCGGTCACCCAGGCTGGAGTGCAGTGGTGCAATCTCAACTCAATGCAACCTTCACCTCTCGGGTTCAAGCGATTCTCTTGCCTCAGTCTCCCACGTAGCTGGGATTACAGGTGCCCACCACCATGCCTGGCTAATTTTTGTTTTGGGGGTGGTTTTTTGAGACGGTGTCTTGCTCTGTCGTCCAGGCTGGAGAGCAGCAGCATGATCTCAGCTCACTGCAACCTCCACCTTCTGGGTTCAAGCAATTATCCTGCCTCAGACTCCCGAGCAGCTGAGATTACAGGTGCTCACCACCATGCCTGGCTAATTTTTTTGTATTTTTAGTAGAGACGGGGTTTCACCATGTTAACCAGGATGGTCTCCATCTCCTGACCTCGTGATCCGCCCATCTCGGCCTCCCAAAGTGCTGGGATTACAGGCGTGAGCCACTGCGCCCAGCCATAATTTTTGTATTTTTAGTAGAGATGAGGTTTCACCAGTTGGCCAAGCTGGTCTCAAACTCCTGACCTTAGGTGATCCACCCTCCTTGGCCTCCCAAAGTGCTGGGATTACAGGTGTGAGCCACTGTGCCTGGCCGGAATTATCTTCTAAACTGTCTGAGAAGGAAGGAAGTATATGAGGGCAAAGGTGGAGTGGAATGGGCCATGTGCTGGTGACCACTGTTACCACTGGACAGTGGGAACATTCAGGAACCATTTGATATTTTTACACACCTCGAGTATGCTTGAAATCTTTCACAAAGTCATACACATGGCCAGGTGCGGTGGCTCATGCCTATAATCCCAACACTTTGGAAGACCAAGGTGGGCAGATCACCTGAGGTCAAGAGTTCAAGACCACCCTGGCCAAAATGGCAAAACCCCGTCTCTACTAAAAATAAAAAATCAACCAGGCGTGGTGGCGGGTGCCTGTAATCCCAGCTACTCGGGAGGCTGAGGCAGGAGAATCACTTGAACCCAGGAGGCAAAGGTTGCGGTGAGCTGAGATTGCACCACTGCACTCCAGCCTGGGTGACAGAGCAAGACTCCATCTCAAAACAACAACAACAACAACAACAACAACAAGTCATGCACATTATGCATATTACACATTCACAGGGGCAGAGAGGGAGAGAGAGGAGAGACACCGGCACCATCTCTCTCATGGGTAATGAAATATCCCCAACACATGTGCTCCTGCCTGTCTACAGGCTGTCCTTAGTCCAGCCCCAGAGCAAGCTTTCAAAACCAAAAGTCATTCCCCATTCACTCAGAATGAAAGCTGCTCTCCTCACCTGTGCCCCAAGCACCTCCCTCACCTAGTCCTGCCTCTGTGACTTTGCAAAGGTGGTTCCCTCTGCCAGGAATGCTGTTCCCCACACAGCTGTGTGTCTGCTCCTTGCCTCCCTCAATCGCCTCCTCAGCAACACTGCCCTGACCTCCTGTTTACAGGTCAGCCCCCACGCCCCCAGGCGTCCCAACACCCCTCACCCGGGCCCGCCTTTGTTCCCACATAATACGAGCCCACATGCCACTGCTTCTCCATAGTATTTACTATTATCCGGACACGGTGGCTCACACCTGCAATCCCAGCAGTTTGGGAGGCCTAGGCGGGCAGATCACCCAAGGTCAGGAGTTTGAGACCAGCCTGACCGATATACAGAAACCCCATCTCTACTAAAAATACAAAGATTAGCTAGGCATGGTGGTGCATGCCTGTAATCCCAGCTACTCGGGAGGCTGAGGCAGGAGAATCGCTTGAACCTGGAAGGCAGAGGTTGCGGTGAGCCAAGATCATGCCATTGCACTCCAGCCTGGGCAACAAGGGCGAAACTCCATCTCAAAAATATATATATACACATACACACACACATATATATACACACATACATATACATATACATATATACACATATACACACATATATACATATACTATATACACACACACATACATATATACACATACATATATACACACATACATACATATACATATATATATATATATATATATATACTGCCTTTCCGGATTAGATGCACACTCCACGCCAGCAGTAAGTTTTGTTTTGTTCACTGGTGTGTCCCTAGTGAACCCCCTAACATTTACCGTGAGTTCACAGGAATGTCGTGCACTGTTCATACAGTTTATCTCATTTCAATCGTCAGAACAACCTGCGATTTTGGTATCATTCACATTCTACAAGTGAAAAGGAAAGCATCTTTGAGAGATCAAGGAAATTGTCAAAGCCCGCAGCTGCAAAGTGAACCATGTGGCCAACCGCGATGTATCCAAACGTGACTGACAGCGGAAAACCCCTAGAAGACCACTGGAGCACGACGAGTGTCACAGGAGTGTTGGTTCAACAAACTCCACCTGCTTCTGCGCTCATTCATTCAGCAGCGTGTGCAGAGCTCCCGGATGTGCAGACGCCGTGCCCAGGGCTGAGCGTGCACAAGCTCTTCAGTGGCTCCTGGTGCAGTGGAGGGGACAGACGAGTGGTGACCATCCCAGGGAATGCGGTGACAGAGGGGCCCTCGAGGTGCAGCGGGGAACTGAGGACACACACTCAGTGGGCTCTGCGGGCTCAGGAACCCCCCTTTAGGAGTGGACGCCAGGCCGGGCAGTACAGGGAAGGACAGGCAACCAGGCAGGGGAGACCATGGGTGCGGCCACGGAGGCCGGCGGCCTGGGGAACCACAGGCGCTGACGGTGCCTTTGCTGACCCACACTGTCCAATCTGGAAGCCACTGGCCACACCTGGGTATTTAACAAATTTAAACTTCAGTTACTTGAACTTATATACAACTCAAAATCCAGTTCCTCCTTTGCTCTGGCCACATTTCCTATGCCCTCTAGGCCTGCGGTCTCCCTGCTGAGCAGCACAGGTCTGGAACAGGCCTGTCATCAAAGAGAATTTTACCGAACTGTGCTGGAAAAGCTCCAAAAAGATTATGGTGCAGAGTCCCGCTCACCGCCACAGTCGCGCGCGCCCCCACCATGCCCCAGAGTCCACCCGCCCACAGGGTCGCCCCACCATCGCCCCAGATGCTCACCCGCCACAGTCGTCCCCCACCATTGCCCCAGAGCCACCCGCCCACAGTCGCCCCCAGCCATGCCCCAGAGTCCACCCGCCCAGTCGCCCCACCAGTGCCCAGAGTCACCCGCCAGCAGTCGCACGCCACCATGCCAGAGTCCACCCGCCACAGTTCGGCCCCCACCATGCACCAGAGTCCACCCGCCACAGCTCGGCCCCCACCATTGCCCCAGCAGTCCACCGGGCCACAGCTGCGCAGCCCCAGCCATGGCCCCAGAGTCCACCGGCCATCAGTCGCCCCCACCATGCCCCAGCAGTCCACCCGCCACAGCTCGCCCCACCATGCCCAGAGTCCACCCGGCCACAGTCGCCCCACCATGCCCGAGTCCACCCGCCACAGTCGCCCCACCATGCCCCAGAGTCCACCCGCCACAGTCGCCCCCACCATGCCCCAGAGTCCACCCGCCACAGTCGCCCCCACCATGCAATGCAGAATTTAAAACAGCGCTAAACCGCCACACAGACACACAACCTACAGACTGGCTGGAATTAAAATCGCTTCTTCACAGAGCTCTTAGCAACATTGCGGCCCACTCATCACGGCTGGGTGATGCTACTGTGCGGTGCCCTGTTTGCTGCTGTGTCCCAGCACTAACCTGGCTGAGCACGGTGGGGAGGCTGTGGGTTGAAGGGTGTAGATGCTGAGGCTGCAGCATGGGCAGCTTATAGACTAAGCAGCCTGGCTTTGGCCTGTGGGTCTCACCAAGGCCCCGGGCTCCCCCTGCACGCAGCTCTTCATCATCATCCTGTGTTCCATGCAAAATCACGCAGTGCCGGGCCAGTCACGGGCACACAGCAGAGGCTTGCCGACGACGTGATACACTAAGTCATTATGGAACACTGGATACACCAACGGTTCTCTGGAAACAGCTTAACTTTTTCCCCATCAGCTCCAGCAAGCTCACTATGCCCCGGTACAGAGCGCTCAAGCATTTTGCCTAAGTCAATAATATAATGTTCCCTCCCAGCCACCCCCCTGTGATGTGTGAAGCCAGGGGTCCTGGTAACGTGAGGCATGACCCACTCTGTCTGATCAGCTTCCCTGGGAAGCAGAGGGCATCGGAGGTGCAGGCTGGCCTTTGGTGTGTACAGTCTTTCATCTTTTCCTTTGGTACGCCTCCGATAACCTACACAGAGCATTCCATCTCACACGCATGTAGCAGAGGCTGTCAATTCAACAGAGAAAGAGATCAAAAGAAGAGAAAAGTATTTACACCCTTTCTCAAGGTACCAGCAGCCTCCACGCTTCATTCTGTGTAGCCCCACCCCACTGAAGCTCACACTCAACTTAGACAGTAAAACACTTCAATTTCACCCAGAATCCCATGACTGGGTATATACCCAAAGGAATATAAATAGTTCTACTATAAAGATAAATGCACACGTTATGTTCATTGCAGCACTATTCACAATAGCAAAGACACGGAATCAACCCAAATGCCCATCAGTGATAGACTGGATAAAGAAAATGTGGTACATATACACCATGGAATACCATGCAGTGGTAAAAAGGAATGAGATCATTTCCTTTGCAGGAACATGGGTGGATCTGGAAGCTATTATCCTCAGCAAACTAATGCAGGAACAGAAAACCACACACCACATGTTCTCACTCATAAGTGGGAGCTGAACAATGAGAACACACGGACACAGGGAGGGGAACATCACACACTCAGGCCTATCAGCAGGCTGCGGGGTACCTAGGTAATGGGTTGACCTGTGCAGCAAACCACCGTGGCATACATTTACTTACGTAGCAAACATGCACATCTGCACATGTATCCCAGAACTTAAAATAAAATAAAAAACACTTTAACTCAGTACTTCAGAAAAATAAAGGGAAAAGAATGCTCCCTCTGGAAATGTTTCTCTTTGGGAAATAAATAAGTTAAAAGCTCATCTTCGGAAAACGTTAGTCAGTGTAGTGATGCCATCTACAGCTGATGCCGTCAAGCAGACAGGACCTTTCCAGGATCTGTCTCGCTGCCACAGGCGCCACCCAGGGTCAACAGGCAGGCTGACTCATGAAACCTGTTATTCAAAGTCGGTGAACACACTTTCCTCAACCTCATTACAAATCTTTTCATATATAAGTATATATTTACATATATTTGAGGTGCCATTGTGGTACCTCAAAAGTCATAAGAGTTTTCAAGACTAAGTTTGTTTTTTCAAATGAAATCTAGCATTTGGAAACATCTGGTTTGGGGGGATTTTGGTGGTTTTTTGGTTTTTTTTGTTTTGTTTTGTTTTTTGAGACAGAGTCTTCCTTTGTTGCCCAGGTTGGAGTGCAGTGACACGATCATAGCTCACTGCAGCCTCAAACTCCTGGACTCAAGTGATCCTCCCACCTCAGCCTCTGAGTAGCTGGGATTACAGCTGGCACCACCACACCAAACCACAGTTTTACATTTTTTGTAGAGACAGGGTCTCACTATGTTGCCCAGGCAGGTCTTGAACTCCTATTTTGAAGCGATCCTCCCACCTGAGCCTCCCAAAATCCTGGGGTTACAGACATGAGTCACAACACCTGGCCAGAAACATCTGCCTTAATTGGCAGAAATGAATTTAAATTGGGGTGAAAAATTCTCCATAGCCTTTGTCCTTAGGCTTCCTACAAGTCGATGTCCACTCACGGACCCCTGTGCCTGCAAGCTTCTCTAGAGAACAGGAGTTGCAAAGGGACCTTTTCAGCAGCTTCCAAGAAGTATTTCCTTAAACTGTTTTTATTATTCTCTTGGCCAAGCTCCAATTGCAGTTGAGACTCTGCTACTCACATGTGCTTAAAATGTGTTACCTTGAGATAAAAGCAACACAAACAGACCCTTGTAAAATCCTGCAGAGGAGGCACCATAGAGATAAGTTTCAAAGGCACATCCACCTCCGGTTGAATAAACTGCTTCCATTTAATAGAAGCGGCAGGGTGGCAAAGTGGTGGCAGGAGTATAAAATTCAGCCACCATTTGCTCTGCGCCACTCATATCCTTTTCTACTACTTTGTCTTTAGGCAAAAAAGAGACTAAGAGAGATGCCCCACCACGCGGTGCTGGGCACGAACCTCACGCCGTTTGGTGCCTGCAGTGGTTGTCTACGTGTTCCATGGTTGCACTGACACGGGAACCACTTGCCATACGTGGTATTTAAATTTAAATCTAATGACATTCAAAATCCAGTTCTTTCAGTCATGTGAGCCGCATTTTCCGTGCTAGGAAGTTACATGTGGCTGATGGCGACTGTACTGAATGGCACAGAAGAGATTTTCCATCATGACAGAAAGTTCTATCAGACAGCGCAGGTGTGTGGTTTTACAAAGCATATCCTTGTGCATGTTATAGAAAAGGATCCATTATTTCAATATCCTTTCTTATTAATGACCTTAGAAGTAACACCAATTTTTAGCAGTGATCCTAGAAATCTTCAATAGCCATTCATCAATGTAGGAAACCCTCAATCACACTGCAAAACCATCTATTGGGCTACTTACCGTTGACGACCCACCTGCGCCAGGCAGATACTGTTTCTGACACAGAGTCTTTTTTTCCAACTTTTAAGTTCAAGGGTACATGTGCAGGGTGTGCAAGTTTGTTCCACAGGTAAACATGTGCCATGGTGGTTTGCTGCACAGGTCATTGTCAGGCCGCTGAGCCCAAGCCAAGCCACCGCATCCCCTGTGACTTGCCCGTATAAGCCCAGATGGCCTGAAGTAACTGAAGAATCACAAAAGAAGTGCAAATGCCCTGCCCCGCCTTAGCTGACGACTTTCCACCACAAAAGAAGTGAAAATGGCCGGTCCTTGCCTTAAGCGATGACATTATCTTGTGAAATTCCTTTTCCTGGCTCATCCTGGCTCAAAAAGCTCCCGCACTGAGCACCTTGTGACTCCCATTCCTGCCCGCCAGAGAACAACCCCCCTTTGACTGGAATTTTCCTTTACCTACCCAACTCCTATAAAACAGCCCCACCCTTATCTCCCTTCGCTGACTCTCTTTTCGGACTCAGCCCGCCTGCACCCAGGTGATTAAAAAGCTTTATTGCTCACCCAAAGCCTGTTTGGTGGGCTCTTCACACGGACACACATGACAATCACCCCATCACCTAGGTATTAAGCCCAGCACCCATTAGCTATTCTTCCTGATGCTCTCCCTCCTCCCACCCTCCGACAGGCCCCAGTGTGTGATGTTCCCCATAACATGTCTATGTGTTCTTGTTCAGCTCCCACTTATAAGTGAGAACAGGTGATGTTTGGTTTTCTGTTCCTGTGTTAGTTTGCTGAGGATAATGGCTTCCAGCTCCATTCATGCTCCTACAAAGGACATGATCTCATTCTTTTTATGGCTGCATAGTATTCCATGGTGTATACGTACCATGTTTTCTTTATCCGTCTATCATCGATGAGCATTTTGGTTGGTTCTGTCTTTGCTATCATGGACAGTACTGCAGTGAACAGGTGCCTGCATGTGTCTTTATAATAGAATGATTTATATTCCTTTGGGTATATACACAGTAATGGGAGTGCTGGGTACAACGATATTTCTGCCGCTAAAACCACCTTACAGTGTGGGCACCATGTTTCCATACTCCTCACAGAAAGTGAACTCACGTCTTCCTCTGACTCCGAAGCTAGTGCTCTTCTACCACACTGGGAGTTGCAGCCTTGCCAGGCGCCCCGGTAATAAACACTTTGCAGGTCTACATCTCCTCGCCACTGCAGCACAAAGCAGCTTCAGACGTTACATAAGTAAACAAGGGCGGCTGTGTTCCAGCGAAACTTTATTTATGGACACTGAAATTTGGATTTCATATCCGTTTTATGTGTCATGAACTATTCTCTTTCGAGAGTGGGGTGACTGCAAACTACAAGAATGGATTGTACTCAGGTAATGCACACCCTAAATGCCCTGGGCTGATCACCATCCATCATATACACATAACACACTTTCACATGTGCCCAATACATTTGTAAAACAAAAAATATATATATATAAAGAATATCAGGGGTTCTTCATGCTGTAACATAGGTTCTGCTGCAGGTGGTGCCTTGAAATTAGTCCCTATATCTCATCAACCATTAATTCCTAAAGCATCCACTTGTGACTAGGAATGTGCTGATTTCAAATAACCTGCCTGCAGTGCCTTGGAGTGAACACTTCCGCCCTGTGGTGAGCAGGATGTGCTCCAGAATGTGCGCTCCCTAATCCTGAGACCTGTGTATTTCTCGCCCTATATGCAAAGCAGAATTTGCAGACACAATGAAGCCACAGATGCTAAGATGGGCCTGGGCAATTCTGGGTGATCTGGGTGGGCCCAGCATCATCACACAAGGCCTTAAAAGCAGGCGACTTTCTCTGGCTGGAAACAGAGAACCGTGGAGCAGAAAGGGAAGTCAGAAAGAACCCAAGTGTGACTCTGAATCAGGCTTCGAAAGAGAGAAGCCACATCATGGCTGAGCTCTGAAGCTCAGGGCTCATGGGCAGAGACTTAAGAGAGGCCGTGGGAGGTCAGCGTGGGTCCTCCTGCTGCCAGCAAGGACAGGGAACCTCAAGGACCTGGATTCTGCCCACAACCCCAGCAAGGCTGATGAGGATGCTCCCAGAGCCTCTGGGGGGAACTCAGCCCACTGTATTTTGATTTCAGCCTCATGAAACCCAGAGCAGAGGGATCCAATGAGCCTACCTGGAGGTCTGCCAAACAGACCATGAGATCAGAAATCTGCATTCTGTAAGACACTAAGGACCTGTAATAACAGCAACATGAAACTATAATACACACCTGAAGCTTTTCATCCAAACTTCTCAACAACCAAGAAGAGTTATCAATCACTACCAAAGTGAAAGGTGTGGTCGGAGAGGTGCTAGGAGGTTTGGGCTGAGGGGGCAATGATCCTTGACAGCTTCTCAAAGCAAAGACTTGCAACATCTTTCATGCCTGGTTCACAAGCCCAGGACACTTAACCTGAATTCCAGGGAAGAGCCCCAGTGCTGGTCTGTTTCTCCGGAAACACTCATTCTTTTCCCTCCAGCAGATGGTCCTGGGCCCCAAGCATTTCTCCTAGAACATCAAGCTTCTCTTGTTTCACAGCAGATCCAGCCCAGGCAGCAGCCCCCACAGGCCAAGCTTAATTAAAGCCTTCTCTGAATCCCCGCTTGAGGCTTTTCTGCCAATGACCCTGCAGCTAAATGCTTGGATGCATTAAGGTCAGATCCCTGGCATGGTTTTCAAAACATGTGTACTATGAGCCAGGAGCAGAAGGAAGAGAACTGAGGTCTCTACGCATCAAGTCCATAGCTCCGTATTTGCTCTCGTGTCTCCCGTACTCCAAGCCTTGGAGTCACACATGATTAAACCCATTGCTAAGAAGCTCAGAGACGGGGCGGAGGCTCTCAGCCAATGGCATTCAGCTAATGAACAGGGAGTGGGACAGGTTGTGAATGCAGATGAGTTGTACCCCAGGCCTATGCTGTCTGAAACCACAGGCCCTCTCACTTTATTACGGAAAAAAAACAGTGTTAGATATGAGTTATAAATTTCTCTTCAAAGAATCAGTATGTCAGTATGTTCAATTCTTTGCCTTCTATTTTTAAACTTAACTTCCTCATAAAGCAACCTTTTTTGATCACCTGCTCGGCCCCGACTCATTCTCCAGCCTGACTCATTCCGATTTCCTGCTCTGCCATAACCATTTATCCCACCAAACCACTCACCCCATCGCTCTCTTTAAATTAGCCAATCGGAATTAGTTTAGCCTGTGCTGTCTAACCCTAGCCAACAGGGGAATCACACAGCAGCAGGGGCCACGTGATCAGGAATAAGCACCCCTTCCCCTCCCTTGTCCAGGTGTGCGCTCACCATTGCTCCATCTGCGAGGGCGCACCCTTCTATAGAAGTACATTGTCTTGCTGAGAAGAAAAAAAAATTCTATTCCAGTGCTGTTTCTTTTGCGGCACCGAAACTTTATTTATAACAACAGTAAAGGCAGCTTCATCTCCCCAAATATTGCAAAATTTGTTATCTGTGTTCTCCCAATGTCTTAGCCTATTTGTGTTGCTGTGAAGCAATGCCTGAGGCTGGACAATTCACAGAGAAAAGGAGTTTACTTGGCTTAGGGTTCTGCAGGCTGTAGGAGAGCACGGCACTAGTGTATGCTTCCAGCGAGGGCCTCAGGCTGCTTCTGCTCATGGTGGGAGGTGAGGGGAGCCGGCCTGCAGACACCGCAGGGCAGGAGAGGAAGCGTGGGAGGGCGCGCCAGGCTCTTCCTAACAAGCAGCTCTCACTGAACTAACAGAGCAAGAACCGTCTCAACACCTCCAGAAGAGCACCAAGCCATTCACCAGGGATCCGCCCCCATGACCCAGACTCCTCCCACTGGGCCCCACCTCCAATATGGAGAGGGGGATCAGATTTCACCATGAGGTTTGGGGCGACAAACATCCAAACCATAGAGGCCTCCAGGCCACAGCACAGGCCCAACCAGTGTCTGCTATGAAAAGGGCTGTGACATTTCTGCCGTTTCTGTTCATAAACTAGCCAAGGTCTAGGCAAGAAAGGAGGCAGCCATGCAACCTCAGCTGAGGCCACCAGCTCACCAGCTCGCAGCGCTCAGATGGCCTGTGGCAGCTGCTGCTGAGCCCACTGCTACAACCCCTCCCATTGCCTGCTCAACAGAGCCCTTAAATACATTTTCTGCTGTGGCTGAGACCAGACCCAGGGTCAGCTCTGATGTTAGAGGAACATGCTAAAGCTTTGCCTGCAAATTTCAACTTAATCACCGCAAATGAGGAGCATCATCATGGGTTACAGCAAGGCGATGAGGCAATGACTGTCTAAAACAGAATCATGAAATTTCATGCAGTCAAGTCGTGCTCATGCTATTTTTTCCTTTGGGATTAGCCTTAAAATAAGAAAAGGCATGACCAGGCAAGTCTAGGAAGCACAGGAAAGAGAGCCCTTCCTCTGACAAGCAGGGAAGGCTGTGCTGATGGCAGAGTTATTCCCTCGTAAAGAAGAAAACCTTCAGGGACTTTGTCATCACTGTCGATAAGTTCCGAAGAAGCCTTTGGCCAAAAGTATGAGATTTATGGTGAAATAATAGAAGCGATTTGTTCAAGTTTGGGACAAAACTAGAGTGAGCTTGAGCAGGGACTCTGAGCAGCCCAAGGTCAACTGCACAAGACCCCTGGCCACCGCCAACTGTTGGTATATGTTTACATTTAGTTCTATGTTGTGACTCCTCTTTTGAATATAGGTTTACTTCACCATGGCCTTAGTTCTTTAGATTTTTTTTTTTTTTTTTTTTTTTTTTTTTTGAGACAGGGTCTCACTCTGTCATCCAGGCTGGAGTACAGTGGTGTGATCTTGGCTCATTGCAACCTCTACCCCAACCCCATCCTGAGCTCAAGCAATTCTCCCACGTCAGCCTCCCAAGTAGCTGGGAGCACAGGCACGCGCAACCATGCCTGGCTATTTTTGTATTTTTGTTGTCCAGGCTGGTCTCAAACTCCTCAACTCAAGCAGTCCACCCACCTCGGCCTCCCAAAGTGCTGGGATTACAGGCATGAGCCACCGTGCCCAGCCTCTTTAGATTTTATTTTTTAAAAAGACCAAAGTCACATGATTTGAAACCAAGCAGAGCAGAGACTGGGGCCCAGAAGCCTGACCTGCCTCTGGGGCCCCTCCAGGTGTTTGGACCACGCCCGATACCAACACAGTTTGACAGCACAAAGTGGTATCTGCCACCATCTACCCTCTGTCACCTTCCAAGTGTCGAACGTTCATTGCATTACTGAAATTCATCTCTGTCACCCTATTCTTTTGGCAAAGGCAACCTTAAAGATAGCAAGGTATTTATAAACCACACTCCAGCTTACCCAGGAGTCAGAAATCCAGTATTCACAAATGGATCTCTTGCTCCCCAGAAGCCAGCCAAGGTCCCATAGTGCTTGAGTGCCAGCTCAGAGAGAATGTATAGAGGCCTGAGGTAGAGATGGAACTTTCCAGAGATTGGCTGTGCCTGTATGATGTCACAAGGGTTTCAGGGAGATAGAAGTAAGAGGGGGAGCAGTCCCTACCCGGAGAAGCTAAGCAGGCCTCTGTAAGACACTCGCACACCGCCCGAAGCCAGGCTTGGTCCCTGCTGGTCCCAGGGCCTAACAAAGCTGCCTCCGGCCACTGGTCTGGGCCTGAAACCCCCACCTTCCTGGTCCAGCCAGTAACCTGAGTTAAAATTTTATCTCTAGACGTCACCTATTCACTCATCATTATTAATTCGGAAAACACTGAGCACACCCAGCAGTGGGTCCTGACCTACTAGAGAAGACAGGGGCCCCTTGGGAGAGTTTGGCTAGGGCCCCTCTGCCCCAGAAAATAGCAAACACACACAAAATTGTCATGGAATTTAAAGAAGTCCACAAATGCTTAAGAAAGGACACCTTGCCAAGCGGATGCTAGGCCGTGGCATACAAAACAACACACGTCCCCCGCCTTCCAAGGTCCCACTGTCTACGGAAGAACTTTCCATGCAGAAACATCTGAGCCTGGCTTCAAGGTGCAGTAACAGACGTTGCCTTGCTTTGCCACAGCCACCCTGCAGGCAAGCTCTCCACTCTGCAGATGAATCAGCTGGAGCCCTGGAGGCAGGAAAGCCCCCTGTGCAGGGAGGGCTGAGCTGGAAGCAGAACGCCAGCACAGCAGACGGCAGGTGCAGGGGCTCCAGAAAGACAACCTGCGTCCCAGGGAGAACCATCACCCACATGCTCCTTTTTTCCTTCCTGGGTTTTCTTTCCCCAGGGCCCAACCTGGCCTTCTCCTCCTGAACTCCAGCTTTCCCAGAGGAAAGCAAAGCCGTTTGAAAGGCCGGCTCAAGGCCACCTCCGGGAACCCCACCCCCAACCCCAGCTGTAGTTAGGACGCGTCCAGCGCCTGTTGTCTGATCTCAGCTCCCCCAGCCTTCAAGTCCATGTTTACACATCTGTCTCCCCATCCAGATGAAATTCGTTAAGAACAGAACGACATCCTAGTTGCCTTCCGTAGCTGACTGTATTTTAATGAATTAACGCATGTGGCCTCATCCCTGGCAGTTCTTGTCACCCGTGACCTCCCTGCCACAGCAGCGCAGCGCCCCCGCTCGCTGCCTCGGATCAGTCACAAAGCTCACGGTGCGGAGAACAGAAGGGCCATTTTTTTTCCTTGTGGTTTCGCTAAGCCTAGGCTGTGGCACAGATAAAGCCATGGCACCCTGACCTCTGCCCTCCACGCCGAGCTGGCTCCTACAATCTAATGTGCTTCCAAATCACCTAGGAGATGGTTAAAGCGCAGATTCTGAGGCTTGAGATTTCTCTTTAACCAGCTTCTAGGTGATTTGGAAGCACATTAGATTGTAGGAGCCAGCTCGGCGTGGAGGGCAGAGGTCAAGGTGTGGAAGGCAGGGGTCAGGGTGATGCTGGGGCTGCTGGGCCTTAGCCAGAGGTTGGGCACAGGGCTTTGCCAGCTAGCTGCCCCATCTGACATGGCAGCCACTAGCTATGCTAAATTCAATACTTCTCTAACGCTAAGATCAATTTAATTTAGTGAAGTTAAAATTTGGATATTCTGTCTCATGAGCTAAGTTTCTAGTACCCAACAGCCACATGCGGCACTGGCGACAGGCTGGGCTGCACAGCTACAGAAATTTCCATCGTGCACAGCAGACGTCCTGTGGACCCATCTGTGGGGTGGGAGGAGAACAAGAGCTGGCAGAGAGGTGGTCCCGGAGCAGGGGCCTGAGCCAGACATGAGGCTGTTCTTGGAGCTCTGTAGGGGCTTCAACACTCCTGCCTTGGTCCTGCCAAGACATGAGGATTCTCATGGAAAGGGCTGGAGCGCCCTCAGAGGGATGCCGCCATCCACGGCCTCCCCGGCCTCCCAGGAGGCAAGGAGATCAGCCTGCAGTGATGGCTGACCTGTGGCATACAAAACAACACATGCGCCCCGCCTTCCAGGTGCTGGCTCCCTGGATGGGCTCCTCCAACCCCTGTGCAGCCCCTGGCTGAAGCGGGTGTCCCGCTCACTAGGTAGGGACCTGATGTTGGGGAAATGTCCGCTCTTCAGGCACAACAACCTCGCACCTCTTCCCCCCACCCCATTCCAGTGGGAGCTCGCTGGCTCTGCTGATAGCAGGCCACCCAACGCCCCGCCGGAATGGGCGACAGGCTTTGCAGTGCTCCAACAGAAGCACGGGGCAGCACTCAGGGGCATTGCTCGGGGCTTGTCTTCTGGCTCCAGTTGCAAGAAGCTAGTGGTTTCCTTAATGCTATCCCTTTAATTAGGCAAATACTTAAAACTTGTCATTCTAAGGCTGGGCACAGTGGGCCATGCTTATAATCCCAGCACTTTGGAAGGCTGAGACGGGAGGATCTCTTGAGCCCAGGGCTTTGAGACCAACCTGGGCAACACAGTGAGAACCCATCTCTGAAAAAAAAATTTAATTAGCCAAGCATGGTAACACACAGCTGTAGTCCCAGCTACTTGGGAGGCTGAGGTGGGAGGATCGCTTGAGCCCAGGAGTTCAAGGCTACAATGAGCTGTTATCGCATCACTGCTCTGCAGCCTGGGCAGCAGAGTGAGACGCTGCCTCAAAAAACAAACAAACTAGTTATTCCTTTGATAGTCACATGAGCTGTGCATGTTTTCCACGTTGCCCACCCTCATACAACACTCTTGGGACACACGTGCCAGCCTGGGCAGGGTGACTTCAAGGTGCTGGGCCCTGTCCACCTGCATCCATGCCCGATTCTTCTCCCCGGATGTGGGTGGAGCCCAGTGGCTCACTTCTAGTGAATAGGACACAGCAAAGGTGATGGATGTCACTTCCCAGGGTGAGGTTTCGGAAGCCTCTGACTTACGTCTCTACTCCCCCCCACCGCCCCCGCCTTTTCTCCTTTATTGCCCTGAAGGAGTTGCTGTTGGTACAAGCTGCCCTGCAGAGAGGCCAGCAGCCAGCACAGAGCTGACCCCACCAGTGACCTGGGGAGTGCATGGGGAAGCAGATCCTGTCCGCAGAGGGAGGAGAGCAGCCCACGGACACCTCGACTGCAGGCTGAGAGAAGGTCCAGGGAGCGCCTCAGGCACTGACCACAGACACAGGGAGGTCACGGGTGCTGCTTTAAGCCTCTAACTCGTGCTAGCTTGCTTTTCCACATTACACAGCCAATGCAAAGTGCTTCTTATCCATGGCAACCTTTGCCTGAAAACAGTCATGCAGTCCTCTTTCTGTGCCTTCCAGGCAGAGTTGCAAATGCCCTGTCTGTGACACGACCCCAGGGAAATGGGGCATGAAGTCCAGAACTGGCTGAGAATACGTTTCTTCCACTCAGCTGAATGGAAACACGCAGAAAAGACAGTCACGTTTCCTGCGCACCTGAGGGTTCACTGAGAGTCACACGCACTGACTGTGTCATCCCAGAGCTTCTGGCAGTGTCTGGCTCATGACAAGTGCTCAGGGAGTGTGTCTTGAGCTCTTCAGCTTCCATCAGACAATAACCTGAATATGTGGGTCGGATGAACTAGCTTTCATCTAGAAAAAGCACAATGCTAAGGATCGAGCTTGGGTAACCTCCTAGATGGCCCCAGCGATCCTCACCTCCTGGCACTCACACGGTGGTAAAGCCCTTCCATGCTGAGCAGGGCCACCCAGTGCAACCAGCAGAGCCTTACAGAAATGACAGAGTGTGGTTCTGAGGCCGCGCCATCAAAGCCACTGCAGCCACTGCTTTTCCTCCCGTGTGGGGGATGCAGCCACAGCCACAGTCCACCACCTCTCCTCACGCCCACACCTCTTTGCAGTGTGACTTTGCAGCTTCTCCCATCAAGGACTTTTGGATCACTCACATGGAGGGAAGCCAGCTGCCTCGTCACAGGGTCATTCAGCAGCCCTCTAGAGAGGCCCGCGTGGCAGGATCCAAGTCCTCCTGCCAACAGCAGCAATAACTCGCAGGCACGTGAGCCGACCACCTTGGAAGCTGGTCCTCTGGCCCAGTCAAGCCTTCAGATGAGACTGTGGCACCAGCAGATGTCTTGAGTGTAATCTCTTGAGGCTCCTTGAGACAGAACCACCCAGCAAAGCTGCTCCCAAGTTACTGGGCCACAGAAACTATGCATCTAAGATCTATTAATCATGGGATAATTCGTTACACACCCATAGATGATGAACCCAGGCAGGAAAGCCTTATGGGGGATGAGGGATGAGAAAGGCTTAGAATAAGACTGAGGGCTGCAGCGCAGGGATAGCAGGAGTGGGAAAGATACACAGGATATGTTGGAAGAGGCTTGGCCGTCACCAGTCTTCCCTCAGCTCTGCCACACACCATCATGGCCCATGGGATGAGGGAAAGGAGGTGACCTTGAGGTCATCAAGGATGAGCAGAGCATCTTGGTATGGCCTGGCAGCACCCTCGTGGTACTTGAGCCCAAGAGCAATGCCAGAAACTGTCTTCTTGACACCCACTGGTGCCACAATCTCCCAACTAACCCTGATGGAATTTTGTTAGCAAAAGGACCTACCCCAGCTCACAGTGCCTGGCACACCTTCAGGGAAAGAGGCAAAGGCTGGATCATAGCTGGCAGGAGGCAGGTCCACTTGGGCCACCAGGCCTTCAGTTTAACACATGCCCAGTCCTTGCCGATCACCTGAAAGTCCTTCCCTCTTCTCCCCAAATCCTGCCACAATGGATGTCTGTCCTGATTCTGGCCACATCTGAACTTCCTTCACACAAGTGGCAAACTGCAAACGTGGCCACAGTCCCTCACACCCCTGTGCAGTGGAACTCCACAGCTTCTCCCATCATGGGCAGAATCTATTTCCTGAACCCCTGGGCTCACCTCATGACTGACTTTGGGCACAGAAGGAGACAGAGTGATGCTCCAGCTCTGAGCTGAGGTTTCGGGGGCCCCGTGTGCACCCACTCTTGCTTTTTGAAGCAGCACCAAAATGCTCCCACCCTGCAGACATGCTTAGGCCAGTTACTTGAGGTGAGAATCTGCAGGCTGCAGTCAGGCCTCCCAGCTGAGGCACTGGAGACCAGCCACCCCACCAGCTACCCAGAGACACCAGAGTGAGCCCAGCCAGGACCACAAGAACTGCCCAGCTTAGCTCAGTCCAAATTGCTGACTACAGAGTTAAGATTAATGGTTAAATGGATGATTATCATTTAAAATCACAAAGTTTTGGCCAGGCGTGGTGGCTCACACCTGTAATCCTAGCGTTTTGGGATGCCGCGCCAGGCCAATTGCTTGAACTCAGGAGTTCAAGACCAGCCTTGGCAACACAGTGAAACCCCGTCTCTACTAAAATACAAAAAATTAGCCAGGTGTGTGGCACGCATCTGTAGTCCCAGCTACTCGGGAGGCTGAGGCAGGAGAATCACTTGAACTGGGAGGTTGCAGTGAGCTGAGATCAGGCCACTGCACTCCAGCCTGGTAAACAGAGCAAGACTCCATCTCCAAAAAAACAAAACAAAACAAAATCACGAAGTTTTGAGGCGGTTTAGTTACACAGCAAAAGCTAACTGATACACGATGTTTGGGGTAGCTCCATCCTTAGGAAACACATTTTCTTCCCATAGAAATGGAAAAATATGTGCTTCCCAGCCTCCTTTGTATCTAAGGCATGGACGCACACAAAGCTTCCATGTATAATTGTGCAGATTGTAGTTCTATGAATAGTGGCTCTGGATTTGTGCAGTGCACAACCTGTGCAGGCCCACAAAATGGCCCCGAGCTCTAGGTACCAGCCAGACCGGCCCCCAGGCTCTGCATAGGAAGCTAGAGAAATGCAAACACAGCAGCACAGTCGCTTCCACAGCAACAGCCGGCAGCCTAGCAACCAACTGCAGCTGCTGCCAGCAGCGGAGGGGCCCTTGCAGGCCATGGTCGGCAGCATGATCCATGGGCTTTGTTCCCTTCCACATGCCGGAGGCAGAGCTCCGGGCCTCCCAGAATTCCTGCGAGCTCCCAAAACGCTTTCAACAAATTCCCTTTGTGCTTAAATTAGCCAGACTGTGATTTTCCTGCTTGCAACTAAGAAACGTGTGGGTTCTTGGTTCAGAACTGCTGAACTGAGCCAGGTTGTGTCTGGTGACTCAGCCCTCACAGGCCACAGACCCCGATGGACACACGGGGGGAAGCGAGAGGCACGATGTCCATGCCAGTGACCTTGAGTTGCCTTCTACAGCATGGGCAGAGCGCGAGAGCAGTTTCAGGCCTAAAAGAGGAGGAACGTCCAGACGAATAGCTGCCCGTGAATAAGGACGATTGAGACCCACAAGACATCTGTCAGGGACCTGGGCCTGCCCCTGACGAAACGCCAGGCATGGTTCCCGCCTCCCGGGCTGATGGAGCTCTGCATGGGGTGGGCCCAGCCTCCACCTGGAGCTCGACTTTGCCATCAACGGCCAGAGTGACCTTTCTCCTGACTGCTCTTTTGGTCGTCAGGTCTATGTGGCTGCTGTCACCACAGGGGCAAAATGTGGGTGTCACTGAGGATGAGAACTCACGCGGAGCGAGGCCGGGTGCTTTCTGAAGAGTCTGACACCTCGGCCTCTGCCTCCTGCTCCCGCCTGCTCTTTGTTCTTTCTATGCCTCTAACTCGTCTCCCCTCCTACCTCATGCACACACACGTGCATGCACACACACACACACGCGCGCACACACACACGCGCGCGCACACACGCGCGCGCACACACACGCGCGCGCACACACACACGCGCGCGCACGCACACCGCTCCTCCAAAAGAATTCCTGCAAGCGTCCGCGGCCTGAGCGCCCTCCTTGGCTCTGCAAACCTCCCCGCGCCTGTGTGGGCGCCGCCGTCCTCGCCCTCCTGCCCCACTAGATGGCAGTATGGAGCCACGGATCCGCAGCCACCGCCGGGCAGCCCCGGGCTGCGTCTCCCCGCGCATCCATCTCAGCCCGCGCTTCAGAGAGGGCTCTGAGAAATCCATGCCTGCCAGCTTTCCGGTCATGCCTCAATGCAGCATCTAATAAATCCCGGCTCTCTCCGTAACCAAACCGTTTCCCTCCTACTTTGCAGATCAGATTCTGCAGTCGACACAATAGGTCCCCTACTCGAAAGTTATGGGAATTAAATCAGGGCAATGGTTCTGACTTCACGCCGTTTATAGCCCCTCACGTTTGCTTTAAAGCAAGCACAATCCTACACTGCTGAATTAACCAGGTACAAAGAAAGGCCCCGTGCGCCTTCACTGTGCTTGCTGTGAACAGACTCCCCTCCGTGAAGGCCGGTGGAGGGGCTGCGGGGTGGGGACTGCGTGGCAGTGGGTACCCATATGTGAAGGGTAGTGTGGAGGCACAGAGGTGTTTTTGTGCAAGCTCCTCGCCTGTATGGGGAGGAAACTAAACCCCAGACGGGTGCGGGACGCCCCAGGAGCAGAGCATCTGGAAGGGAGGTTCACGCACTGCTGACCCCCCACAGAACTACGGGGCAGGCAGCTCCCAGGGCCCACACGTTCACCAGGCCGAGGGGCTTCAAGGTGCTCCTGGGGCTGGACCTGCAGCTGCCCCCTCGCCCAGGCCTCGCCAAGCTTCCACCCAGCAGAAACCATGCTGTGCGGTTTCTCTTACCCACTAGCCAGCAGAAGGTGCTCAGCATTGGCCCTGGCAAGGCAGGGTGCCTGGGTCAATTCAGGGGCCATCAGCCCAGTGGCCAGTCACAGACAGGGAATCGTGGCTGCCCTGACAGCCCTGTGGGTGCCACTCCAGCCCCCAGGAGGAGCAGTGGGAGCTCCTGCAGGAACCTGGAGCAGGGCTTTGCTAATTCCCTAAACTCCAGAACCCAGAGAGGGTTCCCCCCTCCAGGAGGTGTCCTGGCTTGCTCTGCCCTCTCAGCCAGCACTGCCCTCTTCCCTTCCAATTGAGGGCACTGTGCGGCCAGTGCCAAATGGCTCTTGTTTTCTGGCAGAATCAGGCATAAGAGGGGAGAAAGGGATGAAGACCCACAGACGGCTCCGTGCCTTTCAAGGCACTAATGCATCACGTCCAGTTCGTGGCAGAGGGAATCTGGAAGATGCCTTAGGTGCTGCTGAGCAGCTGTGGCTGGGGAAGCGACGAGCAGCTGTGGCTGGGGAAGCGACGGGCAGCAGGCCGTCCAATCGTGTTTCACCAACCTTGCTTCATTGTAGCGCTGACGAGGAAAGCACCAATTCCCAGCCAGGGCCACCGTCTGTGGCGTCTGCTCGGTCTCCCCATATCTGTGTGGGTTGTCTCTGGGCGCTCTGGTTTCCTCCTGCGTCCACACACGCGCACGTGAGTCCCTGGCATGTCTGCGTGGTCCCTGTGTGAGTGCAGGTGTGTTGCTCTGCGATGGGACAGCGTCCTCCACAGGGCTGGAGCCCACCCTGCACCTGAGCTGCCAGGTCAGGCCTGGGCCACCCACACCCCTGAACCAGAATCACTGGGTAACACGGATCTTATTTCTATTAATCTTTCTTAAATGTATGTGTAGACCACATTTACTTCAGTATTTAATATTAGAAGTGTCTGGGGTCTTTTTTCAAAGTCTGGTGATGACCCTGTGACCAGAATGATGCTCTAGGCACTTCAGTCTTGTGCCTCAACGCGCCCATTGTGGAACTGGTTTCATTAGATGCCACTTCACCGAAGCCCGCCACTTCACCGAAGCCCGCCACTTCCAAGAACCTGTCTATGACATGTGTTGCCGTTTCTGTGAACCCGTCTATGGTGAGGACGTAGTGTCCTGGGCTATGTTCACCGCTGCCTTGCACCCGGCCTTCTCTACGGGGCCAGGTACTCAGTACTCAACACCCAGAACTCTGCCATGCCGACCACTCTGCACACATCATGTCGTGTAACCCTCACAAGGCCCCAGTGGGAGGTATGAAAATCAGTCACTCAACCAATGAGGAAACCGAGGCTTAGGACGTACGGTAACTTCGTGAAGATCACACTGTCACTTGAAGGTGTGTCCCACCCTGGGACACAGCGGGTCGTGTGGTGCGCTGGCAGAAGAGGCGGCCGTCTGCCCGAGTGGATTTGCAGGAGGACGGGGGGTGGTATTGGAGCAGAGAATGAGGGGTGGTGGACAGCCCACGGCCCTGTGCACACTTGGACAAAGATGCTGCGGGCAGCCCTATGGGAGTGGAAGCCCAGCTGGCAGGCCTTCCCTGTGACCAGGAGTCCGCACATGGAAGCAGGGTCTCCACCCACTCTGTGGGCAGTACCCCAGACCCTGCAGCATCCCAAAGGCCAGCTGTTCCTCCAGGACTGGTGGACCTGGGGCAGCCAGGGAGGCTTTGTGGGCAGTGGATGCTGCCGTGAAGGTGAGGAAGAGCCGGCCAGCCTCACATGCACAGAGCCAACACCCTATGTGTGCATGAGAGCTTTGCCAGCGTCAGGAGTGTCTTGGCTCCCCCAGCCTAGGCAGAGCAGCCGCGAGCATGTGAAAGCCTCATTAAAGACAGATGGGAAGATATGCTTTCCTGTTTGACTGGGAGACGTGTCAGGAAGACGCCACTCCACATAATGAATAAGACTCATCCATTAAAATAATTACCTCTGCTCCTTAATGGGGGGTAGAAATGGAAAAGAGGACAGACTTCTCTAGGCCAAAGAGCTCTCCTCCACCCATCCTGAGGGCCCAGACTCATCACTAGCAGAGGAGTGGGAGAGGCTGGCAGGGCTGCCGGGCTGCCTGGAGCTGCTGCCCCCAGGACGCCCACTGCCCATTGCCCCCACACCTGCCCACTGCACCGTCATCAGCAGAGCCTGGCCTCTCCTCTCCTGCCTGTAACTCCCAGGTCCAGACTTGGCCTTGGATCTGTTATCAAATGTGTAAGTGCGGCCATTCAACTCCCAGGTCCGTTCCTCCCCTACGGATAGGGTCTCACTGGCACACATCAAGGCACATTCAGGGAGCCTGACCACAGCTGGGTTGCAAGAGTGAAGGCTGAGACAACACTAGCGTCCATCAGTACAGGACGCATTCGTGACCCCCAGGGGCATCAGGAGAGGATGGGTGAGTGACCCCCAGGGGCCACACTCTGGAATACTCTGCCTCAGGATGGGAGGAGCAGGCAGGCCCCATAGGCAGCATGGGAATTGCCCCAAGACAGGTTGCTGATGAAGAAGGCAGGGTGAGAAAGAATGCCCACCCCCGCCCCATTCTCCAGGTACGTTTAATCACGTGTGTGTATGTGTGTGTGTGTGTATATGTGTATGTGTATGTGTGCGTGTATGTGTGTGTATGTATGTGTATATGTTGTGTATGTGTATATGTGTATGTGTATGTGTATGTGTGTGTATGTGTGTGTATGTGTGTGTATATGCATGCTCTTAAAAAAGGCCTAGAAAGACCGACCCTCAACTAGAGCAAAGTTGAAAGGAGGATTTTAACTTCTTAGACATATATGTGTGTCGCGTTGAACATATTACAAATTACATTCACATGGTCCCATGTCATCACACGCACAACCCCTGCAGCCTGTCTGGGGCCCTATATTTCAAGGCCACCTCAGTGAACCAGAGAGTTCAGAGGCAATAGAGGGATGAGGAGTGCGGGGGCTGAGGGAGTGGCTCTGCATCCTCACGGGGATGATGGACAGCAGAGCACAGCCTGTGAGACCAGAAGCGGGACCACTGAGGACTTGCTCATTCAGTGAGATGACCTGCTCAGTGACAGCTCTCCCCACACACAGCCTGCCCCTCAAACACACACACAGCAGCATCCCCCAATTCCTCAGCTACACTCCAGGCATTAGTGGAACTGCCACACAGAAAACCATGGGTCTGACAGAGTCAGAAACGGAGAAGTGTTCAGACTGACTGCTTAGTAAATGAATGCATGGGTGAGCAGATAGAGGGGTGAGCTAATGGCTGCAGTAACTTGTGAGCACCAGAAGGATACACGCACCAGTAGGAAGACTCCATCTCTCACACAGAGCCCGCGCCAATGAAGCAAAAGCCTGGCCACTCTGACGGGCTCCCTCCCAGCAGGCGAGGCAGCAGCACCTGCTTCTCTGGCTGTATATCATTCCCTGGAACCTGCTCCATGAGACAAGGTGCTCCTCTTCCCATCCAACCAAACCAGGGACCGCTCAGGTCCAGAATAAACTTGTTTGCTATGTCCTTCCAGTGAGATGAGAATTAAATTTAAGGAGATATCAAGAAATTCCTGTCAAGAACTCTGAAGGGTCTGAGATTTTACCCTACTTACAGCCCCAGGTACATGGGTGCTGGCTGAAGACATGAGACTTCTGGGTCAGAGACAAAGGACTTTGTTACTTACATCAACATCTGTGGCCAGGGTATTGGCATTTCTGCACCAGTATCCTGGGCTCCACCCCCTTCAGGGGTTCAGGAAGAAGGCAGACAGCACCTGCACATGCAGTGGTTCTGTTACAGGGAGGACCCTTGAGCCTAGGGAACCCGGTTCTTCTCTAGCAGGTAGTACTCATGCCTGCACTCTTTCCTGGAGGGAGACATCATCTTTATTATGCTGGACAGTAACCATGCCTGCCCGTTGTCGCAGAACGAGACACTCTATTTTCCAAAGCTGCAGGCAAACCTGCCCTTTTCTCCGGTGGGGAGACAAGGACGGGAGACACTACCTTTATCTTCCAAGGCATTTCACTCTGCAAACAACCAGAATAGATAACCTAGAACAAAGGGCCGCTGGGGCCTCCCTCGCAGGATGTGCACAAATACACCAGCCCCTGGGAGCCGGCTCCACAGCTCCCTCTCGCCCCACAATACCAGCTGAGATGGAATGTGCGTGCTCGTGTGTTCTATTTTAAAAATGAAGGTATTTGTTATTTTTATTGGGATTCTGAAATACAAAAAAAAACAACTGAGGTACTGTGGCAGGCAGCTTCTGAACTGACCCCAGTGGTCCCCACCCCCTGGTATGTATTCACCCCCACGCAGGGGCTGCACCCAGTGCCTCGCCTCGAGCTGGTGGAGCACCGCAGAGGGAAGGCACGTGCTGTAGTTTGCTGTTGGGCCTCTCCAGATCTCATGTTGAAATGTGACCCTCAGTGGTGGAGGTGGGACCTAATAGGTGGTGTTTGGGTTGGGGGCGGAACCCTCATGAGTGTCTTGGGTGCTGTCCTCAGTCCTCACCCCAGTGAGTGAGTTCTCATTCTGTTCCCTCCCTAAACTGATTGATGATGCAGAACAGCCCGGCACCTCCCTCCCTCTCTCTGTGGCTTCCCTCTCCCCATGTGATCTCTGTGAGTGCCGGCTCTCCCTCCCGCTCCACTGAGGGTGGACACAGCCTGAGGCCTCACCGGGAGCAGATGCTGGCACCATGTTTCCAGTGCTGCCTGCAGAACCGTGAGCCAAATAAACCTCTTTCTTGATCTGCTGCCCAACCTCGAGTTTTCCTTTATGGCAATGCAAATGGATGCAGACAGCAGGACATGTCCAGGTGAGCTTAGGAAAGGTTGCGGCTTCTCTCTTCAGCTCTTCTCCCAGGCTGCTCTGAGAAAGGTGCTGTCGTGTTGTGGGCAGCCCAGGGGAAGGGTCCCTGTGACAGGAAACTGCGGGAGCTTGTGACCCACAGCTGGTGGGAAACTGGGGCCCTCTGTCCAACAACTCAGGAGTACCTGAGTTCTGCCCAAACTGCAGGAGGAATGACCTTGGTTTCAGCTTGGGAGAGGCCCCAAAGTAGAGGACCGAGCTAAGCCCTGTGCAGATTTCTAATCTGGGAGGTAATCAATCTTTCTTAGGCCACTGAGTTTTGGGGTATTTTGTTAGGCAGTAATAGATAACTCATACAAGCTGGGTGTGGTGGCTCCTGCCTGTAGTCCCAGTTATTCAGGAGGCCGAAGTGGGAGGATCACTTGAGCCCAGGAGTTCAAGGCCAGCCTGGGCCACATAGCAAGACCTCACCTCTACAAAAATTAATTAAAATAAAAAATATAACTAATAGAGCTATTGAAAAAATTAAGAGAACACAATGAATCCACACATGTAGTAGAAAAGTTTGGAGAATTTTGTTGTTGTTTTCCTGAAATCTGGGTTTGAAGCAAAGCAAAATTGTTTTTACATGGATAATAGTGTGAAGGAACCTATATTTTAATATAATTTACAGAAGCATTGGTCAAAGTGAAGTGAGTTCTTTTCCACATAGAAATTAAAAGGTACTAATTCAAGACCCCATTGCCACCATTTGGACTTAACTACTGCACTACTTAAAGATTTTATTGTATAGCTTGGACAAAGGCACGAGCTTTATGGAAGAGCAATTCTGGGCAATAATTACATAATGGCATTGGGGCTACAAGATGGTGATGAAACTCTGCTTCTTCGGAGACAGCACCCCAGGGACACTTTCTTTTTCCTCTTACGCACAGGCCGTTCTCTCAGTTTACACAACAGCCCTCTACTCAGTGAGCCTCCGCCCTTCACGGAGGGACAGCTCCCTGGCTGGCACCATGATCTGGGCTCTGGCCCTGCCAACCCTGCGGGGACACGTGGGGTCCCCAATGGGCAGCCCCAGCCTGAGGCTCATATACGGAGGCTCACGGGCTCTCCCGGCGGCCAGCCCCAGCCCGAGGCTCACATGCTCTCCTTGTCGAACTCACACATGAAGTACATGGTGGTGTGACAGGCCACGTCGTTCCAGCCGCCCGAGGCCACCATCTCCACGCAGTCCTCCTCGTCGTAGGCGTTGTTGGGCTCGCCGCTGCGCCACTTGTTGAAGGTCCGCATGGGGGAGCGGTCGGAGTACACGAAGGCGCCCTCCCTCTCCAGGTCGTTGATGCCAATGAAGACACGGGCCAGGCCGGCCTGCGCCAGGTATGCGGCCATCAGGCCATTGGCAGCCTCATCCTTGGGCATGCCCAGCGTGCCTCCTCGGCCCTGACAGGACAGCTGGGCATCCGCATAGCGCTTCTCCTCCTTCACCAGCAGGTAGATCTTGCTGTCCGTCTCATGCACACCAGCGACAGCTGTGGGGAAGGGCAGGGCTGAAAAGCGAGCACTTGCATCTCTGCAACAAACTTAAGGCACAGCCATGTGCAGCAGGGGCTGGCAGGGCAGCAGGGGACGGCAGGGCAGCAGGGGATGGCAGCAAGGGATGGCAGGGCAGCAGGGGCCGGCAGGGCAGCAAGGGACTGCAGGGCAGGCGTGGCCACTGCAGAGCCCTTGCTGGGGTCTTCGGACAGGGCCAGGAGGTAGGTGGGAGGGAGGGAGGGTGGCACCGGGAGCCACATACCATTCTTGATGAACTTGAGCTCGCTGGTCAGCTGAGAGACCTGGTTGTCCATCTCCCCGATGGCCTTGCGCAGCTGGCTGCACTCACATGGGAGGCCTGCGGGGGCCAGGCCGGTGCATTACAAAGGCTGGACAAGGACTCGGGCTCAGAAGAGAGTCGAGGGCCCCTCCCCAGAAATACACATTTTACTCAACAAACATGCCCCATGGGCCTTTGAGGCCGCAATAACCATCTTCCACTTCATCCTAAAGGCAGGGGGAGCAGGGAAAGACCTTGACAGGAGCAGAGGGAGGCCAGACATGTGTATTTCAAACCTCGCCAGCTGCAGAGGGAACAGAAATGGAGGTGCAGGGGTGGGAAGCAGCCCAGGGCAGGGTTGGGACCCAGGGAAGCGGGTCTGGCTGAGGGTGTGCAGTCAGAAAAGGTAGAACATCTGGCAGCAGTCCTCCATGGCCTGGGGGCACTGCAGGGCTGAGGGGAGCTGAAGGCGGCAGCAGCAGCATCCTCTGTGCAGAGCTCTAGAGGCGGCGGGGCTGTTCCATTCCTAGCTGAGTACAGGAGGCAGAATCGCCAACACACTGGTGCCTGTGACATGTCAGGTGGGGAGTAGGGGCCAGGGCAGAGCTGGGCATCGTGGGCATACACAGGGCGTGAGGGATGGCTCAGGGAGGGAGGACAGGGCAGCATCACCAGGAGCACCTGTAGGCCGTGGATGAGGCCTGGGAGGAAGGGAGGCATGCGGGTGGGCTTTGCACCTTTTCCCAGTTTCCACTGTGCAGAGTCTCAGCCCACCCTGCAGTCTGGCACATCCTGGAGAAGTTCAATCCCATCTTCCTGGACGTTGGCAGCCCAAACCACCTACCTCGCCCTCATACGTGAGACCCCCCGATTCACATTTGCACTTTTGAAACTTGATCTTCCTTGGGGTTTGCCTTGGTTTTGGGATTTTTTTAGTGGAAGTTTTATCTAAGATAAATTTTTTAAAAATATATTTTATCTTCAAGCTCCCTGAGATTTGAGGTAATAGAGGCTTTCTGGAGAGACCCGTGTCAGGGGAAGTGGATGGATTCCTTTCCTCATAACCTCCAAACTCTCTGACCAAGGTAGGCCTGACGGTAGCAGCTCGGCCCCAGGATGTCCCCTCTTCTTGCCCTGCCCTCACCTGCCTCCGGGTCCTTCTGTCTCCCAGAGGCTTTGTCCAGGCCCCTCAGGTTGGCTGAGTGCCTGGAGGTGCCCTGAGCAGATGGTGCTCGGCCACTCAGTGACACTGATCTCAGTGCACTCGTATGGAACAAAGTCACACAGGCGAGGACACCTCCCAAGCAGCTGTTCCTCCTCATCTCTGTGATGCAGGAGGAGCTTTTAAAACAAGAACTTTTATTCAGAAATCTAGCCCCTTTATTTCCCCCCTAGTTTCCAAGGGTCAGATCCTTCTCGGAAAGCACCTTCTGAATGTGCTGCGAAACGAGTGACATCACGGAGACACAGCGCGTCTCGGGGAGAAAGGCTGGCTGCAGCGAGCAGACACCTGCGGAAGGGACGCTCCCCGCCACCCCCGTGAACACACTAAATGCACTGAATTCTCTTCCGAGGCCCAGCTGTCGAGCTTCTTGGTTGAGGGAAAAGGGGAAGGTTGGAGTCTGACTGAAAGAATATTCTAGTTACTTAAACACTGTATCTTCCACCTAAATCTAGTATCTCTTAAGCATCTTTTGTGGTCAATAAATAAAGGACGGGAGGGCACAGAGCCATCAGGATATTATTTCAGGAATTCAGCTCGAAAGCAATGAGGCCTGAATGAGGGAGGGGGTGGGGTGAGAGGAGGACAGCAACAATCCCCGCCTGGAGGCGCTGAAGCAGAAGGAAGATTAGAGGATGCCTGACAATGTCATGGGGCATGACTGAGCAGCTTGGGAGTTGGGGGGGGGATGGGTGCACAGTGTGGAATGGGCATGGGGATGGGTGCCCACTGTGGGATGTACATGGCGGGTGGGTGTCCACTGTGGGATCTACATAGCGGGTGGGTGTCCACTGTGGGATCTACATGGCGGGTGGGTGTCCACTGTGGGATCTACATGGCGGGTGGGTGTCCACTGTGGGATCTACATGGCGGGTGGGTGTCCACTGTGGGATCTACATGGCGGGTGGGTGCCCACTGTGGGATCTACATGGCGGGTGGGTGCCCACTGTGGGATGTACATGGCGGGTGGGTGCCCACTGTGGGATGTACATGGCGGGTGGGTGCCCACTGTGGGATCTACATGGCGGGTGGGTGTCCACTGTGGGATCTACATGGCGGGTGGGTGTCCACTGTGGGATGTGAGGGGGGTGGGTGTCCACTGTGGGATCTACATGGCGGGTGGGTGCCCACTGTGGGATCTACATGGCGGGTGGGTGCCCACTGTGGGATGTACATGGCGGGTGGGTGTCCACTGCGGGATGTGAGGGGGGTGGGCGTGCAGTGTGGGAGGTACGTGGGGGTGAGTGTCCAGTGTGGTAATCCAGGGTGTGAGGGAAGGGCTCCAGTGAGACAGATGGGGACCATGAGACCCCCAGTGGAGATGCCCACCAGATGTGTCCTTTGGGGCTTGACCTCATGAGGGCCACCGTGTAGGGGTATGGGGGTGAGGGCTGTACCAGGGCTCAGAGGAGGTCACCATTCTGGGGAGGGAGCAGAAGAGCTGCAGAAGGAGTTTTGGGAGAAAGATAGCGAGTGTGGGGGGGCGGGCGTGAAGGCGGGCAGAGGGCAGGGACAGAGGACAGGACACAACGTGTCCTGGTGACTTGGCAGCAGGAAGCAGGTGCCCCACAGGGAAGCCACGTCCACCTGGGCTGGATCTGAGCTCCCTGGAACCTCCGAGGGGAGCCGTGTCGGTGGAGCACCATTGTGGGAGTCGGATGCAAAGATGTCTGAAACCAGGGAAAGAGCCACAAAGTCCAGATGTGCTTTCTGAGAAGTCTGGCGGTAGGAGGAGACCCCTAGTGCCCACAGAGGCGAAGAAGTGGAGAATGCTCATCCTAGGACTGGTGTCACTGAGCCCAGCTACACACACAGACAGAATAACACAGTGGACAGGCAGATGACACTCCTAAGAGGTCATTAACATTCAGGTAGAAGGAAATCAAACACTGCAGCATCTCTGAGAGCATCACTGACACGGGGACCACATGGCGGCGTATGCGCTCTGTTCCCCAGCCCACCACAGTTCCATTTAATGATCTACATTGTTTTCCAAAGTGCAATTTTTAACACATTATATGAAAAATCCTGTACCCTTTATACCATACCTGGTTCTCCATTAGGACCAGGGGTCCTATGTCACCAGAATCTCCTTTCTCACCTGAAAATGAAAAACAAGGTCCAAGTCACCAGGCAGAGGTGGACGTGTTGAGTTAAAAACATCAAGACTGAAAATGTGACTTGTCTCGTGGATTTCTCCCAGGCCACCCTGTTGTTGTGAAGTACCGGAGCTCCATTCTGCAGGAAATTCCTGCTTCCGGCACTATTTATGTGATACGAACCATATACATGTCATGGGGTGACAGGGATTATCGGGTGATCATTCTTTAAGTCAGTTCTGGAAAATCCAGGATATCTGATGGAACACTCTGCAGACATCGCCTCATGAATCCCTGGTGCCATGAGTGAGCCGCCACTCCCCCCAACAGCCAACACGCCTCTCACAACAGCAGGAAAATCCAGATTGAGCATGATGGGAGCGCCACGCGGGCCTGAGAGCTCATCTAATCCAAGAGTCAGCACACTCCTTCCTGTCCCAGCTTAAGGTCCTTCCTGTACCTGCTCATGGCAGCCCAGTGTCCTGGAGGGCCCAGACGCCAGAAGCCCTGGGCTCCATCCTGGCCTGGACCCAACCTCCAGTTAGATGAGACAAGCCACCTCACCACCCTGCCCCCCAGCTTTCCTCAATGTACAAAACAAGGGGGTTGAACAAAATGATGGCAACAGGGCTTTCTAGCTGCTCTAAAATTAAGTCATGTGACTTAATAAATTCTAATGGATTCTCTTTATTCTCACAGAGAAGCCCCAAATGCCTCTGCAAAGAGACTTGTGCAGATTCCGACTCCATTCGCATAAGGAGGGAAGGAGTTCCGCAGCCTCCACCCACCTGATCCCTTTGTGTTCCTTTATCAGCATCGGGAGCTTGGAAATGAAATCATAGCTTGATCAGAACCCAGGATGACAATCTCAGACACAAGGCAAATCAAATAAGCAAAGCCAAACAAGGCCAGCCTGGACCAGCTGCCCCTTAGGAGACGCCGGAATCTGCCCAGAGCACACACTACATGGTAAAAGTATACACATCCCTATGTGTGTGTCAATATGCAACGTGGTGTTATTCACAAAAGCAACAGGTGGAAAGAACCCACGTGTCCGTCGACAGGTGAATGGTAACAGTTGTGGTCCGTCCGTATGGTGGAATATTATTGCCTAAAAAGGCAGGGCATTCTGACCCACACTACCCACAGGTGAACCTTGAAAACACGACACCAAGTGAAATCAACTAGAAGGACAAACATTGTTATCATTCCACATATGTGAAATATCCAGAATAGGCAAATTCAGAGACGGAAAGCAGACTGGAGGTTACCGGGGCTGGGGGAGGAAGAACGGGGAGCCATTGCTTAGTGGGAAGAGTTTCTCTTTGGAGAGATGAAAAGGGTTTGGAAATAGTGGTAATACCTGTACACCATTGCAAATGTACTTAATGTCCCTGAATTGTACGCTTAAAATACTTAAAATGGCAAGTTTGGGGATATAAGTATTTTGCCACGATGTTATTTGGGTTTGTGAAGCCCGCACCTCCCTCCAGATCCCATGATTCTCTGTGTGTTCTTCACTGGATTGGCCGTGGCAGGGAAGGTGCCTCTCACCCGTTTTCCAGGAGGCCCACAGCTGAGCTGGGCCCCTCCCCACTGCTCTCCTGGCCACAGAGCCCTTTCTACCAGGTACGGGCTGGGCTAGGGGGAGGTCTGTGACCATGGATCAGAACAAACCATGAGAACCCCCTCACAGCTCCAACTCCAGACCGTAGCCTCTTGGTACCTGGGCCAACCTGCTCTGAGGCAGATGAATGAGGTAGAAGAGCCTGGCCCCGGAACTGGACAGACCACAGCAGACTCCCTCCACCGCTGGTGCTCAGGGCAGCTCAGCCGCATTGCTACACCATGCGGGACCCCAAGGAGACTTCATGATTCCACACCTGCAGAGCTCAGGGAGCGCCAGCTCCTTGCCCTCCCACCGGCTCCGTCCCCTAGAGCCCAGCATACACCTGGAACAAGCCAAGCGCTCCAAAGACATCCACTGACCAGATGGCGGGGGGTGAGGGGGGGCATAGGAACAGCACCTTCTGAGCAACCCCTTGGCTGTCCTGGCCTCAGTCTCTCCTCATGGGAGGCGCAGCTGATCTGCCCGCCTTACCAAGGCTGTGCAGGCAAATGCAGCAGCGGAGACGGTGCCATCAGAACCCGCAGGTGTAGCCTGAGCCCAGGTGTTGGGACCATAGTTGCTGCTCACACCCGCTGCTGACACCCCACACCCTTTTCTCACCAAGAATCATCCCATCACCTCGAAATGCCTGAGACCCGAGCTGGGGGAACAGACGCGGTGCCTCCTGAGCAGGGTCCATCCGCTCCTTACGTGAGGCTCTAAGCGTGTTACCAAACTTGTTAAGGATGTTGTGGCTACACAGCCAGAGTCTCGCCCAAGCGCACTCGCCGCGGCCCCTCCATCCTGGGGTGCTATGAAAACCCCGCAGGATGGGGAGCACTTCACCGTACCCTGTAAGCACAGAGCCAGCAACTAGCTCCAAGCACCTCCAAAACAGGAGCACGGCAGATGTCTTCTCTAGCACACACAGAGCATAAACAGGAGCACCCCACAAGACAATCCACGCTAGAGTTATTCTCAGGGGATCCAGACACTGACCCTAGGGGCGGGGGGAAATGAGGCAAGAATCACATCGCAAATACCTTTAGAGCCAATGGGACCGATCTTTCCATGGCGACCCACACTGCCTTTCTGTCCTTTGTCCCCCACGTCTCCTGTAGAAAACAATAAAAGCAAAGTTGGTTGATACACAGATGATGCCGTGGCCTCCTCCATCACACATGTGCACAGGTGACCCGACCGCCCTCCTTCCTAACATGGCAGACACATAGAAGAAACTAAGAAAGACAGCTCTAAATCTCTCCAAGATCACGTAGGTGACTGTCACAGTCAGGTCGCCTGTTGATACAGCTTCCGAAGGAAGATGCACTTCCCCCAGAAGTCACACGCAGCATAGAACGGAGGGGCCAAACTGGGCATCCCTAAGTTCCCAACTCAACCACGGTCCATCCCCTCCGTGCCTGTGTGAGAGGGGAGCTCGTGTTTCCTCCATCCCAGCAAGGCAGAACCTCCCAGCTCTTACTCCTGCACCCCACCAAACCACATACCCACAACTCTGCAAGCACGGACATAACCAGCACTGTCAGGAACATGGTGTGGGGGTGGGTGCAGGTGGCAAAGCCCCTGGCTCCTCTCGGGTGTGTGAACTTGAGCCAGGGAGGAGGGTCCCAGCAGTGCTTCACCAGATGCCTCCCGGCTGGACCTGCTCTCCAGCAGAATGCCGGATCCCGTGACCTGCTGGGCCCTGACCCAGCCTGTGTGTGTGCAGCGGTGGTGTGCGGTATGTGTCCCCCACCCTTCTCCTCTCATTCACAGCAAGAGGGACACCAAGATCCCACGGGATTGTCTCTCTGATCACTGGACCAAGCCCGAAGAATGCCGCTGTCACCCAGTCCCTAGAGCAAATTAAACCAGAGGGTGGAGTTTCTCAGGGCTCCCTCCCACCAAGTGTTAAGCCCAAGTGTTAAGCAACTGCTCCTACCTGTCTGCTGGTCATCACCACTGACCACCAGCCCCACCAGCAAACAGCAAACAAGTACATAGGGAAAAACTGGAAAAAGAAACAGGTGACCTGATATAACTCAGTAATTCTTTCTCACGGACATAATTACACATTAGGATTTCGTGATCAGTTATAACCCACTGTTGCAGGAACTAAATGCAATTCAATGTGGGCAATCCTGCAAGACAGGGGGTGGCAGGAAGGACTTTCTATTGCACGCAGATAACGCTCTGTCCCGCAGTGACGCCACCTGCCTCCTTAGAACCAAGGACTTCCCTGCCGGGAACGCCTAGTCTTGTTTTGCAAAGCAGTTGTAATGTTCCCCCAATTCAGAATAGACAGAAACCAGAGGACGGAACGTAGACTTCAGTGAGCTTTGCTAAAATGAAACCACACACACCCCTGCAAAGAGTGGTTTACGCTGTATTAAAATACAGCCTTGATTCACAAAGCACATTCACATGCATTCTCTTATCTGGCTACGAAAATGACACAGCCTGGCATGGCAGAGCCAGGACAAGAGCCACGCCCTGCTGCTCTGAGGCCCAGGCTGCTCTCCTGATGCTGGCAGCTGGGGGCCACATCCAGCCTGGGGGACCATGGGGGGACAAGGGAGGCAGGGAAAGATCCTAATGGCACCTAGGCTGGACAGCCAGCACGGAGGCGACTCTGCTTTGCGCCCCAGGCACTGTGTGTCACCAGCTGTGCAGGGCGCTGGCTGCAGGAGTCAGAGCTCAGGGTCTACTGGTAAATCAGGACAGCAGTCCAGCAACTGCAGTGCATGCAAGAGGAAGGGAAGAGAAAAAGGGGCACAGCGACACCACTTCCTCGTCCGTCCTCAGAGCCTAGGAAAGCATCGGAGAGGGTGTGGTGCATGCTCCGTGCTGTGGGAGAGGCAGAGAGTTGGAGAAGAGGGCGGTGAGACCAGACTTGTGTTCAGGAAGCATCTGGTAACACTGGTTGGAGAGGCTGAAAGGCATGAAAGAAGGCCAAGGGCAGAGCAGGCCGGGGGTGAAGGGGGTCACGGCAGGCGGGGTCTGGGAGGACGAGAAGAACAGCCCAGATCAGGGAGACACCCAGGAGGTGGCGCTGGCAGAACCTCCTGCCTGATGGGACGTGCGGACGAGGCGCACACACCTGGCACTGGGTGGCGAGCCCTCCCCGAGGAGGGGGCAGGGAGACACAGCTCTGAAGAGCCACAGCGGGGGATGCCACGGGGCATGTGGGGAGAGGGGACAGGCAGGGGAGAGGGGGACAGACAGGGGAGAGGAGCCATCATGTGACGGTGACAAGGGCCAGGAGGGCACCTGAGAGAAATGTCCAGTGGGAGGCGGGGGCCGGGCGGCCCCTCAGGAGACCCACATGAGGAAGAGGAGCCCGGGGAGGAACCCGAGGGTAGTGGGGCAGGCAGGGGCACAGCAAGGCGGCTAGAGGCACTGCCACCGGGGGGTACCCAGTGAGGACAGGGCCCAAGACACAGGCAGGGCCGGGACTGGGCGGATAGCCAGGAGGTCTCACAGAGGGAGGGGCAGGGCCCCCACATCGGAGGTGGCGCTCAGGGTGTCACCTTCCATCAGGGGCCAGCCCTGCCCTGCTCCGAATCCCTCTCCACGGCAGCCTGTGAGTCCAGCGCCTGCCGGAGCCACCTGGCCTGCTCTTCTGACAGCTGGTGCCAGGCACCCATTCCTGCTGTTCTGAGACATGACAATTTCAACCTGAAATTTCTGTAACAGTAAAATGCCAGAGCAAGGAGAGAGAAGGGCAACTGGAACAAACAGCTTCAGTAAACCAGCCAACCCATTATTATACATGCCCAAAACTTGCTGCAAGGGAGGCAATTTGCAATTCTCCCTGGGCCCTGCTTTGCTGCAGAAGGAGGCACAGTACGGTCAGTTCTCAGGGCTAGAGGAGCTGGAAAGTTGCCACTCTGCTGGGTCCGCTCAGCCAGCCTGGTTTTGCACCCACAGAAATGCAAAGCTAGCTGAATTCACCTTCTCCAAGAGTCCCCAGACATTTAAAACTGTTCTCTCTGAAATCTTCCCTTCACCCAGCTAGAAACCCTCAGTCCCTGCCCCATCCTGGCTGCCTTTCCCCAGCACATACCCTGGTATGGCTTGGTTCCTCGGCAGGATGGACACAGCCACCCACACTGAGTGCCCAGTCACGGCCTGAGCACCGTCACCTCCTGCAGTGGATGGAGCTGTGCCCCTCACCAAATTCCTCTGTTGAAGCTGTGACCCCAAGGTGCCAGTATTTAGAGACAGGGCCTTTGGGAGAGAGTTAGGGCAAGATGAGTTTGTGAGGGCAGGTGTCCCCCACCGTGCTCGGAAGCTTAAAAGTGAGCCCCATGCTTCTGCTCAGCCTCCCGCAGAGGGTCCTACAGAAAAGCTGATGTTCCTGAAAACGCTCATCGGCTGTTTCGTGTTGTCCCAGGCCCAGGAACACGCGTCTTCCTTGGGTCTTCTGTGCAAAGACAAACTCTCCTGTGCCCAGCTCTCCACCGTGCCGTTGCTGAGGTTCTGTGCTGACCATTAGGAGGAAGGCTGGGACAGCCTCAATGTTTATGCTTATTTCCCCCTCCATGTCTTCATGCTGTTCCCCTGTCGGTCAGCTGTGGTCCCCCACTCTGTCCCCTGGCGAGGAGGTTCAGGCTGCCAGATCAGGCTGGACGCATTCACAGCACCCTCACAATCAGCAAGCAGCCACAGCAGGGGTTTCTCAGACCCCCCTATGACAGGGACTGGGTCCCACACTTCTCCAAGGGCAGGAGCTGAGCGCTACTCGCTGGAGACAGGTGCCAAGTGTCAGCGATGACCTTGGATTTGCATTAACGTCTGGCCATGCAATTTAGAGATGGCTAAAGGCCAAACGCTCTCAACTCACTCTCAGGTTTTAACTTGTCTGCAACAGCAGGACGCGTGCCTCCTCCAGCTGATGGACTGAACCACTAATGAGTCTTTCTCGAAGGTGGGAGGAGCACGCCTCCCCAAGAGCACCTGTGCCCCAGGGGCTTCTCCTCCACCGTCTCCTGGGCCTCACCATCCCACTCTACTTGTCAGCCTGGGGACCTGGCCTCATCCTCCAGGGAGGAGCTGTCTGGGTGGGAAGGCGGGAAGGCAGGGTCTGCGGGTCGCTTCTCTCTCCCCATTACTGTCCTTGAACAGCTTCACATCTCATCTCGCAGGGGTCTCAGGGAGAAATAGCTCGCAGGTGGGGAGGAGCCCCTTGTGCCCTCCTCATCTTTTCCAGGTGGAAGCTTCTTAGCAAATAGTTAACTGTTTGTTCAGGTGAAGGAACGCAACCTGCCTCTGCCACGTCGCTCCTCAGCCCCTGTGGTGCTCAGGCTTTCTCATGGCCAGGTGCTGTTCCCAGGGCTGGGCCTTTGGTTTTCTTTCCCATGCTCTGACGCCGCCCCTCTCCAGGTGGGGACTCGGTGGGGGTCCCGGGATTCTGCTCATTTTTCCATCTTTCAGAAATAAGTTAGAATGCTCCCAGGCAGGCTGTGTGCCAGGAAAGCACATCCACATATACATGCTGGTTTCAGCTTCACAACGTTCCTAGCAGCACCAGCTATTAGGGCTGAATCACATCCTCCAAAATTCCGACAATGGAGCCCTAACCCCAGTGTGACTCCTACTAGAAGCAGGGTCTTTAAAGAGGTCACACAGGTGGGCCCTGGTCCAACAGGAATGTGGCTTTACACAAAGAGAAAGAGAGAAAGAGAGGCCGGGATTGTGCGTGCACGGAGGAAGGCTGCGTGAGACAGCAAGAAGACGCCGCCTGTAAGCCCCGGAGAGCAGCCTTGAGAGAATTAGCCCTGCCGGCACCTGGATCCCTGACTTCCAGCCTCCACAGCTGGGAGGAAATCATCTCTGTCCTGGAAGTTGCCCGCTGTGTGGTACTGAGAGACGGAGACACTGCCCTCTGCTCCAGAAGAGGAGTTCAGAGAGTCAGGTGACCACCACAGGTCACACAGGGAGCCAGGAAGGAACACAGTGCCCCGTGATTCAGAGTGCAGCCTCTGCAATCAGACAGGCCTGGCCCCAAATCCCAGTGCTCCACCCATGAAACCTTGCACAAGTTACAGCCCTCTGTAAGCCTCAGTTTCCCTCTCAAGTGGCACCTCAGGGCATTCCATGCCTCCGGTCACAGTGAGCATCAGGAGCAGGAGCACACACTGATGGCGTGGATTTCACTCAGACCAAGGCCTCCTGACTCCATGTCCAGGGCTCCAAACCCTGCAACTCCACTGTGGGTAGGCCCCAGCCTGTGGGGCTTCCACCCCTAGGTACAGCCAAAGCCACCCTCCATGGGCCAGGAACTGCGGGAAGGCTGTATTTCTAAGAGCGGGGGGCTGGACGCATAGCGCAAGTTCGTGCTCCTGTGGGAGGACAAGCAGTGCCCCACTCCCAAGCCTGGGGGCAGGAGACAGAGAGACCAGAGTGTGCAAAGCAGCAGGCAGAGCCCTCCGAGCAGAGCCCCCTCTGAGCCTGCTCGCCTGTGTCAGCCACGACCAAGTGCACTCGGCTGGTAGGGAGTTGGGATGGCTACAGGTGGCCCAAACCCTTCTGTCCCTCCTTATTCCCTTCTGCCCTAAACCCATAGCTTGGACCACCAGACCCCTCTTCACAGTCCCCTCAGCCTTGCAGGGAGGCCTTTGGGGAAAGTACCAGGCACTGGGCGCAGCTGGGCCTGGGGGTGGAGAAACACTCCCTGCACCAGATGAGCCAGTGCCAACTTTCTCTAAACACCCCGACAGCAGGCAGATGTTATTGTTCTCCGGACCTCCTGAAAGAGAACAAGAGAAATGCCTCGAGCATCCAAAAAACCTGTTGCCGTGACCTTCGCTCTCGGCCAGTCTGCTTTGCCTTACTGTTACAATTCTTTGAAGAATGCCTCAGAATCATTTTTTAAAATTTTTTCTTAACTTTCTTTTTGATACAGAGCCTTGCTCTGTCACGCAGGCTAGAGTGCAGTAGTGCAATCTCTGCTCACTGCAACCTCTGCCCCCCAGGTTCAAACGATTCTCCTGCCTCAGTCTCCTGAGTAGTTGGGATGACAGGCATATGCCACCAGGTCTGGCTAATTTTTGCATTTTTAGTAGAGATGGGGTTTCACCATGTTGGCCAGGCTGGTCTCGAACTCCTGACCTCAGGTGATCCACCCACCTCGGCCTCCCAAAGTGCTGAGATTACTGGCGTGGATTGTATTGCATTTCTTCAAAATTGTAAAAGAAGATGAAATGTGGCTTTACCAATACAATCCTAATGACGAAACAATCAAAGCAGTGGCTACCAAGAGGTGGAAGTGGGCCAGGAAAGCAAAGCAGATTGACCGAGAGCAAAGGACACGGCAACAGTCTTTTCGGATGCTCAATGCATCTTGCTTGTTCTCTTTGTGGAGGGCCAAAGAACAATAACACGTGCCTACTCTCACAGGGTTTTGAGAACGTCGGCCAAAGCCTTAGCAGAAAAATGCCCAGGAAAGCTTCACCAGAGCCCTTCTCCACCACAACAGTGCTCCCGCTCATTCTCCATATAAAACAAGGACAACTTTGCAAGAGTCTCTAGTGGAAATCATTAAGCATCCAACTTTCCCAATGTGGCTCTTTCTGACTTCTCTTTGTTTCCTTATCTTAAAATATTTGTAAAGGGCACTCGCTTTTCTTCAGTAAACAATGTAAAAAAGACTACATTGACATGGTGAAATTCCCAGGGCCCTCAGTTCTTTAGGGATGGACTAAATGGCTGGTATAATTACTTACAAAAATGTCTTGAACTTGATGGTGCTTATATTGAGAAATAAAGTTTATCTATTTATTTTATTTTTTAATTCCATTTTCCACAAACTTTTTGAAGCCCCCTCACACATTATACACAGACACATGCACATATACTATACACACATGCATTCATGTACACATGCATACACATACATATGCACACATATATACTATACACATATGCATGCAGACATCTACATGCATACATATATGTGCAGGCATACTATACACACATACACATGCATATGCACATAGAGATGTGCATATTCACCTCCACATACACACATGCATGCAAACATACATACTAACAGATATACAATATGCAAACACAACATATATGCACACATACATAATGCATACACATTGATACATAATGCAGCACATTCATGCAAACATGCATGTATAAATACAACACACATAACATGTATCAGAACCATCACATATATGTACATATAAACATGCCTGTTACACATACATAAAACTTACAAAGCCTACATATATGGATACATGTGTACACACAAAGATACATATGCTGAATACATACACATATACATACATATGTAAGAGTACTTGGAATCAGCTTCCTCAGCGATTTTTAACATCTGGGCTTTTCTCTAGACCCGTGGCCTGGCTTTTATCTCAAACAGGGCGCATCCAGGCAGCACATACATAGACAAAAAGGCATACTCACATGACCACATCCCACACATTTACTATAGGAACACACATACAATACTATTCACACACATGCTAATGCACATACACACAAATTGCACATATGCACATTACAGGTACGTACTACATATCACACATGGCATGCACATGTATACATATATGTATCCAACATACCACTATACATGCACAAACATACATGCTATGTGCACGTCTGCATGCACACACTATACATGTGTGCATGAGTGCATGTACATACGCATACTTTTATCCTCACACAACTCAAACTTGTACAGCTGCTCAGCACCTAGGCTTAAACTGAGAACCCCAGAAGCACCCAGGAGACCCTCACTACACCCCAACCTCCACATATCAGCCAGGCACACTGGGGCCTATTGGTGTGAGCTGTTGTTTCTGACAGAAAGATTCTATTTTGGGGTGTTCGGAGGAAGAAGAAAAGGTGAGAACCGTTAAAATCCACTGAGATGGTCAACACATTCTCTGCTTCACACCACAGCCTTTTTTGTAGCTGACTTCTTTCAACTTGAAGACATTTCTTGGAAGCGAACCCTTGGGCAGCACAGTGGTGTGGTTCCAGACCCAGAGGTTTTCTGAGGAGAGCGGAGTAGAAAAAGAGCCCCAACGCCTTTTTCCCTCTCCCAAGGCCTGGTGCACCTCCAAGTCACAGAAAGCTTTTTGCAATAGGCAAGCAACGCCCCCTCCCGCTGGCTGCGTGCGACAACAGGAATGCGCCTGATGCCCCTGGATCCCTTCCCTCTCTGCCATAGGAGCTTCTGGCTGCGGCACCCGGCGCACTGGGCACGAACGCCACGGCCCATCCCACATCTCATCACCATTGTGAGCAGTGCTGTGCCTCCCATCTGTCCTCTGGACACGCGTGAGGATTGAGAGCAGCTCAAAGCAGGTGCGGAGCTCTTATTAATTTTAATGAACACTTCACACAGTCCTCTGAAGTGGAGAAGGGGCAAAAAGAGCATTTGGAATTCAGCTTCCTTAGCGATTTTAAATAGCCGGACTTTCTCTGGGCCATGGCCTGGTTTTGCTATCTCAGAACAGGCCATCCAGCCGCACCACCACCCCAAGCGGGGGGTCTCACTTTCCCGACAGGACACTCCCTCAACGCCCCCAGCGCACACCCAGTCGGCCTGTTCAGGGCAGCGCCCGCTGCAGCCAGGCCCCCATGTGAGCAGAGCATGCACTTTGTGGAAGCAGAGGTGTCTGGACCCCCACCAGTGGGGACAGCCCAGGCCTGCAGCAGCACCTGGGTGTTGCTAAGACCAGTGCAGGGTCTCAGGCCGCCCTCCTGGGCCAGGAGCTGCATTTAAACAAGAGCCCCTGGGGAAACCTGAAGCAGAGCCCTGACTCCAGAGACAAGCAGAGAACACAGCATCTACCCAGCATGGCCGGAAGCCTCGTCCCACAGACCAGCTCTCTAGAATCCGGCAGGGCAGCTCCTTCACCTGGGAAGGGAGGACGATACAGATGGGGGGCCCTTGGCCATAGACAGGGATCACCCACAGGTTGCAGAGGTATTCGAAGATATGAAAACTCAGGATATTTTTCCAAGAGTGGACGGAGGGCCTTCCGAACGTCAGGTCTCATGCTAGGACCTGAAGACGCAAGGATGAGAGCGGATCTGCAGACCCGGGGCCAGTGATGGCAGCAATGCCCTATGAAGGCCATGATTTTGATATCAGAAGTTGAAAACAATGGTTTGGAGTGGTCACGGGCTGGGCAACAGCAGGGCTGGCATGGGAGCAGGGCTATCACACCCAGGCCCCACTCTTCCCAGGCATGCTCCTCCCCTTCAGAAGTCCCTTCGAGAAGCACTGGAACAGGTGCTGAGACCCACCTTCTCATCATGCCCAGCATATGCCCAGCGTCATCATGTGCAGCATTGTGCCCAGCACCGTCGTGCCCAGATCTACACTGTTGTCATGCCCAGCATCATCATGCCCAGTGGCGTCATACCTAGATCCACCCTGTCAATGTGCCCAGCATCACTGTGCTCAGCATCGTGTCCAGAGTCATTGTGCCCAGATCCACCCCATCATCGTGTCCCGTCTTCATGCCCAACATCACTGTGCCCAGAGCCATCATGCCCAGATGCAGCCTATCATCGTGCCCAGTGCCATCATGCCCAGCATCGTCATCGTGCCCAGATCTACCCTGTCATTATGCCCAAATCCACCCCATCGTCGTGCCCTCCGTCAAGCCCAGTGTCGTGCCCAGATCCACCCCATTGCCATGCCCATCATTGTGTCCATCATCGTGCCCTCCGTCTTCATGCCCAGTGTCCCGTGCCCAGATCCACCCCCATTGTCGCGCTCATCACCGTGCCTTCGCCATGCAGTGTCGTGCCCAGATCACCCATCGTCATGCCCATCAATCCATCCGTGCCCATCCATAGGTCATGCCCAGTGTCATTGTGACCAGTCGCCCCATCGTCATGCCCAGTATGTCTTGTGCCACAGATCTACCCTCACGTGCTCATCATCTCCCGGCTCCTCAGCGTGCCGGTGCCCAGCATCATCATGCCCATCACGGCCAGCGTCATCATCCAGATTCACCCATCGTCATGCCCATCATCGGCCCAGTGTCATCCGTGGCAGCGTCGTCGGCACAAGCAATCATTTGTGCCCAGCAATCATCATGGCCCAGGGGAAAGCTTGAGTTGCAGTCCCCAGTTTGGCCCAGGACTGGCAGATGGTTCCCAGGATGCTAGAAACCAGGAAAGTCTTGGCCCCCAAAGTTTCCCGCAAGAGGTCCACTGGTTTTTCTCCAGGTCAAGTCCTTGCAGCAATAATGCCCAGGAAAGCCACAGATGTCCAGTGACTGGTATCAGGGAACTGCCACGTGCCCCCGCTTGCAATGAGCCTAGAAAGTGTATCCACTAGCACCCAGCTAGGCAAGGCCCACCCGGGCCCAGAAAAAACCAGTGGGCCAGGGGGAGCGGCAAGCTGTGTCCCACTGGGAAAGAGTAGAACTCCAGGGAGAGTGGTGGATGGGGTGGTGGTGTGCTGAGGTCCCTGGTTCCAGCACCATCTTGAGCCCGCCCCCCTGGGCCCGAGCAGCCTGCTATCCACACAGGGCAGAAGCAACCGCAGGGTGGTCCTAGGTCTCTGGGAGGAGACTCGTTCCAGGTTGCGGCACCATAAAAAGTCCTAGTTTATTCCCCATAAAACCACATCATATGACAACATAATTCCAATTCTCTCTCCTGACTAATGTCCTTGAGAATAAAGCATTATCCAAAACGAGGCCCACTCACAACTGACAGAAACAGCCACGATTAACCAAGAAAGAATGTCCAGTTGGTTATTGCAGAGCCCGGAAGTCATGCTTATTCCCTAGTTGAGTGTCCGCATGAACAAAAGCCCAGGGCCGACATTGCTCTGGGGCAAAGGAAAACTAATAACAGGGCAATCACCCAGGGACCACTAGGCACCACAGGCAAGCTGCTGCAATCGCAAGACACTGTACATTCTATACTGTCCGTTTAAACCCTTCTGGGGAGTCCTGGGAAGGTAGCTCCCCCGCCCCCCGCCCTGCCCCCGACCCCCATTTTACGGGTACAGAAAAAAGGGGACTTGGAAAGACAAAGCTGATTCCAGAAGCTGACATGACTGACAGGTGGTGGAGCCACGATACAGACAGGCCCAGTGTGCCCAGAACTGTCTGGCTCCACGTCTGTGGTCTCTGCCCTGCTCAGCCGAAGCTGGGACCACATTGTGCCTAACAATATTCCTCCCTCCCAGCAAACCACGTCCATCTAGAGATGGGGCTTCTGCTCCAGTTCTGTCCAAGCCATGTGGCCATGGGCAGGGTGGTTGCCTATTCTCTGCATCTCAGGATCCAACATAAGTGTGAAGGTGAGATTTCTGGATCCATTACCCTGTGATGCCATCTCTACAAAGGATGAGGTGTGCTTCCTTTCGGAGATGTCAGAAGCTGCCATGCTGGCTGTGACCGTTGGAAAAAGTAAATACAATGTTATGACTATCCCTGCTTGACAACTCAGATAATCGAGATGTTAAATAACTTTGCAAAGTCTGCCAGGTGTGGCAGCTCATGCCTGTAATCCCAGCACTTTGGGAGGCCAAGGGGGGTGGATTTCTTGAGGTCAGAAGTTCAAGACCAGCCTGACCAATGTTGTGAAACCCATCTCCACTAAAAATACAAAAATTAGCCAGGCGTGGTGGTGGGCCCCTGTAATCCCAGCTATTCAGGAGGCTGAGGCAGGAGAATCACTTGAACCCGGGAGGCAGAGGAGGTTGTAGTGAGCCAAGATTATGCCACTGTACTCCAGCCTGGGCAACAGAGCGAGAGTGAGACTCTGTCTCAAAAAAAAAAAAAAAAAGAAAACTTTGCAAAGTCATGGGTCCAAGCTGAGGTATAGCGTAGACCCTTGAGTGCTAAATGCCACTGCCCTAAGCTGACTCCCTGGGATGCCAAACACCACATCCATTTATGGACTCCTAGCCCTCCCCGTCTCCAGATTTCAGAAACCTTGAATTACCAGTAGCCTCCCGAGTGCCTTCCCCAACCCCCACCCTGGGCTGGGTCCATGGCCCCACACCCACCACAAGGCAGCCAAGAACGCTGTCTCAGCAGTTGCTCTCCTGCACATCCTGCCTCAGGCTCACCCTCCATCTGTGCCCACCCCTCAGCAGGGACCTGAGGCCTGCTTGAGCATGGAAGCCTGGCTCACAACTGAACATCAGTGGGGACATGCCTCGGAGCCTGAAAAAGCCTGCTGCCACTTCTAAGTAGGAGAAGGAAGGAAGAAAAGAGGGAGGGAGAAGGGAATTCCTCAGAGGTTTTAATAGAGAATCCTTGCACCCTTGGATCAGCAAGTCATTGTGTTTGTGGATCCTTTTATTACGATTCTTTGAAAGGTAGAAATGAAAAGAGTCTATCAGACTATAACCCCATATCTCTGGGGTAGTCAATGTACGTTTCAAGACCCTCTGTAAGTCTATCAATCTAATACTTAGGAATAACTACTATGTTGGGGACTTTGAACCACTTACTCGCCAGCTGGCAGTGTGATCCACAAATCCCTACCCTTGAGAAATGTATAATCTAATAAGGAAGACAAGACATGCACACGTGGGTGACCTTAGGAGGATGGCTTTCTACCATAGTCCCCCCAAAGAAGCTGCCATTTTGACAAGTCCCCACGAACACGAGTGTCTTTGTAGGAGTCCGGAAGTCCAGTAGAGAAGTTCCAGCACACTGTTAGAGAAAAAACTCCAACAGATGCACTGATGAGGGTAAGAACAGTTTCATTTTACCCATGTGACCCTTTCCCCAGGAAACATAGCTCAGCGCCCAGGGAGACCCCCTTGGCCCATGATTTCTCCCACTGGAGTAAGTGAAAGTGTAGTCAGTGAGCTTCCAGCTTCCCCAGACATGCAGGATGCTGCCCAGAAAGGTCTGCTTCTTTCTTGTCTCACCTACAATACCGAGGTGACTGACATGGAGGAGAAGTTGGGAGAGACTGGGAGCTGGGAAGAAAGGCTATGGACCTTAATAATTGCTCTGCAGATTTTATTAGGAAGCCCCCCAACAAGCCAATTGAGACACCTTTCCTGTGAACCATCCCAACTCGTCCACGGGCACCCAAATGCTCACATGCTTCACCCATCCCTCCACCAGCTCCCCAAAGGCACCCCCACAGATGGCAAGTGCAAGCATCTCACACAGACAGATAAGCTTGACTGTGTGGGATGGGGAGAAGGCACAAGAACTTGAGCATTTCAGAGCACTGCCCTAGGGGAAACTAATGAGAGGCTCATAGCACCTCGACTGGCTTTGTGGGATCAAGAAAAGGCATATACTCTTAAAAAGTTCACCCCTCTCCAAGAGAAGCAAAAGGTGTGCAGCAGGTGCCTCCCTAGAAATGGACTGAGAGAGCCTCAGAATCCCTAGCCAGGCTGTTTAGTAAAGAAATTTCTCTCCCAGGAAAAGTCATAAAAACTAGAGGAGGTGACTGCTTTTTCAAATGAAAAAACAGTAATGCAAGACTTCAAGGAATATAAAATACCAAGGAAACATGACACTACCAAAGGAACACAATAATACTCTAGTAAACCAATCCCAAAGAAATGGAGATCTACAAATTGCCTAACAAAGAACTAAAAATAATCACTTTAAGGAAGCTCCATGAGATACAAGAGAACATAGACACACAACTCAACAAAATTAGAAAAAGAATACATTAAAAATGAGGAATTCAGTGAAGAGATAGAGTTTTTTTTAAGAAAGAACCAAACGAAACTCTAAAGCTGAAGAACAGAATGAATAAAATTTAAAACGCAGTAGAGAGCATCAACAGCAGAACAGAACAAAAGAAAAGAAAGAACATGTGAGCTTGATGACAGGTCATTTAAGAATATCCAATCAGAGAGGAAAAAAGAAAAAAGGCATTAAAAGAAATTAAGAAAGCCTATGAGATCTAAAGGATACCATCAAGAAAGCTAACATTCACATTATGGAAGTTGCATTAGGAGAATATAGAGAGAAGGTAATAGAAAGCTTATTTAAAGAATTAATGCCTAAAAACCTTTCCAAACTTGGGAGTGATGTGGACATCAAGGTACATGAAATTTAAAGTCTCCAAATAGGTTCAACCCACAGAAAACTTCACCAAGACACATTATAATCAAACTACCATAAATCAAAGACAAGAAGAGAATTTTGAAAGCAGAAAGAGAAAAGAAACTCATCACATCCAAGAGAACCCTTATAAGGCTATCAGCAGACTTCTAAGCAGAAAACTTGCAGACCAGGACAAAGTGGGATCATATATTCAAAGTACTGAAAGAAAAAAACTGGCAATGAGATTATGCAAAGCCATCCTTCAGAAATAAAGGAAACATAAAGAGTCTCCCAGATACACAAAAGCTAAAGAAGTTCCCCACCACTAGACTTCCCTTACAAGAAAGGTAAAGTTCTTCAAGCTGAAACAAAAGGATGCTCATTAGTAACATGAAAACATTTAAAAGTGTAGAGATAACTGATAAAACTATATACTTGTCTTAGTCTGTTTTCTGTTGCCATTACCGAATATCTGTGACTGGGTAATTGACAAAGAAAAGAAATTATTTTTACGGTTCCAGAGGCTGGGTAATCCAAGGTCAAGAGGCCACATCTGATGAGGACTCTCCGCAGAGTCTTGAGGTAGCACAGGGCATCATACAGTAAGGGGGCTCATGAGAGAGGCCACCTGGCTTTTTCAAGTTTCAGTGTGAGTTTTAGAGGGGGCAAACATTCAAATGATAACAATAGTCAAATTCAGAATACTCTGATGGTGTAATGGTTATGTGTAAATCATATATAACTCTCGTATAAGGGTTAAAAGACAAAGATATTAAAAATAACCATAGCCACAATAATTTGTTGTGTTGTTGTTTGTTTTTAGAGACAGGGTTTCACTCTCTCACTGCAGCCTCCAGATCCTGGGCTCAAACAATCCTCCTGCCTCAGCCGTGACTACAGGCAGGTGCCACCACACCCAGCTAATATATTTTATTTATTTATCTTTTTTTGAGATGGAGTCTCACTCTGTCGCCCAGGTTGGAGTACAGTGGTGCAATCTCAGTTCACTGCAAGCCCCACCTTCCGGGTTCAAGTGATTCTCCTGCCTCAGCCTTCTGAGTAGCTGGGACTACAGGTGCACATCACCACACCTGGCTAATTTTTGTATTTTTAGTAAAGATGAAGTTTCACCATGCTGGCCAGGGTGGTCTTGAACTCCTGACCTCGTGATCCACCCGCCTTGGCCTCCCAAAGTGCCAGGATTACAGGTGTGAGCCACTGTACCTGGTCCAATAATTTGTTAATAGATGTACAATATAAAAGATGTAAATTGTGATATCAAAAACATAAAATGGGGGGTGGGTGTAAAAGTGTAGAGTTTTGTGTGTGATCAAAGTTATCAGTTTAGCATAGACTGTTATAACTATAAAATGTTTTATATAAGCCTTGTGGTAACCATACATAAAAAATCTAGTACATACACAAAAGAAAGAAAAAGGAATCAAAGCACACTACTAAAGAAAAGTATCAAACAACAAAGGAAAACAACAAGACAGGAAGAAAGGAACAAAGGATCTACCAAGTGACCAGAAAACAATTAACAAAATGGCAATGGCAAATCCTTAGCTATCAATAATCACTTTAAATGTAAATAGATTAAATTATCCAATCAAAAGACATAGAGCAGCTTAATAAAAAATAAAAATGAAAAGAAGACCCAACTATATACACTGCCTACAAAAGACACACTTCAGCTTTAAGGTCACACATAGACTAAAAATGAAGGGATGGAAAAAGATATTCCACACAAATTGAAACCAAAACAGAATAGGAGTAGCTATATTTATTTTATATCAGACAAAATAGACTATGTCAAAAACTGTAGCCAAGAGTAAAAAAAAGGCTTTTATATAATGATAAAGAGTGAATTCATCAAGAAAACATAATCATTACAAATATATACACATTCAACACTGGAGCACCTAAATATGTAAAGCAAATATTAACAGATCTGAAGGGAAAATAGGTAGCAAACACTAATAGTAGGGGACATCAATACCTCATTTTTTTTTTTTGAGACGGAGTCTCGCCGTGTCTCCCAGGCTGGAGTGCAGTGGCGCGATCTCGGCTCACTGCAATCTCTGCCTCCCAGGTTCACGCCATTCTCCTGCCTCAGCCTCCGAGTAGCTGGGACTACAGGCGCCCGCCGCCACGCCCGGCTAGTTTTTTGTATTTTAGTAGAGACGGGGTTTCACCATGTTAGCCAGGATGGTCTTGTTCTCCTGACCTCGTGATCCACCCGTCTCGGCCTCCCAAAGTGCTGGGATTACAGGCTTGAGCCACCGCGCCCGGCTAATACCTCACTTTCAACAATGGAAAGATCACCCAGACAGAAAATCAATATGAAAACACTGTACATAAACTACACTTTAGACCGAATGGAGCTAACAGACATACAGAGAACACTCCATCCAACAGCTGCAGAAAACACGTTCCTCTCCAGTGCACACGGAACATTCTTCGAGATACATCATACATTAGGCCACAAAACAAGTTTTAACAAATTCAAGGAGACTGAAATCATATCAAGCATCTCTTCTAACCACAACAGTATAAAACTAGGAATCAGCAAGAGAAGAAAAACTGGAAAATTCACAAATACGAGAAAATTAAACAAGACATTCCTGAACAATCAACGAGTCAAAAAAGAAATCAAAAAATATCTTGAAACAAATGAAAATGAAAACACAACATACAAAAACTTATGGGATACAGCAAAAAGATATTCTAAGAGGAAAGTTTATAACAATACCTACATGAAAGGAAAAGAAAGATTACAAATAAACAATCTAACTTTACACCATAAGGGACTAGAAAAAGACAAACAAACGAAGCCCAAAGTTAGAAGTAAGGAAAAAACAAAGATCCGATGAGAAATAATCAAATAGAGACTAGAAGAGCGATAGCAAAGCGACACAACTGAGTTGCTTTTGAAAAGAAAAAAAAAAAAAAAAAAAAAAATTGACAAAACCTTAGCTAGACTAAGAAAAAAGAGATAACTCAAATAAAATCGGAAATGCAATGGAGAAATGACAACTGATACCACAGAAATATGAAGGGTCATAAGAGACTAATATGAATAATTATACATCAAAAGTTTGAATAACCTACAAGAAATGGACAAATTCCTAGAAACATACAACCCACCAAGACTGAATAATGAAAAAATAATAAATTTGAACAGATTAGTAATGAGACTGATTCTGTAGTCAAAAATCTCCAATCGAAGAAAAGTCCAGGACCTGGTATCCTCATGCCAAACTTTACCAAAAATTTAAATAAGAATGAATACCAATCCTTCTAAAATCTTACAAAAAACTGAAGAGGAGAGACCACTTCTGAACTAGCTTTACAAAGCTAGCATTACCCTGATACCAAAGCCAGAAGAGGACAGTAGAAGAAAAAAAAATTACAGGCCAATAACCCTGATGAACATAGATGCAAAAATCCTCAACACAACCTAGCAAACTAAATTTAACAGCCACATTAAAAAGGATTATACGATGGCCAGCAACAGAATGGTTCATACCTGTAATCCAGCACTTTGGGAGGTCAAGGCAGGTGGATCACCTAAGGTAGGAGTTCCAAGACCAGCCTGGCCAACATGGTGAAACCTCATTTCTAAACTAAAAATACCAAAAAATGAAGCTGGGCATGGTGTGCATGCCCTGTAATCCCCAGCTAACTCGGGAGGCTGAGGGCAGGAGAATCGTTGAACTCAGGAGGGCAGAAGTTGCAGTGAACCAAGATCGTGGCCATTGCACTCCAGCCTGGGCAACACAGCAAGACTCCATCTCAGAAAAAAAAAAAAAAAGGAGGGCGACTATACACATGATCAAGCCAAATTTATGCTGATGTTCAACAACAGAAATCATAAATGTGATATATCCCATAAAACAGAATAGAGAATAAACATCATATTAATCATCAGTAGATGAAGAAAGAACCATTTGACAAAACTCAATTGTTGTTTCATGATAAAAGCACTCAAGAAAGCACATATACAAAGAATCCATCTCAACACATATAAAGGCACATATATGAGAAGTCCACAGCTAACCATCATACTCACTGGATGAAAAGCTGAAGCTTTAATACTAAAATCAGAAACAAGAAAGGATGGCCCATTCTCACCTCTTGTATTCAGTATAGGGCTGGAAGTCCTAGCCAGAACAATTAAGCAAGAAAGAGAAAAGGAAAGGGAAAGGAAAGAAAGGAAGGGAGAAAGAGAGAGAAAAAAGGAAGAAACGGAAGAGAGAGGGAGGGAGGGAGGGAGGGATCCCAATTGGAAAGGGAGATGAGAAAGCTGGCTCTGTTTGAAGATGGCATAATCTTATATAAGATAAAAACCCTAAAGACTCCCATTAAAACTGGGTTTAGACTAAAAACCAAAATTTAGTAAAGTTGCAGGACACAAAATCACACACGAACATCAGCAGCATTTCTATACACTTAACAACCGAGCTACTGAAGAAATTTAAGAGAACAGTCCTCCCTGACTGTAGCACCAAACAGAATGACATTTTAGGAATAAATTCAACCAAGGAAGAGGTTGTGTACCCTGTACAACTGAAACATGAAACATTGAAGACAACAAATAAATGGAAAAATATCTCATGTTCATGGATCCAAAAGAATTAATGTTTCAAAATGTCCACACTAACCCAAAGCAATCCTTACAGATATCAGATGCAATCCCTATCAAAATTCCCAAAGGCTTTTCACAGAAATGGAAAAAAAATCCTAAAATCATGTGAATCCATAAAAGAGTCATGTATCGCCAAAGCCAGTCTTCAGGCAAGAAAAACAAAGCTGAAGGCCATCACACTTCCTGATTTTAAATTGATATTACAGATAGATGGGTAATCAAAGCAGTATACTTGCTCAAACGAGCACTGGCATAAAAACAGACACACAGGCATGGAGCAGAAACAAGAAAGCACACAAATAAGCCCGTGCGGTGCATATACCAGTCAACTAACGCTTCACAAAGGCACAAAGAATACACAATGCCTATTGGGAAAACTGGAAAAATTCACATGCAAAAAAACAAAACTGAATTCCTTGTCTTATACATTACATAAAAAATCAGCTCGAATAGGAGACTTAAATGTAATAACTGAAATCACAGAACTCCTAAAAGAAAATGTAAGGGAAAAGTTCCTTGACATTGGCTTGGCAGTGATTTTTTTTTTATATGCCCAAAGACAGGCAACAAGCAAATAAATAAGTGGACTAACCTATCCAACTAACAATTTCTGCACAGCAAAGAAAGCAACCAACAAAACAGAAAGGTCCGATGGATACGGGAGACAGTATTTGGCCAACCATGTATTCTGATAAAGAGGTTAATATCTAAAATAATATGAGGAATTCATACAACAATACAAAACAAATGACCCAATTAAAAATGGGCAAAGAATCTGAATACATTCACTTTTTTTTTTTTTTTTTTTTTGAGACGGAGCTCCCTCTGTCGCCTTGGCTGGAGTGCAGTGGCCGGATCTCGGCTCACTGCAAACTCCGCCTCCCGGGTTTACGCCATTCTCCTGCCTCAGCTTTCCCCAAGTAAAGCTGGACTACAGGCGCCCACCACCATGCCCGCTAATTTTTCATATTTTAGTAGAGACAGGGTTTCAGTGTTAGCCAGGATGGTCTGGATCTCCTGAACTCCCGTGAATCTGCCCGCCTCGGCCTCCCAGATTGCTGGGATTATCAGGCGGACATTTTCTAAGAAGACATACAGATTCCAACGGTAATACGGAAAGGTCTCAACATCATCAATTATTAGGAAAATAGAAACTAAAGCCCACAATGAGACATTACCATCTGACGCCTGTGGAGGATGGCTGGTATCAAAAAGTCAAGAGAGTAAGCATGGAGAAGATGTGGAAGAAAGGGGGAGCCCTTAGGCATCGCTTGCTGGGAATGGAAACCAGTAAGAGGCCCTGCCGCTGAAAACATCAAAAGCAGAAACTACCCACCATGGCGCCGGCCATGTCACTACTGGGTTCCACAGGGCCAGCGGATATGAATCGATCTCGAAGAAGATCCTACAGTTTGCATGCTGACTGCAGCATTATTCACAACGGCCGTCGTATGAAAACAACCTAAGCATCCCGTTGACCAATAAGTGGATAAAAGAAAACATGGCTATATATAACACAGAATATTATCAGTCCCTTGAAAATATAAGACAAATCACTACCCCATTTGTGACCTGAGATGAAGCCTAGAGAGGGCATTACGCTAAATGAAACAAGATGGTCTAGGCTCATTGCTCAGGACGAGGGGGGGTAGCAGGTGGGGTGGGCAATTGGTCAAAACAGATTGCAGCTGTAATCTCAAATGGGAATGTCCGAAAAATTACACCTCAAAAAACATTTCAAAAACCAGTCGTATGGGGGCCCGCAGGGGCGCGGCCGGGGCTCCAAGGGCCTGTAATCCAGCACTTTGGGAGAGCCGAGACGGGATAACGAGGTCAGCGAGATCGAGAACCGATCCCTGGCCCTAGACCACGGTGAAACCCCGTCTGCTACTAAAAACAACAGAAAAAAAAAAAACTAGCCGCGGCCGAGGTGGCGGGCGCTGAGTCCCAGCTACTGGGAGGCTGAGGGCCAGGAGAATGGGCGTAAACCCGGAAGCGCGGAGGCTTTGCAGTGACGCCGAAGATTGCGGCCAGCTGCACTCGCCAGGCCTGGGCGACAGAAGCGGACTTCCGTTGCCCTCGCAAAAAAAAAAAAAAAAAAAAAAAACCAGTGTCATGCGGCCCCTTAAATATATATTTAATCATCTTTGTGTTGTTATAATAATTTTTTTTTAATTGGCAACAACTTAACTCTCCAATGTTAAAAGATTGGTTGGGGGGTTGGCTAACTGTAGTATATGTTCTCATAGAATGATGTATACATATTGAGAAAGCACTTCTAGAGACAATTTTTAATGACTTGGAAAAAAAATGTATTGCTTTAGGCCAGGAGTTCGAGACCAACCTGGCCAACAAGGTGAAGACCAGTCTCTACCAAAAATACCAAAAAAAAAAAAAAAAAAAAAAAAAAAAAAAATTAGCTGGGCATGATAGGACATGCCAGTTACTCAACAGGTTGAGGCAGGAGAATGGCTTGAACCTGGGAGGTGGAGGTTACAGTGAGCCAAGACTGTGCCACTGCACTCCAGCCTAGGTGACAGAGCAAGACTCTGTCTCAAAAAAAAAACAAAAAGAAAAGAAAAAGAAAAAACATTTAAAAAAATTTAAAGTACTAACAAGGAGTATATAAAGATAATAGCCACCATGTGTTTAACCCCTGCCATGTACTGTGCAGCTACTTCACACATGATACATTTCCTTTACATGTATGATCTGGCTCTCATGAGCCTCGGCACAGTCCCACAAGGCAGGCAGATCATCCGACTTTAGAAGGAGACAGATGCACAGTGATGAGGGTCCTATCTGTGTACCCTGCCACACAGTGTCTTCATAACGACACTGATCCACTGAGCGCTCACAGATGATCTGGAAGCTGTTATTCCCATCTCACAGATGAGGCTTAGAGAGCCCAGGAGCCTCTGCTGAGTTCCAGGACACACTTTCTCTCCTGGGGCCGCACAGGTCAGCACACGGAGCACTGCTGAAGGAGCATTCTCCCCTCCTTGCTCCCAAGCCAAGCCCCGTGCCGTCTGCCTCCCTGGGACCCAGAAGGCAGGGCCTGTCCTCTCTGGAACCACCACCCCCACCTCCCCACCTGGCTCTAGCAGAAGTGGTGCCTCCATCCTCAGAGCTCTGAGGGCCGGCCCAGGGCTGCAGGTACCTTTTTCTCCCGTGGGGCCGACTCTTCCAGGCCGTCCTGGGGCGCCTTTGTCTCCCTTCTCTCCCGCATCCCCTGTGGAAGAAGTCACATCCATTTAGTAGCTTGTCTGGCCAGCACAGCGTCCCAGAGTGATCTGTGGAAGAAGAACAGTTAGAAGGACTCTCCCTGGGTCCCTGCAGGCCCCCAGGCCCCTTCTCCCCACGCCCTCCCCCGCTGCCTGCAGCCCAGCCCCTACGCTGGGTGCCCCGATTCTGTTTTCAGGCCTATTTCTCTCCCTGCCCTACCTTCTCCCTTAGAAAGGGCGTGTTTCTCTCACCAGTTCCCCGTCTTGGTGGGCTCCCAGTCTGTCCCTGGGCACACAGTGCCCCATCTAAATGCCAGCTCTCCCCCACCCTAACACCAATGAGAAGGGCAGCAGCGTCTCCAGGTGCCCCCCACGGGAAGCGACACCCCGACCTCTCCCGGCGCTTCGTCTGCTTGGTACTCGGGGAAGGATGACCTCGGGCACTATGTCAGTGCCCCCCTGGCCCTGTCAGCGTGAGTCCCCCAGGCACAGGCTCCTGCTCAGCCAGGGCCTCCACCGTGGGGGCTGCCTGTGACCAGGTGGGCACGTCCACCCACTTCCGGGGCTCAGCAGGTGCGGGAGACAGAGGGTGAATCACGGGTGGAGACACCCTACAAGGCACAGTTCAGAGATGTGCGCAGTGAGCCCGGGGCCTCAGCAAGGCCTGTGGGCACCAACCCCTCCGCTCCAGTCTGCTCCCCGCACTCTAATCCACACCAAAACCACTGTCCTGAAACACATGGAATTCCATTATGTCTCTGGATGTAGCAATCAATGACGCCCAGTACTTGAGCCCCTCCTCAGTGTAGTCTCTACCTCGGATCCCGGTCATCCCCTACTCTGTGCCCTCTGCCCCCTGGTTAGCCGGCTCCGTCCAGGGTCCGCTTTCTCACCTGGTTCTCCTGGAGGCTCTTCTGGATTCTCTCAACAGGACCACTCTGATCTGCTGGCTGGGATTCGGCTCTGTAGTCATTTTTATGAGGCCGCATTTCTTACCTGTTGCACTATCCCTCCTCTGAATGGCTGCAGAGAGGGAGCATGTGCGCGTGTGCGCGTGTGTGTGTACACATGTGCGTGTGCATCTGTGCGTGCGTGTGTGTGCACGTCTGCGTGTGTGCATCTGTGTGCGTGTGTGTGTGCATGTGCATAGGTGTGTGTGTGGGTGCATGTGTGTATGTGTGTGAGCGTAGGTGTGCATGTGTGTGTGCGTGCGTAGGTGTGCATGTGTGTGTGTGCGTGTGCATGGGTGTGCATGTGTGTGCACTGACATGCTACAAATTCACCTTCCCTCTCTGCACAATCGTGCCAGCGTTCACATAAACTTTGATTCTCTATAACTCTCCATTTGCACCTTGTCTTGGAGAGAGGCTCAGCTGAGATTACAGATCCCTCCACAAAATCCCCAAAGCCGATTATCTGGCCTCACGGAGGGGACATTCCATTTAAATCCAAGTAACAAAGAGAAAAGCACAGCGACGGCGGCTGGCACATCCCCACATCACCCCCATGCCCCAGCCCCAGTCCCCAGGGCCACCTGCTGAAAAGCCTGTGGGCTGCCCCTGGGCTGCCCCACGGTGGACACTCACACGCTGCCCTGAGGCTCCAAGTAGTTCTCAAGTTTGCGTTCCTAGCTTGTAAGAAGAAAAGAGAAGTGTTGACAGTTTAGCAAGAAATATCCACTAACAAGATAAACTCAGCATTAAGAATCCCCAGAGGTTTCAGGGGCACCAGCATCGTGCAGAAGAAAGAACAGAGGAGACGGAAAGGTGGAGGTTGACTGTGCAATCGGTGAACTGAGGTCCTCATAACAAGGGAGAGGCCAGTCCGTGAACAACAGCACACTGCGGCGGAAAGAGCCGAGCAGAGATGTTGTGCGGCAGCCACTCCGCAGAAAGGCGAGTCCCCAGTGGCCAAGGACGAAGAGGCCTCGTGAAGCCAGGGGTGAGGAGGAAGCATCGTTCACAGGGCAGTACTAGTAAGAAATGCAGGTGTCGTTTGTTTGTTTTGAAGTTATGAAGTTGAGAGTTGAAGGAAAAACTTACAAATGTCAATGGCCATCTTATAGCATTTCCGGAAGGAGAGGAACAAAGCCTTCACGGCTGGGAAGATTCAGTAGCTGCGATTGCCCAGTACTAAGGAAAGCCATGAAAGAATGCTGTGAAAGGGCCTGCAGAGAACCACATGGGGAAAATTAGAGAGAAGTAACTCAGATATGTCAGAGCGACACCGCAGGACACTGAGAATAAAGAGAAAATTCTGTCAGCTACCCAGGAGGGGAAAACAGTTTTATAGACTGCATGCCTGTGAATGAGAATCAGATTGACATAAGAATTCTCATTAGCAACATGGGACGCAAGAATAAAATGAGGCAATCACCTCAACAAAGGAGCCATCATTTAGACAGCAAGATCCGAAAAGCCCCTCTGAGGGGTGGCTCTCAGGCTGAGCTGCTGAGCAGGGTAGCCAGGCACAGAGTAAGAAGTGTTCCGAGGACAGGGTCAGCAGGTGCACAGATGAGGGGGAAGGGCTGGAAGGGCTGACGGAAAGCCAGGTGGCTGGGCAAAGCAAGCCGTGAGCCTGGGGCAGCAGGCAGCCCAGGGACTTCATGCCTGGCGCTCATAGGGATAACTTGACCACCCACGCCATGGACCAGGCCAACAGCGATTGTGGCCGAGAGGAGGGCAGAAGAATGTTTCCTTCATAAAGCATTTCACACCACCTACATGAGAGCCGTCTGCTCTCTCTCCCACAGGCTGAAAGCTCCGAGAAGACACAGCTCCATCTCACCCAACCCTGGGTCCCCCAGAGCACCAGGAAGAAGGCGAGTGCTCCAACAGTACTCGTAGAGAATTAACACTAAGCAGGTCTGCCAGCTCTTCTCAAACTGCTCAAGAAAGCTCCTGGAGTTTGTACACGGCATTCACTTATTTGCATAATAATTTCACCATGGGTCGGGCACTGTGTCCACTCTACAGGTGAAGACGCAGCTGTGAGAATCAAGTGACATGTCCAAGCTGGGATGTGCTGGCATGCCAGTGTGTCTTTACCACGCCTTCCTCGGGCGTCAAAACCTCAGAGCGAGACTCACTAACCAGCATGACTACTCACCCTCGTCTCCTCTCCTCCTCCTAAAGACAAAGCAGTAAGGACAAGCTTGTCATGATAGCTTCTGACCAACCTCCACCTGCAACCATCTGCTTGTCTCTAATCTGATTTTTGAAAACTTGTTGGCCAGGTAGAGTGACTCGTGCCTGTGATCCCAGCACTTTGGGAGGTCAAGGCAGGAGGATCACTTAAAGGAAGCCTGGGCAACATAGCAAGACTCCATCTCTACAAAAAAATTAGCAGGGGCCAGGCATGGTGGCTCACACCTGTAATCCGAGCACTTTGGGAGGCCAAGACGGGTGGATCACCTGAAGTCAAGAGTTCGAGACCAGCCTGGTCAACATGGTAAAACCCCGTCTCTACCAAAAATACAAAAATTAGCCGGATGTGGTAGTGGGTGCCTGTAATCTCAGCTACTCTGAAGGCTGAGGCAGGAGAATCACTTGAACCCAGGAGGCAGAGGTTGCGATGAGCCGAGATCACGCTATTGCACTCCAGCCTGGGCAACAAGAGTGAAACTCTGTCTCAAAAAAAAAAATTAGCAGGGTGTGTTGCCGTGCACCTGCAGTCCCAGCGACTCAGGAAGCTGAGGTGGGAGGAGCTCTTCAGCCCAGGAGTTGGAGGCTGCAGTTAATTGCACCCCTGCACTCCAGCCTGGGTGACACAGCAAGATCCTATCTCTAAAAAAGCAAAAAAACAAAAAAAACAAAAATCAAAGAAAAGAAAAATAGTTCATAGTAACAACTGGAGGCAGGGAAGGACTCTGAAAAGCACCACACACTACGCTGTGTCCGACAAACTCTCGTTACTAAAGCAGCAAAGAAAGAAATAGTAAGTCATTACAAACAGCGAGGCTTTCTAAAGAGGACTGAACATGGACTTTCTTCATATATCTCAGCTAATCACAAAATCCACTTAAACGCCATCTCCCAAGGGCTCTGCTTAATGGACCTGTGTCTGCAGTTGAACAGGGCCCGGCGCATTTCAGCCAGCGCTGGGCAGCAGGTACCCCAAATGCCTCAGGGCTGTGCCTGCAGCGTGGGGAGCCCAAACTTGGAGTCAGACACTGCTTTCCTTCCTGCGCAAAACCCAGCGTAAGCCCTCCCAGCCTGGCCCTCCTCAGCTCTGATGAGGATTGAACAAAATATGCCCTGGAAGACACCGTGCTGGTTGTCACGAGAAAAAGTATTTTAATCTCTGGTTCGGGACTAGCAGCATTGAAGACCAGAGAGTACAGAGGCCTACCATCCACGGCGCGGCTGCCCTGGTTTCTCTGCGGTCCCCGTCGCCTCCGCCTTGCAGACTTGCCCTGTCCATGCATCTTAAGAACCAAGGCTGTTTTCAAGCACTGTTCACAATTTGGCAGGGCTGTTTGTTTTCTTGTTGTTGTTGTTGTTGTTATTGTTTCCAGAGATGGGGTCTTACTATGTTGCCCTGGGTAGTCTCAAGCTCCTGGGTTCAAGTCATCCTCCCATCTCAGCTTCCCAAAGTGCCAGGATCACAGGCGTGAGCCACTGCACCTGGCCAATTTGGCAGAGTTTGAAGTGTTCATTGTCCACTGGTCCCAGGGGTCACAAAGATGTATGTCCCTGCAGGTAATGACCCCAGAGCAGGATTTCTATACACCTCCCCACTCAGCACTGTGCATTTTGTAATGTAGACCCAGTGAGCGCAATGAATTTTTCCCACATCCTTTTCATTTTCAGAAGATTGACTACATAGTTCTAATGACAAGTTATTTCTCTGCCAGGAGAGGCTAACATTTCAACCGCTGGCTCACTTCCCACCATTATCACAACACGGCTCTCTCCTTGCTCAAAGAAACAAAACATGGCTGGCATTTACTATTTGCCTGGCTTCCCTGCAAATCATGTACAAATCTACGAACAAAAATCTTTTACCTAGATTGCATTTGGGGTCATTTCCCACCCAGCTAGGAAGGCACATGCCAGTTATTTTATGGAGAACCTAAGGTATTTCAACATATTTACAGCCAGTTGAGGAAGATCCGTGGACAGTGCTTGACTGTCGTGCCACTGGCTTCTAAGGCTGAACAAACTCGTGTGCCAGCGACTTCACATCCCTGCCGGCCACAGCAAGTGCCACGGCACCCCAGGGCCATGGGAAGTCAGAGAGGAGGAAGCCGAGACCTCAGCCTGCTTGGCTCGTTCTACACAAGGGGAGACGGCACCAGGCCGTCAGATGCCAGAAGAGCAAACCTCCCACAGCGCATGTTATTCAGGCCCCATTACTGGCTTTACCAGTGTTGTTTTAAAGAATGGCAGTAAATGATTTTTAAATAAATTTGATAGGCCAGGCGTGGTGGCTCACACCTGCAATCCCAGCATTTTGGGAGGCCGAAGCGGTGGGAGTTCAAGACCAGCCTGGACAACACGGTGAAACCCCGTCTCTACTAAAAATACAAAAATTAGCCAGGCATGGTGGTGCCTGCCTGTAATCTCAGCTACTTGGGAGGCTGAGGCAGGAGAATCGTTGGAACCCGGGAGGCAGAGGCTGCCATGAGCCAAGGTCGTACCACTGCACTCCAGCCTGGGCAACAAGAGAGAAACTCCATCGCAAAAAGGAAAAAAAAAAGGAAAAAAAAATTTAATTTGATAAAACCTATAAGAAGAACTACAACCTTTCACATTTCCGGGCAACACATTTGTTAATACAGATAAATGTTTTCCCACCTACAGTCATTTTTTTAACCACTAAAAAAAAGACTGCTTTTTTCCCATTAAAAGGAGTTGTCATTCTCTCTAACTGTAAAGATGATATATTATTATTAGGCCTGGAATGACAAATAAATGTCATTCAAGCACCACCAGCAGTCAGTGGCAGCCTGGCGCATGTGCCCAGGAAGATTCTTCAGCCAAATGTGGAGTCGGCAAAGGTTTCAGGATCCAAAATGCAAGTGGTGCGGGGGGAGAGCGCGTCCCGTGTTTCACAGACCAGATGCCACCCCATGTCCTGGGCTGAATGGCGGGACTGTGAGGAGACAGACCACAGCTTCTTCATCCCAGCCAGGAGCCTGCCCGGCAGATTCTCAACAGCTGTTTGTCTAATGAATGAATGGTGACTACGTATGTGTCTGTTTCCTTAGAAGTAGGCACTGCCCTGCACGCTGCCTCTCCTCTCTGACCTCCAGCTGTACTGCACTGCACGCTGCCTCTCCTCTCTGACCTCCAGCGGCACTGCACTGCACGCTGCCTCTCCTCTCTGACCTCCAGCGGCACTGCACTGCACGCTGCCTCTCCTCTCTGACCTCCAGCGGCACTGCACTGCACGCTGCCTCTCCTCTCTGACCTCCAGCGGCACTGCACTGCACGCTGCCTCTCCTCTCTGACCTCCAGCGGCACTGCACTGCACGCTGCCTCTCCTCTCTGACCTCCAGCGGCACTGCACTGCACGCTGCCTCTCCTCTCTGACCTCCAGCGGCACTGCACTGCACGCTGCCTCTCCTCTCTGACCTCCAGCGGCACTGCACTGCACGCTGCCTCTCCTCTCTGACCTCCAGCGGCACTGCACTGCACGCTGCCTCTCCTCTCTGACCTCCAGCTGTACTGCACTGCACGCTGCCTCTCCTCTCTGACCTCCAGCGGCCCTGGGGTGCTACAGCATATGCTGTGGCTGGCAGGGATGAAGTCTGCTGACACACATCGTTTTCTCCATTGAGTAACCCAATTTCTGACACACTGGGCATCCTGAATCCTTCTAAACCGTTCCTCACCCCTGGTGCTCACCTCTCACTTGCAGACTCGCGGGGCACGTGCTGGACGGACACCTGATCTGCTCCCTGGTTGGGCTCACTGCCTGCACAGGGTTAGTGCTTTGTAAGTCACTGTCCCAGAGCCGGGAGCAGGGGCTGGGTCCCCGGTCACCATGTGCCCACTCCTGGTGCCACCATTGCATCCCCACAGAACGCAAAGCTGGCATTGCCTCCCCAACCTCACGGACCAGGAGGCCAAGGCTTGGAAGGACAGGTGACCCATCACACAGCATAGCTGACCCACAGCACACTCAGATCTGCCCCACTTCCCAGCCTGTGGGAAACGAGGCATATCCAGGGGACCCAGGACGTGGAAGGCTGGGAAGGACCCTCCCAACAGCACCTGGGAAAGGCAGCATCCAGAAAGGACCCTGGAGCCCACCCCACGGCCCCCATAGTGCGGGCTACAGACCTGGCAGGGCACAGGGAAGAGAATGGTAGGGACTCGGGGGCACCCACCACATAAGGTAGGGACGTGACCTCCCCAGCCTAAAGTCCAGCTCTCCACAGCCATGGTTTCCAACTTAAAGCTGAAGGTTCCACTCACAAACCCACACATGCGACCACAAAGTCAGGGCCAAAGCCACTTTCACCAAAACTTCTGAGAGAGCCACACACGTCCAACGGTTTAAGTTGCTTCCAACATAATTAAACATTTTCTAAAGCAAGCGTCTTCACCAGAAATAAAAGCACAAAGGCCACTCGGCTTGTCTGGGCTGTAGGGCGGCCCACTTGGTTTCCAACAGCAGGGTGAACAAGCCAGAAAAGAGCCCCGATCCAGAGCTGCGTGGCCTGGCAGGGTGGCCCTGAGCTGTTCGGACCCTGTGCCCCAGAAGAGGGCTTGTCTTTTATGGTGACTATTTTGATCGTGGTTTGAATCCACTTTTCTCTAATGTTTCAATAAAAAGAGCTGCAGCCACTCCACAAGAGACACTGAAGGCCCAAGCAGCCTGCGTGGGGATGAGGAGGAGGCGGACTTGATTCAGGGCGCAGAAGGTCAATGTGCCCCTCCACCTCCTCAGCACCCATGTGACTCCCCTCAGCTGCGGCCTGGACTCTGCCGTGGCTCGTGCAGCCCCGGCCCTGCCACCCGACACTGGCACACACTCTGCTGTCCCTTCTTGGGTTCTGTAATTTTGAACAAGGGGCCCACATTTTCATTTCACACTGGGCTCCACCAGGTTTGGGGACCTGTTGCCTCTGCTTTGTAGAAGCTGGTGATTTTCTTACTTGAAGATGCTACTCGGAAGGCTTCAGATCCTGCAGCCTCATGGACTTTCTCACCCATGCCTGACATGCAGAACTATCTCTATCTGTGAGCAGATTGCAGACAAAGCAAAAAGAAAACAAACAAACAATGTTTGTTTCTTTTTTTTCCCCCTAGCCACTAGACCAGCAGGGATTTTTAATTTTTAAAATAAAATATTAAGAGCTCTCAGGACGCCATGTGGAGCACACTTGGGGAACTCACGCAAATTGCAGATTTTCTCTGAGCCCCAAATTTCCTCATGCGTAAAATGGTCCAAATGAGATCATCTCATGGGGAGCATCACACGAGGCCATGTGTGCAGGGTCTGACAAAACCCAGGTGCCTTCCAGCAAGGCCCCCCTGGAGAGGGCTGAGTTGCAAATAAATTGCTACCTTCAGAATTAGAAATTCCATGGCCGAAGACAGTTTAGACTTCATGTTGCCCAACCCTTGATTTCCAGATGGGGAAACTGAGGCCCAATGGGGTGAGCAGATTTGCCCGGGCTTTGTGCTTTTCTGTGGAACTTCCCAGTTGCATAGGAGTCTCTGAACTGGCCCAGAGGCCACTGGCCAGCAGCCCAAAGTTCAGGGAGTGGTTACCTTTGAGGCCAGGGACGAGGATCTGCACGGAGCAGGCGTCATCACCAGCCGGCTGAGGATGTCCAGACGGCAGCAGTGACAGGAAGGCCAGGCTGATTAGAACGCCCGCCAGGGCCAGATCCCCCCTCATCCTGAGCGCAGGCAGGACACCGACTCCTACACAGAGGAAGGAATAAACAGTGATGGGAACTGCAAAAGCCGGGCAGCCAGTGACAGTGAGCAGGCCTGGAGGCAAGGCGTGCAGCCCTCCTGGCGCCTGGAAGGGCTGTCTGGGCCCCCAGGCCAGGTTCTCCCCACTCACTCAAGCACCAATCATGAGCCTCCACCGAGAAGCTTCCACAGCAGCCCCAAGGTCAGGCACCAGGCACCAAGTGCATGCCAGCCCTGGTCAGTGAGCCTTGGTTGAAGGCCTACGACTCGCCCACCCCAAGGAGTTCCATCTGGTCTGTGGGACAAACGATTCCTACACAGAGTGGAGTAGGGGGTCTCCACACGGCATGGCCAACGACAGACATGGAGCCTCTGCAGAGCTGGGCACAGTGGAGGGAGGCTGAGAAACATCTAAAGGAAAGAGCCGAGGTGCCTGAGGAGCTCCAGGCTTAGTGGCTCCATTCACAGACAACAAATCCACGCCCCACATCTCCTTAGGTGACAGGACATGGGCCCTCCTCGGTGAGATCAATAAGGAGAGAGGAGCCCAGCCTTAGGAACGCAGGGTCCTGGGGAGGTGGGGGCCGAGCCCACAGGAAGAGGGGTATCATGGACTCCTGACCGTCCCAGGAGGGGCAAGTATGTGCTGCCCCCGTTGTTTCTTCAACGCAGAGGGCGTTAAAACTTGGAAAACAAGGCCGGGCGTGGTGGCTCACACCTGTAATCCCAGCACTTTGGGAGGCCAAGGTGGGCAGATCACCTAAGGTCGGGAGTTCTAAACCAGCCTGGACAACATGGTGAAACCCCGTCTCTTCCAAAAATACAAAACTTAGCTGGGTGTGGTGGTGGGCACCTGTAATCCCAGCTACTTGGGAGGCTGAGGCAGGAGAACTGCTTGAACCCAGGGGGCGGAGGTTGCGGAGTGCTGAGATCGTACCACTACACTCCGGCCTGCATGACAGCAAGACTCCATCCCAAAAATATATATATGTATATATAATAAATAAAACTCGGAAAACAAAGAGGGCAATGGAAACTACTGAACTTGAAGGAGAGGCCAGGAAACAGAGGGACAGGGACAGGAGGGGAGAGAGGGACAGTCCAGAAGGCAGAGTGCAGACAGCAGCCCCGGAGTACAGCGGAAAAAGAGCCACGGCGAGCTGGGCCTGGGGCTCCCACAGAGCATCGAAGCCACAGGAGCATCCGTCCATCCCAAAGACCATGCTTCTGGATACTTCCTGGCCTCCTTTCGTTTGGTTAATCATTCGTTTAAAAACATTTGTGGATGCCGACCAAATGTCAGGCACAGTTCTAGGCACCAGGAGTAGAGCAAGAACATTTATGTTTTTATTCCTATTGGAAGAGACAGACAGACAGACCGAGACAGACAAAGGCAGGGGTAAGCGCCGTGGGGAAGAGTGAGGCAGGGTACAGTGGCCGGGACACATGCTGCTGTTCAAGACGGTTGCCAGGGAAGCCTCGCTGACAGGTGGATGAGAGTGGCTCAGAGAAAGCCCCGAGGCAGTGCATGCCAGACAATGCGGGGAGAGGTGGGCTGGCCTGGTGGGCACAGAGGAAGCCAAGGCCAGAGAGCAGGAGACAGTAGCCGGCGCCCGGCAGCTTTGGGGGTTGCTCTGTATGAGACAGAGGGTCTGGATCAGGGAGCGGCTTTATAAAAGGGTCACCCTGCTCTTGAGACAGGACTTAGAGGAATAGCAACCGAAGACAGGAGGCCAAGCCAAGGTGACCACAACAGCACAGTGGGCAAGGACAGCAGCTAGACCCCATGTGTGGGTGGAGGTGATGACAAAGGTCTGGGATGCAGTCTGGAAGCAAAGCTGACAGGTTTTGCTGATCAATGATGTGGGAAACGACAGACAGAAGTCAAAGATTAAAGCTTTTGTTCTGAGCAGCCAGATGAACAGTGCAGCCAGCTGCTGAGAAACAGAACTGAGGAGGTGAGGCTAAGTCAGGGGCCCGGGTTCGACTTTCCGAGTCTGAGACACCTCTAGACTCCCATGTGACCCAGCGGGTGAGCAATGGTTCGGTTTGCAAGGCTTGGAGGTCAGGGCACCTTGCATTTTCTCTTCCTCAATTCCAGGCCAGCTGGCCCTCTCAGGCCCAGAATGAAGGTCACCTTAGCTGCCAGAGAAAGGCCATCTGTGGTGGGGGGATTTCCACATCAACAGCCCCGTGACAGCCCTGCTACAAAAGCCAGGGGAGAGTGGTCCAGACAGTCCCAAAAGCCAGGGCCCCATGGCGTCTACAGAGACCCCACCTCTGGCTGGCGAAAGCCCACCTTTACCACCTGAAGTCCTGCTGCACGACGAGTCCTCCCAGAAATGTGTGGAGGTCAAGATGCCCAAGACAGCCCTGCAGCTTGAAGGGAAGTCATTTGAAATCCCTCTCCCAAATCTGAAAAAATTCCCTCTAGTGGTAACAGACAAAAAGATGACGTGGAGACGGCTGGGGTTACTGCCATAAACATTCCGTGTTAAATGTCCATTACCGCTGAGGCAAGGGTTAATGAAGGGGCGGGGCGGGAAGGGAGAGAGGGTTAGAGTCAGGGCGGAGCCAGAGCTTGGGCAAGTGAGTGGGAGAGCTTCACTTGCCAAAGAGGACAGACTCGTCCTACCTCTATGAAAACCTACAGACCTTAAAGCTGAAGCCGCCTCTCATCCTGGGTGTCCAAGAATGGCTCAGGGAAACAAAGGTACTTTAAAGCTAAAAGTCACAGTGGCTCACGCCTGTAATCCCAGCACTTTGGGAGGCCGAGGCCAGGAGATGGCTTGAGCCCAGGAGGTTGAGACCAGCCTGGGCAACATGGCTAAACCCCATCTACAAAAAATTAGCCAGGTGTAGTGATAGGCCCCTGTAGTTCCAGCTACAGGAGAGGCTGAAGTGGGAGGCTGAGCCCGGGAGGTTGACGCTGCAGTGAGCTCTGATCGCACCACTGCACTCCAACCTGGGCAGTCAGAGTGAGACCCTGTCTCAAAAAAAAAAAAAAGAAAAGGAAAAGAAAAAAAAGCTCAAAGTCACAAAAAGTAAACCCATGAGCTTCAGATACATCATGATGGTCTACGTAGTCCGCACGCCACCCTGTCCATGAAGACCCTACTCAAATCCCGGCTCCTCTCCCGTCACTCCAGGGCCCACTGCGCATGTGGGAAGGGTGGTGGAAAAAGGGATTCAGAAACTGCCCACACCCCCTTTTATTCAAACATCCTGCAAGAATCCACAAGGAATCAGAAGTAGAGATGACTTTACAAAGCACAGGAGTGGGAAGGCCAGGAGGAAAGTGGGGGCTCCCGGCTCTGCAGAGAAGGGACTGTGGGTGGGAGCCCACCTCGTGCAGTGACGCAGCCATCACGGGGCCCGGCATTGTCCTGCTGAGGCTCTCATCATCATTAACATTGTGATGGGAAATGTCAGTTACACACAAAACCAGTACCATGAACTTCCACGTACCATTGCCCAGCTTCAACAATTATTAACACTTCGAGGTGTCATTTTTGATGCTCACTTTCTAGTTCATTAGGAGTTAATGTGTATACAACTACACGATGACAAGGTCTCACCACACTGCAGACACTGGTGAGCGCACCTGCCTCGCCAGCCCCGAAACCCCAGCCCTGCTCCCATCCACCCGCCCTCCCCTGGGGGACGCCATCCCAAATGCGAGCTTCTCCTCTGGAGGGGTTTAAGCAGTATTCCTACACATTATGCGTTCTTAAAGCATCTTCTGTCACGTTTTGCTTGTTTTTGGTTTGGGGACAGGACTGGAGTGCAGTGGTGCCATCTTGGCTCACTGCAGCCTCAGTTTCCTGGGCTCAGGGGATCCTCCCAGCTCAGCCTCCCTAGTAGTCGAGACTATAGGCATGTACCACCATGCCTGGCCAATTTTTGTCTTTTTTGTAGAGACAGGGTCTCGCCATGTTGCCCAGGCTGGTCTGCTGGGCTGAAGTGCTCTGCCCATCTTAGCCTCTCAAGCTGCTGGGATTATAGGCGTGAGCCACCGCGCCCAGCCTGGCTTGTTTTTGAGGTTTTTTTTTTTGGAGATGGAGTCTCGCACTGTCGCCCAGGCTGGAGTGCAGTGGCACTATCTCGGCTCACTGCAAGCTCTGCCTCCTGGTTTCACACCATTCTCCTGCCTCAGACTCCCGAGTAGCTGGGACCACAGGCGCCTGCCACCACGCCCAGCTAATTTTGTGTATTTTTAGTAGAGACGGGGTTTCACCGTGTTAGCCAGGATGGTCTCGATCTCCTGACCTCATGATCCACCTGCCTCGGCCTCCCAAAGTGCTTGGATTACAGGCATGAGCCACCGCGCCTGGCCGCTCTTGAGTTTTAAAAGATATCACAGCACAGTATCCACAGCATTCAATGTCTTTTTACTCAACTTTACGTAGCTGTAGCTTATGGATTATCTAATCTTATTAAGGCAGACTGCATGCCACTGATGGGTGCTGGGAGAGGAAGGGCACAGCTGGTGGCATGGAGCTCACCCTCAGGACTGTGGGGCAGCCAGCGCTTGCCTCCCTGGGCCACGGAGGGGCCACGGCACTGCCCAGAGACCTCCCGGGACTTGGCATCCTGAGTGCAGTGGGTGAGGGGCAGCTACAAATCCACTGAACCACTTACCAGCACCTTGGCCACACCACATGCCCTTTCCGAGCCCCTGCCCTTCTCTTAATGTGGAGATTGGCTATTTGAAGGGATAGCAGAGGTGATTAATGTGCGTGGCACCGTGACCCAGCGCGGCACACAGTGAATGCTCAGCGAATGGCAGCTCCTGATCCTACTGCGATCACATGCGTGGGCTCCCAGTCCAGGGAAAGCGCTGGAAGCCAGGGTTCCTCATCTGAGAACACCTGTGCCCTGCCCAATGCCTCTGCATTAGTCAGTTCTCCCACAGAATGGGCACAGGGAAACCTGCTTCCATTCAGTGCCATCCTGCAGTGTGGGTCATCGTGCACCAAATGAGGACCTGGCTTCTTCCTGCAGAGCCCTTTGCAGAAATGACTTTGTAAAGGACAAGGGTGCAGAATGTCCACTGGGTTGGAGGAAAATAACTCCCATACACTGCACAGAGGTCAGCACTATCAGGCCCTCGTCACAGATGAGGAAGCCAAAGAAAAGAAAAATTAAGAACCCTTCCCAGCATTGCGTAACTAGTATGTGGTGAGGGTGGGACTGAAATCCAGGGCTTCCCAGCACTGTTGGCTGCTTTCCTCTTTCTGCCCGACTACCCTTTCCCCATGCCTCAAAGGAAGGGCCCATCTTCCTCCTTCCGTCATGACATAAGGGATTTTTTAAAATAGGTTTTTGATGGAGAGAACAAGAAGTCAATATACATTGTATACCAAATGTGGACACATATCTGATTTAATTCCCAAAACAACCTTGTACATTATTACAGTTCCTCACGATAAAGACAATGCAATATGGAGTTGAACAATCGGCCCCAACTCCACCACCAGGCCTCCAGCCTCCTCTCCATACCCCCCACCCACAGCCCGCCTCCAGCCTCCTCTCCACACCCCGCACCCGCTGCTCCCCTGTAGAGACCCACACCCTGCTCCCCTGTGCTCACGTGGATAGTAGAACAATAAGGGCAACTGAAAAGCGGAAACCGAGGACCCCACCAGCGGACTTCACTCCTCCCACCAGCGGACTTCACTCCTCCCACCAGCGGACTTCACTCCTCCCACCAGCGGACTTCACTTCTCCCACTTTCCTTGTTCCCTGCAGGCTTGGAGTGATCTGTGCAAGCTACAGCTTCGTAAAGGTCTCTGAGCATGCAGAAGCCTGCAGTTGAGCAGGCACCAAACCGAGTGAACAAATGAATGAGTGAATAAAGGAACAAACAACAGAGCGAAAGTCCACAAATAGAGCCTCCTGCTCTTCTCCTGGTGGCGTTTCCATGTTTCCGAATCTTTATTACATCTAATGTCTACGCAGTATTTCCAGGGCAGGCAGTCTGCAGATGTGGGTTACTGCCCTGCTGTCGTTGTCCTGAAATTCTAATAATGTTGAAATGGGCCAAGCACAGTGGCTCACGCTTGTAATCCCAGCACTTTGGGAGGCCGAGGCGGGTGGATCACCTGAGGTCAGGAGTTTGAGACCACCCTGGCCAACATGGTGCAACCTCATCTCTACTAAAACTACAAAAATTAGCTAGGCGTGGTGGCGGGTGCCTGGAATTCCAGCTACTCGGGAAACTGAGGCAGGAGAATCGCTTGAACCCAGGAGGTGGAGGTTGTGGTGAGCGGAGATCATACCACTGCCCTCTAGCCTGAGCGAGAGTAAGACTCAGTCTCAAAAAAAAAAAAAAATGAAATAAATAAAATAAAATAAAAATAAAATGTCAAAACAAGGGGCACCACAAGGTTTGTAGCCATACAGGCTGGTCCACTGGGCTCATAACCATAGTCTCCCCGGCTGCTGCCTGAGCAGCAGTATTTTGGCTCCTGGTGGTATGTGGCTTCTGAAAGCAATGGTAAACTCTTGCTCCCCACCCACTCAGTGCGCAAGTCAAACCTTACTTCTCAGTGTTTGTTGGATGCAAACTGGGTTTAGATTTTTTTTTTTTTAATGTCTCAGGAATCAAAGGCTGACATGGGTATTTCCTCTCTAGTTAGAAATGATTCTGTTCAGGTGTAAACAGGCGTTCAGCAAGGCTTTTACTGCCTTCACTCCACACATGTTCCAAGAGTGGGTTCAACAAAGATCAGGCTCCATTTCCCAAGAAAAGGGGTGAGTAGGCCGGGCGCGGTGGCTCAAGCCTGTAATCCCAGCACTTTGGGAGGCCGAGACGGGCGGATCACGAGGTCAGGAGATCGAGACCATCCTGGCTAACACGGTGAAACCCCGTCTCTACTAAAATACAAAAAACTAGCCGGGCGTGGTGGCGGGCGCCTGTAGTCCCAGCTACTCGGGAGGCTGAGGCAGGAGAATGGCGGGAACCCGGGAGATGGAGCTTGCAGTGAGCCGAGATTGCGCCACTGCACTCCAGCCTGGGCAACAGAGCGAGACTCCGTCTCAAAAAAAAAAAAAAAAAAAAAAAAAAAAAAAAAAAAAAAAAAAAAGAAAAGGGGTGAGTAGTGAGCGGAGAAACCCAGAGCAGCCCAGATGGGACTTCTCGTGCCTTCACTCACACTCACTCGCTGATCCCGGAGCAGCCCAGGCCGGGATTTCTCATGCCTTCACTCCATTCTTTCACTCACCCCGGAGCAGCCCAGGCCGGGATTTCTCGTGCCTTCACTCCATTCTTTCACTCACCCCGGAGCAGCCCACGTGGGACTTCTCGTGCCTTCACTCACTCCACTCATCCACTGACCCCCGGAGCAGCCCAGGCCGGGATTTCTCGTGCCTTCCCTCACTTCACTCATTCACTGACCCCGCTGCCCATTCACAGAGTTTCTGTCCACTTTCCTGCGACAGGCCCCATCTAGGCCTATGGGCACAGAGGCCCTGCCTCAGGGCGCTCTCTGACACACAGCAGGAACCACGGCAGGTAGGCACAGGGTGAGGGCACGCAGGTCCCCGAAGGAGTCTCTGCTTCCCAGAGGTCTCACCCTCTGACTGCCTTCTTAGAAGAGGAATTCTATTTTGTAAACGGAGAAGCCACAGCTACCCCCAGGACCTCTTTAAGAACAACATCCTTATCTCCCAGCCAGGGCCCAAGAAGCTTAGGGCCTTCCCATCAATGGAAGGGGCAGACTTGAACAGCAGGGGGAGGGGGTTAAACGTGGAATCCTGAGAAGAAGTACATGTTAAAAATGAAATGAACAATGGGGCCAGGCCCTGTGGCTCATACCTATAATCCTAGCACTTTGTGAGGCCAAGGCAGGCGGATCACCTGAGGTTAGGAGTTCGAGACCAGCCTGGCCAACATGGTGAAACCATCTCTCCACTAAAAAATACAAAGATTAGCTGGGCACCATGATGCACACCTGTAATCCTAGCTACTGAGGAGGCTGAGGCAGGAGAATCACTTGAACCTGGGAGGCAGAGGTTGCAGTGAGCCCAGATTGTGCCATTGCACTCCAGCCTAGGCGACAGAGCCAGACTCCATCTCAAAAAAAAAAAGAATGAAATAGACAATGGGAGAAAATCATGGCTTCAGTTGCCAAACATGCTATTCTACATTTTCGTTAAGTAACTTCAGCAATGCCCAGCAACTTACAGGCACCACAAAATGCCTCCTGAGGACCACATCCCTGAAGCACCAGGAGGCCCGTCTCACTGGCGACTGCCTCAACCCCGCTGTGGTGCTTCCCTCCCTACAGTGACAGAGCACCTTCTGGGGCAGCTTGGATTCTGCGTGGATTCCACCCCACAACAGCACACACTCCTCTTAGTTTCTTACCAAGAGCACAGAGTAAGAAGGGATCTCTCCCCTCTTACGTTCCCCCAGCAGTCAGCACATTACCGGTGTGCTCTCTTCTCTGGCGCATGGATTTTTCAAAATTGTAAATACAATCAAATAGCTGTGAAAGATTGGGGCAGTGCTCTGCCTAGCACAGGCAAAGTGTTTCCCATCAAACCAAAACGTCGGCTACCCACATGCCATGGCTTTAAACGCTCATCTTTACACTGAGAACGGCCACATCACCTCAGCTCTAAAAAGACAGCCAGTTCCTAGGGCAAGGCATCCAGGCAGGAGGCGGCTGCCCTAGGGAACTTTCCTCCTTTCCAATTTTGGAGACAAGATGACCCCACCTGGTTTTACACGACCCCATCTGAACTCCAAGTCCCTCCCTTGAAAGTTGCCACCCCAAGGCCCACCTTTCCCCCACCTCTCTGATCCCCGTTCCTGAGCCCAACACAGAGCCAATGGTCCCCGGGAGCAGTGGTGGCTGCTGTCCCCTGACCCCTCAGACGCTGCTCAGGCTCAGGAACAATCCTCAGGTTGTGCGACCAAGGACTGAACTGAGGTTTGGAGTTAGCAAAGACTGTTTCGCCCTCTGGGCCTTGGGCTCTTTGAAATCTGCCACCCAAGAGGGTGACTCCATCTTCCAGTAACTCTCAGGGGTCTGAACCCATCTCATCAATAGGCTCCACGAATTTCCGCCATGAACGAATCCAACTTTGGAACTCTGGTGCCAGATTTATTGAGACTCCCTCTTTTTTGCCAGGATCTAGGGACAGATTCCCATCCTCCTCGCTCAGCCGGAGCCCACGTCGCGCCCCGTTTGGAACCCTGCCTGCCTCCCCTCTCCACCGTCTTAGCCCCCGTCAACCCTCAGCTGCAGCCCCGGGCAGCGTCTCCTACCTGAGCACGCGTTAGGCGAACGGGGCGTCCTGCCCGTCGCCGGCCCGCGAGGACACTGCCCCCGGCGCCTCATGGCTGCTGTTTAGAGAGGCGGCCGCGGTCTAAGGCGCAGGGAGAAGCCTCGGCCTGGGCCATCAGACAGCCCAGCAAATCAGGCTGCCGGGCCGGCCGCAGCCTTATCTCGGCCGCTTCCTGTCTGCGCTGCGCCCACCGTCCCGCAGGGCGGCCTGGGGAGTGTGGCAACGCCGGCCACGCCAAGCACTCCCTGAGGCCGGCTTCGGGGTGGGGGGCACGACCCTCCTGGAGATGCCCCTGCTGACTCTCCAACCCAAACGCCCCACTCTTGTTTCTTTTTTGGCTTTCTCTTCTTTCTTTTCGTGTTTTGAAAAAATAAGCACGACTACTGTAGAAATTCAGAAGAGCATGAAGAGGAGGGACGCTCATCACCTGGCACCAATCAGACAGAAACCAGTGCAGCTGACTGATCTCCTTTGCTTCGCTCACAGGGGATTTCGCTTCAGAAGGCAGTAAGAGCTTGACCACGGGCTGTGGAGACCTGGCCACACCTGAGTCCGGAAACTCACTCCACGCATTTAAGTTTCATTTAAAGGCAAGTTTCATGTAATGCCAGAAACAAATCTTAGTCAGGGGCTGGATAGATCCAGCTTCTGTGCAGCCTGAATCTTGCATGTTTTGGGGGACAGAGGAACCTTATTTAAGAAAAAGAGACATATAAAATTACAATCATAGGAAGCTAGGTTCAAAGGTGAATATTTATTTAGACTGAAAACTCAGAAAATAAAATGTAAAACAGACTAATTCCACACAAATAATAAAATTCAGGAAAATAATGGATTATTTGAAATGTATGATTAAAGTTATACATAAATCTGACAATTTAGACAAAATGAACCACTTCATGAAAACACACTACAACATGCTCAGCAGGAAACAGATAATTCAATAGCCCTATACCAAGGAAGGGAATTGAACTTGCAATTTAAACACTCCCCAGAAAGACATTTCAGGGCCAGATGGTTACACAGGAGAGTCTACAAAACGTTTAAGAAAAATTAACACCAATTCTACACATCCTGTTCCAGAAAATAGAAGAGGAGGGAATATTTACCAATTCATTTTATAAAGTTGATTATTACCCTGATACCAAAAGCAGACAAAGACAGAACAAAAAAACTGTAGACCAATAACCCTCATGAATATAGATGAGAAAATCCTTAATAAAATATTAACAAACAGAATTCAGTAATATAGAAAAAGATTTATCAACTATGACCAAATGGGGTTTCATCCAGGAATATGAGGCTATGTCAATAGTCAAAGCTCCTTTCATAAAAACCCATTAACAAGCTAACAAAGAAAATCACACGAATATGTCAATTGATGCAGAAATAGCATTTGGCATAAATGACACCTGTCATGACAAAAACTCTCAGAAAAGTAGTTGCAGGAGACCTTCCTCAACTTGATAAAGATCATCTTTTAAAGGCAAAGCCACAGCTAACACCATACCTCATGGGCAAAAATGGAACGTTTCCTTCCTGAGATTCAGACAAGGCAAGGGTGTCCACTCTCACCTCTTACTCACTGCAGTGCTAAATTCTAGGCACACCAGCAGGGCACAAAAAGGAAATAAACAGCGTGTAGATTCGAAAAATAAAATAACACTGTCCCTTGTTGCAGATGACATGGTTGTCTCCTTAGAAAATCCAAGAGTCTACAGAAAAGAGCTTCTGGAAACTATTAAATCAGTGCAAAAGGTGACAGGATACAAGGCAATATTTAAAAAACCAAGTAGGCCAGACGTGGTGGCTCACACCTGTAATCCCAGCACTTTGGGAGGCCAAGTGGGCAGATCCCCTGAGGTCAGGAGTTCGAGACCAGCCTGGCCAACAAGGCAAAACCCCGTCTCTACTAAAAATACAAAAATCAGCCAGGCATGGTGGTACATGCCTGCAGTCCCAGCTACTCGGGAGGCTGAGGCAGGAGAATCGCTTGACTCCAGGAGGCAGAGGTTGCAGTGAGTTGAGGTCACGCCATTCTACTCCAGCCTGGGTGACAGAGTGAGACTCTGTCTCAAAAAAAATAATAAATAAAAATAAACAATGAAAAATCAAGCAGATTTCTATAAAATAGCAATGAATTCATAGACACCAAAATTCAAAATAATATCATTTACAATTGCTTTAAAAAAGGAATACTTAGGTGTAAATCTAACAAAACATATATAGAACTTACATGCTGAAAACTACAAAATGCTGCTGAAAACCTCAAAAAAGATCTGAATAAATAGAGAAACACATCGTCTTGATAGATTAGGAGACTCACGCAAGCATGGTGGCTCATGCCTGTAATTTCAGCACTTTGCGGGGCTGAAGTGGGAGGATCACTTGAGTCCAGGAGTTCAAGACCAGCTCGGGCAACATGGGGAAACCCTGTCTCTAACAAAAACAATACAAAAATTAGCCGGGCATAGTAGCATGGTCCCAGCTACTCAGGAGGCTGAGGTGGGAGGATCACTTGAGCCTAGGAGATGGATGTTGCAGTTAGCTGAGATAGCACCACTGTACTCCAGCCTAGGTGACAGAGTGGGACCCTGTTTCAAAAATAATAAAATTAAAATTAAAAAGTATAGATTAGGAGACTCAACAGAGTAAAATGTCGATTCTCCCCAAGTTAATACACAGTACAAGCTTAACACAATTTCTATCAAAATCATAACAATAATTTTTGTAGATACAGACAAGGCTATTCTAAAATGTTTATGAAAAGAGAAAGGAACTAGAATAGCTAAAACGATTTTGAAAAAGAATAAAGTAGGAAGAATCAATCTACCCAATTCTAAGACACTATACAATGGAACAGAACAGAGAGCCTGGAACTAGGTCTACACCAATACATTCAACTGCTTTCTCACAAAAGTACAAAAGCGATTCAGTGGAGGGAAGACAGCAGGTGCCATGAACAGTCCAGAGCAACTGGACGTCCATAGGCAAAAATGATGAACCCCAATATAAGCCCCACACCTCATACAAAAACTATCTCAAAATAGATCATGGGCTTCAATGTAAAATGTAAACTTACAAAACTTTTAGAAAAAAAAACATAGAAGAAAAATCTTCAGGATCTATCTAAGGCTAGGCAAATCATTCTTTGATATTCTAACATCAAAGTACAATCTGTAAAAGCAATAACTGATCAATGGAACTTCACCAAAATTAAAACCTTTTGCTCTACAAATGACACCGTGAAGAAGATGCAAAGACAGGCTACAGGATGGGAGGAGGCGTCTGTCAGCCACAAATCCAGCAAAGGAGAGTGTCGGGAATACAGAAAGAACTCTCGAAACTTGACAGGAAAATAACAAACTGCCCAAGTAGAAAATGGGCAAAAACATGAAGAGACATTTCACCAAAGAGGATACACAGTCAGCAAATAAGTACATGAAAAGATGTGCAACGCCATTAGCCATTAGAGAAATGCAAACAAAACCCACAGTGAACTATCACTACATGTCTATCCAGGTGGCTAAAACAAAATCCCAACACCAAAGGCTGGCATGAGGGGAAACGGGGAGCAATTTGAAATGGTGCAGCCAGCTGGGCGTGGTGACTCAGGCCTGTGCTCCCGGCACTCTGGGAGGCCGAGGCAGGCAGATCACGAGGTCAAGAGATCGAGACCATCCTGGCCAACATGGTGAAGCCCCATCTCTACTAAAAATAAAAAATTAGCCAGGCGTGGTGGTGCATGCCTATAGTCCCAGCTACTCTGGAGGCTGAGGCGGGAGAATCGCTTGAGCCCAGGAGGTGGAGGTTGCTGCGAGCTGAGATCACACCACTGCCCTCCAGCCTGGATAACAGAGCAAGACCCCGTCTCAAAAAAAAAAAGAAAGAAAGAAAGAAAGAAAAGAATGCTGCAGCCACACTGGAAAAGTCTAGGAGTGCCTCAAAAAACTAAACATACAACCACACTACCACCCAGGAACTGCACTCCAGGAATTAGTCCAGAGAAGTGGAAAGCTGTGTTCACATGCACCAGGGCTGTCCAGTCTTTTGGCTTCCCCGGGCCACATTGGAAGAATTGCCTTGGACCACACATAAAATACACTAACAATAGCTGATGAGCAAAAAAAAAAAAAAAAAAAAAGCAAAAAAACTCACGATGTCTTAAGAAAGCTTACGTGTAGGGTCACATTCAAGCCATCCTGGGCCACATGCAGCCCCCGGGCTGCGGGTTGGACAAGCTTGCTGTACACCAAGGTTTATAGCAGCTTTATTTGTAATATCCCAAAACAGGAATCAGCCTGGACATCCTTCACCAGGTGAATGGTTAAACAGACTGTGGTACATGCCTGCCATGGAACGCGACCCAGTCACAAAGAGGAACCCACCATCGACCCCACGCAGCACCTTGTAGGAACTAGGTACTCTACTTACTGAAAAATACCATCCCAAAAGGCTCCTTACTGTATGATTGTCTTTATACAACACTCTTGAGATGGCCAAACTACAGAAACTGAGAACAGACCCACAGTTGCCAGGGATTCAGGAGGAAGTGGGGCAGAGGGAAGGGGGTGGTATAGGAGGGCGCCGTGCGGGGTCCCCGTGGTGACTGCAGTGAGGCACATCCCTGTATCTGGCTGGGAGACTGTCCTGCAGTTTCACAAGATGCTGCCCTTGGGGAAGTTAAGTACACAGCATCTCTGTTAAAACTGCATGTGAATCTATAATTTTCTCTAGATGTTAATAAAAGTTTAGTTTTTTAAAAAGCTGCCTGATAGCCCTTATGTTTTGTTTTGGGTTTTGTTTTGTTTTGTTTTGAGATGGAGTCTTGCTCCATTGCCGAGGCTGGAGTGCAGTGGTGCGATCTCAGCTCACTGCAAGCTCTGCCTCCTGGGTTCGAGCGATTCTCCTGCCTCAACCTCCCAAGTTGCTGGGACTACAGGTGCCCACTACCACGCCCAGCTAGGTTTTTGTGTTTTAGTAGAGATGAGGTTTCACTGCGTTAGCCAGGATGGTCTCGACCTCCTGACCTCATGATCCACCCACCCTGGCCTCCCAAAGTGCTGGGAGTACGGGTGTGAGCCACTGTGCCTGGCTAATTTTTTGTATTTTAGTAGAGATGAGCCCTTATGTTTCTATATTACTTGGCTGTATATTCTTTCATTGCCTGCTCCCATGAACACAAATATCTATAGAAAGAGCAGAAGATAACTCAGTACTTGCTCTATCTTGCATGGTTATTTAAATGTCTTATTATTGGTAGCTTCAAATGGTTTACTTCAGCTCCACAAGCCTTTACCAGTCATGTCATGAATATTTTTTGGATGGTTGTCAAGGCTGGGGAAACCTCTTATCAGTTTTCTTTCATATACTAGGTGTTTGATTTCAGGCATTTCAACGTTTGGGTTTTGGTTTGTTTTGTGCAGAGTAATCCTAGTCTTTGACATGACCACACCACTGACCAATTTGTAGCTCCTGACCTCCTCCTACACCATGAACCACCGATCATATCCGGCTGAAATCCAAAATAATATAATGCCAACTCAACTTCAGTTTGCTGTCCACACCCCTCGGGCTCAAGGACATTTGACAATGTGCAGAAGACATTTTCAGTTGTTACAACTGGAGAGACGGTACTGGCTTCTAGTGGGAGAGGCCAGGGCTGCTGCTAAACATCCTACAATGCATGGGATGGCCCCACAGCACGGAGCGCTCCAGCCCCAAAAGCTAACAGTGCTGAGGTGGGGAAACCCTCAGCGAGATCCAAAGATGCCTGGGCCATGTCAGCACCACTCAGCGGGAGGCTGTGACAGAGGAACCAGACAGCAGTCTTCACTCATTGTGCTAAATATTTTATTTGTGCTAATTTTATAAAAATATATGACCACAGAACTCAATGCTAAGGCCTCTCCAGCCGGATCTTTATTGGCCTCATGGTGACTCTGCCTCTGTTGTCTGAAGTAGGGTGCGGAGCACAGTGTGCCCAGGCCAGGCCCATCACATCATATCCTTTGGGCAGCCATCCCCTCTGCCTGTGCAGGACGCAAACAGGTGAAGAGAACAGAACCGTGTGTAGAACCCAATGCCAGCTAGGATCATTCACGACCACTCACTAATGGAGGCCTCACAGCTACCCTCAGAGCAAGGAGTTATCACCCCCATTTCAGAGTTCAAGAATGAGAGACCTTGCCCAAGATTGCAGTTCACAAAGAACGTGCCAGTCAGAGTCTGGGCCCCGCGCACTAAAGCTGCACTTGTCAGTGGGCAAGCCAGCAAGGTCCTCATGGAACCCCCCCAAGACCCGACTGCCTGGCTTCTGTTTCACAGCTGATGTGGGTGTTTTCCATTTGTTTTTGTGTTCCTGAAATGTTAAGGACTTTAAAAATATATATGCCAATAAGCTGATAATTACTCTCAGTTACATAAGTAAGTGATGATTTAACTTCCTATTTCGAGTACACTACATTGGAAGTGCGGTTAGACTCTAAACCGTGTTCACACCTGCATTGGGAACAGAAGGGCCAGGAGGCCTTCCCCTCCTCCTTTTCCTCTCCTCCCCACAGCTTTTTCTTGAGAGCGTTTAAGTCGTGGCTGCTGGGAAGAGCCTTTTGCCTGGTAAACCCTGACCTTCTCAGGGGGCCAGGACAAGACTCTGGCACAAATCCCAAATCGTATTTACATTTCTCAAAGATAACTCAGAAATCTGGACAGCAGGAGCCGGATGAAAACCCTGCTTGTCTCTGGATGGGAATTCTCACTGGGGTCACACAGTGCATGTGCCAAATCTCTGGGACATTGTCCATGAGGACATTAAGGGCAGCCACCTCTCCCAGTCCTTGTGTTCCCTGACACAGCGGGGCCCCACTGGCCTCCCGCCTCAGCAGTGTGGGGCTGGGCCTCCGTCTTCTCCCTGGCGCTTGCCTCTCCCCGTGCCACTCCGGGGCTGTCCGGGAGCATAGGCCTGAGATTGGGAGCACAGACGTGAGATCTGGATCACAGCCTCCCTGCCTGGGCGCATGAGGGCGGGGCCCCACCACTGTATCATCTGAGACTATTAGGGAGTCAGCTATCAGAGGTCCTCAAACTTGAGCCTGCATCAGAATTTACTGGAAAACCTAAAACACGTGGCTGGGCCCCACCCTAAAGCTGCCGATGTCATACGCTGCTGGTGGGACCTCAGTGTTCTCGTTTCTAACACTTCCCAAGCATGGGGAACCACTGCCTACCTCCCAGGGTCCCTGTAAGGATCTGAGCGAATCCCTTCAAGAGTCTGCCCCGGTGCCTGACCCACACGGACTGACACTCAGTGAATACACAGGAGCTGTTCTGGAGTCCCCAGACACCATCCTACCCACCCCCAACTGTCTGCCACACTAGAAGCTCCTGCTCCAGCACAGGCCTTAAAACTGCGAATCAAGTTAACCCCGGGCCAGGCATGCTGGCTTATGCCTGTTGGGAGGCCAAGGAGGGAGGCTCACTTGAGCCCAGGAGTTCAAAATCAGCCTGGGCAACCTAGCAAGCCCCATCTTTAAAAAAAAATAATTTTTTTTTTAATTAGCTGGGTGTGCGCCTGTAGTACCAGCTACTCAAGAGGCTGAGGCAGGAGGATCGCTTGAGCTGGGGAGTTTGAGGCTGCACTGAGTCATGATCGCACCTCTGCACTCCAGCCTGGGTGACAGAGCAAGACTCTTGTCTTAAAAAAATAAAATCTGTAACTGGTTTGGTTTTCAAGGACAAGAGAACACATTCATTCATCTTTACTAAGTGCCAAATACTCTGAGAACTTGTCTATATTTGCAGATTCTTTGAACTTATATTACTTAGTCAGTGACTTTCAGAATTAGCGGGACCCTCAGACTCAGCTAGCCCAGGCTCACCCTTTCATTTCCCAGTGGGAAACCTGAGGTCCAGGGAGGAAGGATGCAGCTCATCTTCAGGCCACAACCAAACACAGGGAGTGACTCCCCACCCACCACATCAAACTCCCCAAGAGCTTTAGGCGAAGACTTAGCCATGTCAGGTTACGACGTGGTCAGCGCTGCTTTCAGGGTCCCTGAGTGGAACGGTCAGGTACTGTCACAAGCTTGCAGCATGCCAGAGAACACAGTTGGGAATAAAACTGGCAGAATGGTAAGGGAGTTCTGTCAGATAATGATCTAAAAGTTGAGTAAGGAGTGATTTACTCTACTTTCAAGAGGAAGCTTAGGCCATTTTAGATGCAGACAATTAACAGCACACTAACTTGAAAGGTGGCCTCATTAAGTGTGTGATTACAGAGCACAGCCCTGATTTTATCTGTATAGCATTTTGAGTAAAATGTGATTGCTAGAGGCATTCAGACTAAACTTCATTACAGTCACTCACCCACTGTTGCTGCTATTGATTATAGTGAGAAAATTCAATGGAGTTAAAGTATTTCCAACAGCTCCTCTAGCAGTAACAGGAATCTTAGGCACCAGGCCCATCTCCAGTCATTGAAATGTCTCTTTCACTAGGCTGTAGTTACATTGTCCTGCTATACATTTTAATAAATATCAAGTCTAATACCCGCTTTACGGATCTAGTATCATCTCAGGGCCTGAAAACATTCAAGATGCTGTACTACTTAAGAACTGTGTGACTTTGTATACCTTCACTAGTTCCTTTACTATGTTGCATGAATCACAGAGAAAAGGCTGGACTAATGTAACTAGAAGGGAAAAGGAGGATTTTTTAAAACCACCATTACTTCCCATAGCAAATGCATACACATGCCTGCAGGCTTACTATCTAATCATTGTTCAACACAATCATGAAAAAGTTTGTATTTACCTTTCAAAAATATTCTATATATTGGGAGGCTGAGGCAGGAGAATGGCGTGAACCCGGGAAGCGGAGCTTGCAGTGAGCTGAGATCCGGCCACTGCACTCCAGCCTGGGCGACAGAGCGAGACTCTGTCTCAAAAAAATATATATATATTCTATATATTTAAGCTTTCTTGACAAAAAAATAAGCTTCCTTGACAAAGTTTACAGATGAAAATTGTGCGTTTAGCACACTAGGCCCCAAACTCTTCTACTGTGCACCCCCTTAAAATTTTGAGTACCTCCAATGTGTAGTTAATACAGAGTGCACCACAGTACTAATAGCGTATGTATGTTATAAAAACACGTAAGTTTAAATGAGTAACAACAGGAATGATATCTAAGTCTTTTTGTTCACCAAGGTATTAATTTTAGTGAAAGCAGTGATTGTTATACTTTGCTATAACAATTTAAAATCTAGTTTTAAGTTTGGCACTGGATTTTAATAATTATCACAGCTAAAAGGTTCTTCAGTGATATGTTTAGAATTTGCTTCAAAAATCTCCAGCAAATAAAGGGTGAGAATAGATGAACAAGATTAGTAACGTATCAGTCCCTGCTCAAGCTGGGTGGTAGGACAGAGCCCCACTACTGATTGTTACACTTTTGAGTATGACAGAAAACTTCCACTATGAGGGTTTTGTTTTTTTTTAAGACCCCTTACAAAGATAGATGTGGACAGAAGCACCTGAACAGTCCCCCAATCTTTGGCTGTGCTTCCTATCTAGCAAATGTGAAGTTTTGTTGAAAATCGACCAAAATTTCCCATCTTTCTTGGTATTCTGGTCATCTTTGTTCTTGCCAAGTAATTAGAAGGGATTATTAACAGAGATTCAAAGCCAACTGAGACTCTTCATAAGCATCTTAAATAGGTAAGAATATTCTGAGTTTTTATGTTACTGATACCTTACAGGTCAATGTAACTCTCACCTAAAATGGAAGCATTTCCCAATGGACATCTTAAAATAAGCTCATTCCTTACACTGATTTCAAAACACAATTGTTTTCTCACATAAAGTTTCCTCTTTTCCTGGAGATGGTTTTTTAATGTCTACTAGGTATGCTACTGAGAGCCACTGACTGGCATTGGAGGAAAATCAAGAAATTCAAAAAAAAATTTTTATTTTTTTGATATGAAGTCTCGCTTATATCACCCAGGCTGGAGTGCAGTGGTGACACCTTGGCTCACTGCAAACTCTATCTCTTGGGCTCAAGCAATTCTCCTCAGCCTCCCGAGTAATTTTTGAATTTTTAATAGAGATGGGGTTTTACCATGTTGGCCAGGCTGGTCTCAAACTCCTGACCTCAGGTGATCCGCCCGCCTCAGCTTCCCCAAGTGCTGGGATTACAGGCGGGAGTGAGCCACCACGCCCGGCCCAGAACACTTTTTAAAAGGAAAATGCTTAACATTCTAGGACGGCCTGTGTAAATCTTGTTTCCCAAACCAGTGAATCTGTGAATTCTAATACAGTCAATGTTTGAGATGAGAGATGAAGCCTCCCAAAAAGCCACTAAACACAGATAGCCAGGAAACGGGGGGATGGGGAGAGAAGGGGGCTTCGTGCTGGAGAAGGGTGAGAATAGGTTTACAGAACCCTAGGCCTAAGTCAACAACTCATTCCAGAGAAACCAAGACAATCCCTGTCCAGGGACGGGGGAGCGGGGGAGACAGCGGAACTGGGGAGACAGCGGAACTGGGGGAGGGGCCTATGGACTACTGAGGATAAAGGGCCAGCCTTGGTAACAGCTTAACAGGAACCTTCCTCACCACCTGCTCATCTACAAAGGCCTCAGCCATGTATGGTCAAGAGCACTTGCCAAAGCTTTGAAAACATCCAGTGTGCCTGCCCCACCATGTGAATTCCGCATCAGGAGCCTGACACTTCTACTCCTAAGAGGCCTGACCCTCACCTGCAAAATGGGAAAATACTCTTGTGTCGCCTCGGAGGCTTCCTGGAATTAGTCTACCTGTAGGAGTAATTTGATGTAAAACGTATTATTTAGGGGACTGTTCAGTTAAGATTGTCTCGTCACCCTGTAAAAGCAGAAAGGTAAATTGTACAAGGTAATTTTAAGGCTTATTAATAACTGAAAGCAATTTGGCACAAAGCCAAAACTGAGGAACTAATTCTCTAAGACATCTGCTCTACTCTACAAAGACCTGGTCCAACTACAGTCACCAGACACCACACCAGGGTCCTCACTTCAGGGCTTTCATTTCCCCCAGAGCCTTCATTTGATGAACTGGAAAACTAAGGAAGTGGGGAAATGGACTACCCAAGTTTACACACCACTTAGCATCTACTAAAATCTATTAATCAGACTCTTACATTTAACTTGTGAAAGTCTATTTAACACTTAACATGAATTTATGTATAAAAAATTCAACAAATCTGACGGAATGGGAAGTGGAGGTGTTGGTTTAACGGATAATTTCAGTTCTACAAGATGAATGAAAACGTTTCAGAGTTCTGTTTCCCAACTTTGTAGACATACTTAAGGCTACTGAGCTGTAAACTTAAAAATGGGTACTATGGTAAATTTTACATATATCACAATAAAAAAAAGTACCAGGTATATTTTTAGCTTGAACCATGCAGAAGTGCTAATATTCAGCTATTTCTGCAGCATCATGTGATGACACTTGTACCCCTGAACACAAGCGGAGCCTCACAGGCAACAAGCTTGCTGGCGCACACACCCCTCCTGCTGAAACCCTCCGGCCCAACACAGGACGCCACTGATAGTGAAGACAGCTGCGCATCCATGAATCTGGAATTTTGAAAAACATAACTGAAACAGAGTACTGTGAATATATACTTTATTTAGTCACTTTTGTTTACAACTGAAACTCTGGGAATTCAAAATTAACATCCTTGCCCGTGAGCTTCTTATAGACACCAGAAAAAGTTTCAACCTACAAGAAAAGAAAGAATTCATCACAAAACTCTGAAATACACACTCAGCTTAAAACCTAATAGTTTCATGAAATTGTGCCCTGTATGGTCTTTCTCCTCAGCAACTAAGTACTGAGAAGATAAGGAATACATGACATGTCTGTAGCAGCCTTATAACCAGGGACAAGCTCCTCTCCAACGTTGTGGGACAGGACTCTACACCAGTGCACCGGGAAGCCACCAGGGGACCCCATCAGTCACCCACATGGTTAAGTCCCCCCAAGACACTGATCCATCACCATCCACCCCTAACTCACCAAGAATATACAGCCTAACTAAAAGTCAGACCACAGAATGAGCCTACTTCCAAAAAGTACAGGGAATTTCAAGTGTTCAATTCTTTAAATTCTCCATTTAAAACCTGACACATAATCCAAAGTAGAGCAGGCTGAAGTGTGGGTAAAAGAACTAGTCCTGAGTTTACTACAGTCATTGCTCTGGTGGCACATGGAGACTGGTTCCTCTAAAATCTACTCTCACTGTCCATGATAAATGTCGACCTATTACCTTGTGTTCCACATTGTTCTGCTGTGCTTTGTCCAAATGAACCTTTATGAGCCGGCTGCCATCTAGTTTCACGCGGATTCTCTTGCCCACAATTTCGCTTGGGAAGACCAAGTCCTCAAGGATGGCATCATGCACAGCTGTCAGAGTACGGCTAAAAGAATAGTTTAAAAGGTAAGCAACACAGAATGCCTGCCCTCTGAACTCCAGAAGGCACCTCAAGTCAAAATGAAAATGCAAATCCCAGGTTCCTGAAGTCAAATTAACACTCATTTTCAAACAAGCCTGTTATATTCCACGCACCAAACAAAAGCCTTTGCCTACCTAGAATATGGTAATAGCTTACTGACTTATTTCAAAAGCTCACTCAATTTTAAACATTACTCTGGGGTAAACTACAAGCTCACCAAGGCAGTAAGTGACCATCTCTAGGGAATGTGAGATTAGTGATGTCTTTTATACATCTTTATTTTCACTTGTATCATTTCTCAACTACATCACTACAATAACCTTAATACTCTTGCTCATCTCCAAACCACCCCCCTTCCAATGTCAAGATAATCTTTCTAAAAAATTGATATGATCACATAATTTACATAAAAGACCCTTCAAGAGCTCTCCTAGGCCTCCAAGATATCATCCAAACTCCTTGTTCTCTAGGACGGTAAAGCACTTATAGTACTATATAATATTCATGTTGGCTAGCATGAGCCAATCTAGCAAATGAGGCAATCTTCCACCCCCAGGCACTGTTCTATCACCAGCTCTAGGATAGCTGCCCCTCCCCGCCCATGTGAGTCTTCGATTTCTAACCCATCAGCATCACGAGAACTGCCAGTGAAGCTCCTCATCTGCATATCACTATCAAGTTCAAAACCTACCTACCTGCCACCCAACAAATGAGAAGTTTCAATTAATTGCAAGCTTTTGGGGCAGGTACCATGTACCACGAGACATTAGGAGTAAGTCAAAGACGGTTCTTTGTTTCAGCATTTATGGAGCTGCCTTGTATACGGTTATCTGTCTAGGTCTCACCCCACTGTAGCTAACAATGACACTATAGTCTACTCATTTGATTTCCTATCTGGCAGCACCCATATATACAGTTAACATCTTCTGGTGGCTCTCAATTTTACTCCCAACATCTTAATATTTCACAGCCACAAAGGGCAAAAACTTGAAGAAAGTCCATTTCCCAAAACCCTCATCACCTTTCAGAAAGCAAATCAAGACAAATGGATTGTTCACTGCGACTCATTAATTAAGCATATTCTTACGATACTAGGAAAGCACCCAAATATGGAAATTAGATTCCAAAGTTATCTACAAACTTTTAAAATGGGGAGCAAAGGAACTCAATCATCACAAACCACAGGGACTGGAGCGTTTCAGAGGAAAAACCCTGCTATACCCAAAAACTGTATCAATTTCAGCATTTAACCTGAGTTAGATAAAGACAGCTCTACCGAATAGGGAAAATAAATCTGAAAGCAGGAAGCGGGATTGGAAAAGTGGAATCACTATGACCTACCAGCTAGGCTTAGTGTGGAGGAGGGAAGGCTTTCAACAGACTAGGTCCCACTAGAAACACTGAAGCCACTGTCTTGAGAAAATCTGGAAAACAGACGTTTGTACTGAGGGGAATTAAAGCTATGGGTTTGAGGGACAGTCCTTTGGCTGTGTAGAAAGCAAATCGACTGTTTCTCGTTTCCTAACTCAGGTTCTCAGAACTGAGTTTCCAAAACCCTCTTTAAGTGTCATGATTTAGAAAAAAAAAAATCCTAAATTCTTATGCCGCTCTGTCCATAAAAGTTTTTCAAAGTACTAAGCCATAGCATTCAAGTTCTAGAAAACCTGGCACCTACCTTTCCACATACCACAGTTCAATACGATAACACATTGCTAGATTCCCAACACTATTTCCTAGTGGTTTTCAAAAACAGGACTGAGTTTAAAAAAAAAAAGAAAAGGCCGCCCACGGTGGCTCACACCTGTAATTCCAGCACTTTGGGAGGCCGAGGCGGGCAGATCACGAGGTCAAGAGATAGAGACCATCCTGGCTAACATGGTGAAACCCCATCTCTAATACAAAAAATTAGCTGGGCTTGGTGGTGGGCGCCTGTAGTCCCAGCTACTCGGGAGGCTGAGGCAGGAGAATGGCGTGAAACCGCGAGGCGGAGCTTGCAGTGAGCTGAGATCAGGCCACTGCACTCCAGCCTGGGCGACAGAGCAACACTCTGCCGCAAAAAAAAAAAAAAAAAAAAAAAAAAATTCTTAGGATTACTAGTATTAGCTACAATGAGCAAATTATCCCAGCCTTGGATCAGTTTTCTCATCCACTGAGGATAACAATACAAATTATATATTTCACAGGGTACAGGCATAACTAGAATTTTTTTTCTTAAACTCATCCCTAGGTAAAAGTCCGCAGGGATTTAATAGTTCACATTTGTAGAACAACGTACTAATCAGAAACTAACAAAATACCAAAAGATCTAGTTTAAGAAGACAACTACTAATATTTCAGTTTATGCCAGATAACCTGTAAGTCAATCAAGTTAATAAATCATTTTCCATCAGCATCAACAGCAATGGTATTTTAACCTGTGACGTTATCACCCAAATCCACCTACATTTTTTACTGCCAATCCACAGCAAAAATAAAAATCAAAGATAAATCCAAGCTCACGTCAACTATGTCTAGCAGGCTTTACCACACAGAATTAAAGTAATGATTTCCATCTCATCATTCCTATCCTGTGCACACATAATCGGAGGAAATCATCTCATCTTGTGACAGCACTGACCTACTAGACATACAATGGCGGCTATGTGAATACATGTACGTTTTACATATAGAATTCTAAAACATACCATGTGCAACTATAGAAGAAAGCAAATACTGCTAGTCAAAAATTCCCACTTGAACATCTGTTTTTATAAGCTACAACTTACACAAAGAGCTGTTAACAAGAGGAGTGCACACATTTCTGAAACTACTAAAACACTCACCTCCTGGGCCGCTTCTGCTTATTTTTTGTACGGCTTTTTCGAGTTGGCTTAGGCAGAATTCTTCTCTGTAAGGTAAAAATTATCATGCAACAAAATGAAAAAAGACCTTAAATTGACAAAAAGCTAAAACTGTCATACTGCTTTAAAAAGCAAGAAGAATGGCAGGGTAAGTTCAAAGTTCAAGAAAGCCAAACAACTCAGACCAACAATTGACTGAGGAAACCCTTCTATGGAGTTACTTCCTGATTCTTGAATAACTCATCAGAATCCACAGCCTCTACTGACATGCCAGCGGAAAAACACCTCCCAGACAGGCCTTTCCCCATGCCTACTGACCCAGAATACTACTTTTATTCCTCATCAATCCTGGCACTTCATTCCCCAAAGACTTCAGTTTGCACCAACGCCAGATCCGAACGGTAACAGGTTTCTTAGTTTGATCATCTCTGTAAGCAACCCACTAGACTTGTAGAATTTTAAATATGGGAAATCATGTTCATACCTCAAAACACAGCAGTCTGTCACTTCACAGATTTGTTTCGGCTCCTAAAGAGTGCACTGCGTCTCTTTTAAAACCTCTTATTTTCTATTTTTTGTAGACAGGGTCTCACCATGTTGCCCAGGCTGGTCACTGAAGTGATCCACCCACCTCCACCTCCCAGTGCTGGGATTACAAGCGTGAGCCACCACGCTCCGCCTGTACTTCTATCTTTCTGCCCATTTGGATTCCTAAAAGGATTGTTTTCATGACTCCAACTACCAATGCAGTCTAAATAAAAGCAATTTTAGCAAAATTCACAAACAGAAACGTGCTGCAACAGAACAGATACCTGAGCGATAAAGACAACATGCTTCCCACTGAACTTTTTCTCCAATTCTCGTACTAGCCGGACTTGGATTTTCTGGAAAGATTTCAGTTGAGGAACAGGAACAAAGATTATGATAGCTTTCCGACCACCACCAACTTCAATTTCCTAAAGAAAAAAAATCCACTTTGTTAATTGCTTCAGAAAGTAAAAAAGTAAATGTTGTGGTCAAATTAGAGACTAAGAAGACCTTATCAGTAATACAATGGCTGCACTACAAACTAATACTAGTTTTGAGTTCATGACACACGCAACCTTCGGAGATGTTCACATCTCTCTCCAACATTCACATTTCCTTATTTCAGGAAGGGAGACTGTCCAGGCCAGGAGGCCAATCACTGCCACTTCTGCACCCCCGCATGCGGCAACTCCGGGCTAAGCGTAGACAAGTCTGCATCCTGGGAGCTCCCCATAGCTCTTCGCCGTATTTATAACTAAGTAAGGGCAAATAAGGCCCGAAACCGGCCCAGGCCCTCCCACTCCACGTTTCTCCACCGCCCCACGTGGACAGCTTAAACTGCAGAGTACCTGCAACCCCACTCCCCGCACCTGGGCGGTACCGCTCCCGAACAACACGGCGGAACCGGAGTTCACGTTAGGCAGCCAGGCGGCAAGTCATCCTCACCCGTAACCCAGGTCATCCAAGAACCCTCCCAGGCACTGCGCGGCGAGACGCGCCGCAACCTCCCTCCCAGCCCGGGGAGCGCCGCTGACCTTGGCTGCCGTAATATTCAGCTCCCTGAGCTGAGCCTTGAGGTCCGAGTTCATCTCCAGCTCCAGAAGAGCCTAAGAAGCAACGAACAGCAGGGCCGACCTCAGCGCGCGTCCCAGCCCCCCGGGCCCAGCACACACGCGACCGCCGTCCCTCCCAGGCGGGGCGCCTCCACCCACCCCAGACCCCAAGGGAACCCTCTCACCTGGGAGATGCCGGACTCGAACTCGTCCGGCTTCTCGCCATTGGGCTTCACGATCTTGGCGCTCGAACTGAACATGGCCTTCTCCTGGGAGAACGGAAGGCACAGCGCTCAACGTTACGCGGCCGGGCTGCAGGCGCCGCCGGCTCGCCCTCCCGCCCGCACCCCCCGGCCAGGCCCCGCTCGCCCCGCAGAAGCCATCGGAGGACACAGGGCGGGTAATCGGCTGTATCCCCACCCGGTGAGCAAGGCCCGCCGCTCCAGGGCCTGACTCCAAAAGGCGTTTTCCTCAACGCAAGAAGAAAAGTTCGGTCCGGGAACAGGCCGCCAACCTACCTCGCCGAGCGCCGGCTTAGGAAGAGGCCCAAATCTCGCGAGAGCACGTCAAAATCTGGCGGCGGAAGGGAAGAGGCGTAAACAGCGCGAGAAGGGCGGAAACGGGAACATCACTGAGAAGCGGTAGAAGGCTAGACAGTCCCAGGAAGCGGCTCCGGGGATGAGTGTCTTGGTAACGCTTTTCCGCCCTAGGATTCATACTTCGGTGCCGTTTCCGAGCGTTCCGGTGCCGGCTCCCAAGACTCCTATCTTCAATGCGCGTTGCAGACGGGAGCTGGCCTCGTCCCAGCCCTGGGCCTGGACGAGAGAAGGAGGCCGAAGAAAACCAGCTTCGGCAACCTCCAGAGACAGGACGATTAAAAAAGGCTAACTTGGCTGGGCGCTGAGGCTCACGCCTGTAATCCCAGCACTTTGGGAGGCCTAAGCAGGAGGATCACTTGAGCTCAGGAACCAGCTTGGGCAACATGGCGAGACCCCATGTCCACCAAAATAAATAAATAAATTAGTCGGTCATGGTGGCATGCACCTGCAGTGCCAGCTACTCCGGAGACCGAGGCGGGAGGATTGCTGGAGCTGAGAGGTCGAGGCTGCAGTGAGCGGAGGTTGCACCAGTGCGCTCCAGCCTGGGCGACAGACCAAGACCCTGTCTAAAAATAAATTTATAAAAAAAATTATGAGGCCTTCGCTCTATGCTAGTACTGTACTAGGTGCTAATTATTAAGTAAAACAGACTGAACTCTTGCCCTCATGGAGCTTACAGTTTAGTGGAGAAGACATTACATAAACAGTATGACTGTATAATGACATATTGTAATAACTTACATAACAGTAAAATGAGAGGTTGGGGAGGGATTATTTATGCTTTAAGAAGTCCGGAATCCTGGAACGGAATGGCATTAAACAGAGACACGGAAGAGCCACAGGGTCTATCGCCTGGGGAAGAGCATTCCAGACAGGGAGAAACTCGGGCCGGAATGATCCCGCTGTGAACAGGTAATTTAATCTGAGCTTCAGTTTCCTCTTCTGTCAAATGTCAGGCAAGAGTTACTTTCAGCCGTGGGCCAGGCACTGTGGAAAATGCAGAAACATTACACTAGGTGCCCTCTCAGGATTCCCAACCACCTTTACTAAGCAGAGATGGTATTCATCTCACATTTTTAATGCTAGGTATGCTCCCCCCCGCCATGCTTCTCTAATAATGTTTTTTAAAAGGCAAGTGACTATCTCCTTGGAAAATTAAGGACAACTTGAAATTTCTTCCAAATAGAAAGGAAACTACAGCTGCGTCTACAGTCTCATCTGGGCAGTCATTCTGAGGCCCCTTGTCGAAGTAGGTCCATTTCGTTACTCCACATGCACTTTTCAGCCTGGCTTTTATCTCTGCTGCTCTATAAAAGTAGTAATCTAAAAGTTCATCCAGTAAAGCTCTTTCTCTGTGAACCTGTCAATTGAGAAAAAAATTAAAGTTATTTCTGGTTTCCAGTCCTTTGTTGAATAGGAGTGGTGAGCAAGGACATCCGTGCCTTGTTCCTCATCTTAGGGGAAAACAGATTCAGTCTTTCACCATTAAGTATAATATTAGCTCTAGGTTTTTTGCAGATATTTTTAATCAAATTCAGGAATTTCCCTCTATTCCTATTTCTGAGGGGTTTTTTTTTTAAATCATGAATGGATGTTGGAGTATGTCAAATGCATTGTTTCTACGAACTAATATGATTATGTGAGTTTTTCTTCTTAGCCTGTTAATGTGCTGTTAATATACATAAATGCTTTTCCTTTCTAACTCTTTAGCTTTGAGCCTCATGAGATCCTAAGAAATGTGATTTTTAAAACTTAGAACCTGATAGAAGTTGATAAAGGTTGCACATGTATTTTTAATAGGTAGTTTCAGGATCATAATCACAACTTAGAGGATGATTCTACTAATTTTATGTTAGGAAATGCCTACTAATCGTTACATTATATATATATTTTTTACTAGTTTTACTAGTACTAGCTTCTTTATTATTTAACCAAACAATAAGTGAGTCGATAATACTAACATAATTGACAAAGAACAGAAACATCGTCTATCCAATCCACTTACTTTTAGAACACTTTGTTAACTCTTGTATGTATCATTATGGACATGTGACATTGCAGATTTGCTATACATCAATCAATCTCAGCCAGTATTTCTCCTTTGATCCTCAAATTGTCTCAGTTGTGACCAGGAGGGGCCCCTCTTAGATAAGCAGCCGAGTCTTGTCAGCTCCATGAATGTCTGAACATCTTGTTTTCTGGCACAAGATATTCCAGGCTTCTCTTGTAATTTTCTGCCTGAGACATAGAATGAGCCTTTTCTTCTAAAAGTGCTGATAGTTTTTTTTTTTTTGAAAATAGTATTGGAGACCAGAATTTTGGCAGCAGGAAGCATCGTGGGGATCCTCGTAAGCCATTTCAGTGGACAGAGCTTAAAAAGATGCATTTAAAATAATGTTTTCATAAAAGACACAAGTTCACATTGACATTCTTGATCCACTTCTAACAGAACGATTCCTTCTGAAATCCTCAATTCTATCATAGCATCTCCTTTTCTCCTGTAATAAAAACCTTGACTCCTAAACACAAAAATACAATTACTTGCTTTATCTGACACTATGAGAGAATACATTCAAAATAACAATTCAGGCGGGCTGCAGTGGCTCACACCTGTATTCAGGTGGGCCTCAGTGGCTCACACCTGTAATCCCAGCACTTTGGGATCATCCACCCCACCCAGGGTGGGTGAATCACTTGAGGTCAGGAAATCAGCCTGGCCAACATAGTGAAGCCCTGTCTCTACTATAAATAGAAAAATTAGCCAGGCCTGGTGGTGGACGCCTGTAATCCCAGCTACTTGGGAAGCTGAGGCATGAGAATCGCTTGAACCTGGGAGGCAGAGGTTGCAGTGAGCGGGATGGCACCGCTGCACTCCAGCCTGGGCAACAGAGTGAGACTTTATCTCAAAAAACAAAAAATCAATATATATATATTTTTGAGACAGGGTCTTGCTCTGTTGCCCAGGCTGGAGGGCAGTGGCATGATCACTGCTCACTATGGCCTCAATCTCCCCAGTCTCAGGCGATCCTCCCATCCCAGCCTCCCAAGTACCTGGGATTACAGGTGTATGCCATGAGGCCCAGCTAATTTTTTGCATTTTTTGTGGAGGGGGGTTTCACCCTGTTGCCCAGGCTGGTCTTGAACTCCTAAGCTCAAGCTATCCACCCACCTCAGCCTCCCAAAGTGCTGGGATTACAGGCGTGAGCCACCACACGCAGCCTAACAATTCAACATTAATGTAACCCATACAATTACTTAATAAAATTCAGAGATTTCTAGTGAGATCTGTAGTCTGTATGCATTTTCCACAGTTTACTCATCATCTCTCACTCTGCTGTCTGTTGGTTCTCTGATAGTTTGGGTCAAGAGTTTCAGCTTGTATTCAGTTTGAGGATTAAGTTTACGAAAGTGGATGGCTTTCAGCTACTAGAAGAGAGAAAGTGCTATTCTACCTTTTGATGATGGAAAGACTCAACAGCTCAATCTCCAAAATTATTTAAATGGATTCATTTAGCTACCATCTGGAGTTATCCATCCACAATAACCCAGTACGTAGTCGCACAGAAATAACTGCGAACTGAACTGCTCACTGCCTCCTGCTTTTAAATTTTTAGGATGATCAGAACTCAGGTGTTTCACATATTCATAAAAATCTCTAAATATCCTAACTCCTGTTTTGATCTTTCAAGCTTTATAGTTTTCTTGATGCTCATATAAGCTACAAGTTGTCTTTCACTCTATACTATACAATGTTCCTTTCCAGTCTAACATACGCGGTCATACCAAGATCTGCAGTGTGCCAGCCAAATGATTCGCCTAATGTTTTGATCTTGATAATTCCAAACTCCAATTGCTGGAATTGAGCAAGGTACTCATTGTAGGGAGGAAAACGTGCACCCTGAGCAACCGGGGGGCCTCTGCTAAGGAGGTGTTAGGAAACACGAATAGGATTCGGTTTTGTGTCGGGAATTTGGGGGAGGGCTTGAGAAAGGAGGGCTTTGCTTAGCATTGGATGCTGTCACAAAGCTGGAGTAATTCTGGGGTTGGGTGTCTTAAGTTTCATTTATAGTGAGAGCAGACGAGCGCCAGTCCTCAGCTGCAGTTGCTAAGGAAGCAGCCGTCACTCCTGCTAACCAGTAGGATGTTTGGTGTTTTTGTGGCCTCGTCAGTGTTCATATTTTGCCTGGATTTAGACATGATTTTGGAGTGGTCTTGTTTTTGTCTTCATCAGTCATGGGTTAATGTAGCCTTATCTGATTTTGGCCTTTTTTTTTTTTTTTTAAGATGGAGTCTCGCACTGTCGCCCGGGCTGGAGTGCAGTGGCACCATCTCGGCTCACTGCAACCTCCACCTCCCAGGTTCAAGAGATTCTCCTGCCTCGGTCTCCCCGAGTAGCTGGGATTACAGGTACCCACCACCACGCCTGGCTAAGTTTTGTATTTTTGATAGAGATGGTGTTTCACTATGTTGGCCAGGCTGGTCTCTAACTCCTGACCTCGTGATCCGCCCACCTCAGCCTCAGTACCAAACAAGTGTGAGACAGCCATACGATGGAATGCTATTCAGCAATGAAGATAGACAAGCTACTAATATAAGTTACATCAGCATGAACCTTGAAAACATTATACAAAGTGAAACATTATACAAAGTGCTGGGATTACAGGCCTGAGCCACTGTGCCCGACCTTGACGTTCTCTTAAATCATTTATGTTCAACAGGAAAACCAGGACTGCTGGGGTGCTAGGCCAGCTGTCACAACACCAAGGCCAGCTAGTATTCCATGCGGCTGCTGGAAGTCAGAGACCATTTTTCTCTTTTTACCCAGTACCAGCCGAAATTTTTTATTTTCCTGCAGAAGGCTCAAGGAGTCATCAAGTACTTTAGAATTTCACATAATTAGCAAAGAATTTATGAACACAGAGCCTTGAATTTTGCCCCAAATCATCTTCTGACTTATGAGTCACAGCTCATAATTTATATTTATTTATTTATTTGGAGACAGAGTCTTGCTCTGTCGCCCAGGCTGGAGTGCAGTGGTGCAATCTTGGCTCACTGCAATCTCCACCTCCCAGATTCAAGCAATTCTCCTGCCTGAGCCTCGCAGGTAGCTGGGACTACAGGTGCCCACCACCAGGCCCGCTAATTTTTTTTTTTTTTTTTGTATTTTTAGTAGAGACAGGGTTTTGCCACGCTGGCCAGGCCAGTCTTGAACTCCTAACCTCAGACAATCCACCCACCTTGGCCTCGCCAAGTGCTAGGATTACAGACATGAGCCACCAGGCCCGGCCTGAATTCAGAATTTATATATGTATATCACTAGTATTATTATTCTTATTAGAGAAAACATAAATGTAGAGCCCAGCTTCTCAGAAGACTGTGGATACACATGCATATTCACTACCTTCACGCTAATCAAATTCCAACTTCCTAAAGCCAATAGGATATTATATAATCTATTCCTATATATCTGGCTAAGAGAAATCAAAATTTATGTTCACACAAAACATGTATGTGAATGTTTATAGCATCATTACTCATAATAGCCAAAAAGAGGGACAAACCCAAACGTCTATCAATGGATCAATAAACAAATGCGTGCGGTACAGCCATACAAAGGAATACTGTTCAGCAGCAAAAACAGACACGCTACTGATATAAGTTACATCAGCAGGAACCTCGAACACATTATACAAAGTGAAAGAAACCAGACACAGAAGACCTCATACTGTGTGATTCTACCTACGATGATTTCCCTCCAGGAAATCTAGAAAAGGCAGATACGTAAGGGAAAGCAGAAGAGAAGTCCTGGGGGCCCACGGTGGAGTGACGGTGAGGGAGCATTTGGGGGATGGTGGAGGTGTTCTGAGCCGTGTGGTGGGGATGACTGCACAGCTCTGTGGCTTTACTGAAAGCCATTGAACTTATACCCACAGGGTTGTTTTCTTTGTTTTGTCTTGGTTTTTCTTTTGAGACAGGATCTCATTCTGTCACCCAGGCTGGAGTGCAATGATATGATCACAGCTTGCTGCAGCCTCAACCTACTGGGCTCAAGCGATTCTCCCACCTCAGCTTCCCCAGTAGCTGGAACTACAGGTGTGCACCACTATGCCCAGCTAGTTTTTGTATTTTTTGGTAGAGACGGGGTCTCACTCTGTTGGCCAGGCTGGTCTTGAACTCCTGGGCTCAAGCCATTTGCCAACCTCAGCCTCCCTACGTGCTGGGATTACAGCCATGTGCCTCCTTGCCTGGCCCAGGGGTGAATTTCATGGTATATAAATTTTAGCTCAGTCAAGGTGGGTGTTTTGGTTTTTATTTTTTGTTTTGTTACATTTAAAACAATAGAAAGCAATCATGCGTTCAGTCTGATAGCCCTGGTTCTCCAGCAGCCAGTGTGTGGTCTCACTTTCCTTCTTCCCGTATTTGTAAATTCCTCCTTCAACAGCGAGAATCGGGCTTCCACTCATTTCCACAGCATGTTTCCTTGCTCAGTCCTGGAATGCACAACAGGGAGCTTCAGTGTTGCTAACTGTACACTGTGAAAACACACTCACCCTCTGCAGTTCAGTACTGGGAACACACTCGCCTTCTGTAGTTCAGTACTGGGGACTCGCCCTCCGCAGTTCGTACTGGGGGTTCTCCATGTCTTTCACCTGACACAGTCACAATCATGTGACTAAGGTTGACCTGACTTACTACAATGACTTCAAGGCACCTCCCATCCCCTGCCCTGTGTGGGCGTGATTCATTTGAAATCCAGATAATATTTGTTGAATTAAGTTTTTACTCCATTTTGGTTTTCTTGCCCATCCTTGTTATCTCAGCTCACTGCAGCCTCTGCCTCCCAGGTTCAAGCGATTTTCCTGCCTCAGCTTCCCGAGTAGCTGGGATTACAGGCATGTGCCACCACCCCTGGCTAATTTTTGTATTTTTAGTAGAGACAGGATTTCTCCATGTTGGCCAGGCTGGTCTCAAACTCCTGACCTCGTGTGACCTGCCCCCCTGGCATCCCAAAGTGCTGGGGTTACAGGCGTGAGCCACCGTGCCCAGCCTTTGTTGACTTTTGAATATGTGAAACACTCTGCTTCTGAAAGTCAAAAGCCATCTAAGGAGGTCCCTCCCTCGAGAAGGCCACACTGCACCGGCCCCCGCCTTCCCTCCGCCACCCAACCTTGCTTTCTGGTTCATCTCTCTTGAGTTTCTTTTTGCTTGAATGTATATTTTCTTGCTTCCCCTTCATTCTTACACAAAAGCGCATTTGATGTTTGCATTTTGTGTTCCCTTAAACATATTTCCTGGCAATCCCCCCGTGTCAGCTCAGGAGACCTCCCTCATGCTTTTTTACCGTGGCATCGCTCTGCACTGGGCAGTTAGACCACTCTCACCCTGCCCGTGTTCTGTGGAGACACTTGGACTGCACCCGAGTCATAACTAACATTTTGTAATTTTAAACAATGCCCCCACAAACAAACGCGCGCGTACGCGTTAGGATGCTTTTGGAGCAGCCCCTTTGGGATAAATTTCTAGAAGTGGGATCTCAGCCTCAGAAGGTAAAGCCATAGGTAATTTTGTTACGCACTGCCACCTTCCCTTGGAAAAGCATTGTGCGTCATATGGGAATTCTTGTTTTCCCACAGCATTCCCAACAGAATGTGTCGTCATACTTTTTAATTTGTGTCTGTCTGACAGGTGAAAAATGAGACCGCAGTGTAATTTAATTTGCATTCTCTAATTCGGAGTGAAGTTGGCATATTTCCATGTGTTTCATATGTTCAAGGACCATTTTAAAGCGTTTAATACGTTTTTGTGTGATTTTTTCTGCTCGTATTGTAACCATTTTTCTTTTTTCTTTTCTTTTTTTTCTTTTTTTTTCAGTTGAGAGCAGAATTTTAATAGGCAAAAGAAAGAGAAGACCTCACTGCTGCAGAGAGGAATCCTGGAGAAATGGGTTGCCCTCAGTTTTCTTTTTCTATTTTTGAGACAGTCTCTCACTGTCAAGCAGGCTGGAGTTCGGTGGCGCATTCGTACCTCACTGCAGCCTCAACCTCCCAGGCTCAATCAATCCTCCCACCTCAGCCTCCCAAGGAGCTGGGACTGTAGGTATTTAACTATTTTTCTATTGAGATTTGGTCTTCCCCACCCCCCACCACAGATTTTTTTAATTAGAGGGCACTTTTCCAAACAAATTATTCTTAAGGTCCTGCTATCTCTGAATATTATTTTTATAGAACAAGCATAACTATAATTGGATCAATCATCTAACCTTTCAAATCCTCAACTTAGTCTTCTGTTAATGAGAGGATTAAATCCATGAGTTAAATGATCTCTAAGAATCAGTGTGTCTCCAACTTCAGTGAACAAACAGCAAGTCACCCAGGGATCACGGTGGGACGCAGACACTGATTCCTCAGTTGTGGACTTGCTGGGGATGGGTGCTGTCTCAGTCCATCTGGGCTGCTATGCAGAGTGCCACAGACAGAGTGGCTTGTGAACAACAGACACTCTCACCCTCTGGAGACTGAAAGTCCAAGATCAAGGTGGCAGAAAATGCCGTGTCTGAAGAGGAACCGTTTCATTGTTCACAGTGTCTTCTTGCTGTGTTCTCATGTGGCAGAAGGGCTGAGGGAGCTCTCCAGGGGCCTCCTTCATGAGGGCACTCATGCCATCATGGGACTCCGTTCTTACGACCTCATCACCTCCCAAAGACCATCACTTTGGGGGTTAGGATTTAATATATGCACTTTGGGGGGACACACATATTCAGTCCACAGCAGCTGCATCCAATATGTTGCATTTCTAATTAGCTCACAGGCAATGCTGATGATACTGGTCCAGGAACCATACTTTGAGTAGCAACAAACCAAATAGCCACAGAGAGGAATTGATAGATGTAGCATTAAGGAAGAAAGATTCCTTCCAGTGCCAAGGAAACTCATCACAATACCTACAATACAGTGTCATCCTGGAGGGACCAAGAGACCCTGGATAGTTGGCCCAGGACAGAATACTGTTGGGGGTTTGGAGGGTGGCAGTTAAAAAGCCAAGATCTGTTTACCTGTTAAAATATATATTCTTTATTAAAAATAGATTTATTATATACATAATTGATTCTCTATTATGTAGGAGCCTGTGCCTGGAATGTGTAACCTCTGTGCTGTGGAAAGCCTAGAGGTCAGATAGGTGAGGGAGGCCACAGGCTTCTAAGTCATTCTTCCCCTCCGAATCCTAGTAACGGAGTGACAGAAGGAAAGTTACTAGTGAATCCTTGCATGTGAGATGATTTTATGGACCTGTCTGCTTGATCAAGAATTAATGGATTGCATTTAACAGAAGGTCCTTTCACTCTCCTCCACTTACAGCTGGTGGAGCTTTTATTATTATTATCATCCGTGGACCGATGCGAGATGAATGTGCAAGGCTGTAATGAGGGTGAACTCCTGGGTTAGCACACACTTGACTGAAGCAAGGTCATGGGCTTGCTCTGTAAAGTCAAGGCCACTTTGCCTGTATGGCAGTAAACTGTCTCCAGACATGGGCAACCTGTGAGTTTATGGAAGGTCATTGCTCATATATTAATATTTAAAATATAGAAATATTCGCACTCTTGATTTTTATCATAAATGGATAATTTGCTTACCTTTGATCTATCTCATCAAAAGAAATATTATTCTTACCATTAATTGTCACAAAATATGTACAGGGTGAAAAGAACGAGTGTTCTTTTCATCCTCTACATGACCGGATAATTTTTGTATTTTTAGTAGAGACAGGGTTTCACCAGGTTGGCCAGACTGGTCTCAAACTCCTGACCTCAGACAATCTGTCTGCCTTGGTCTCCCATAGTGCTGGGATTACAGGAGTGAGCCACTGTGCCTGGCCAGTTATCTCCATTCTTTCACAGGAGAGAACAGAATTGGAGCAACGCACCAGATGCACACAACCAGCAAACGTAGAGCTGGAATCCAAAGTCAATGCATGTGAACGTCCCAGCTCAGAGAGAGGTGGCGAGCAGGAGAGGACTGGGTGAAAACGGTTCCCACACACACCTTTGTCTTCATCATTTAGTTCTCCAGGGTGTCACATTGACAATGCCACTTGACCTCCACAGCAATTCTGTGGCATTTGTGCACCAGGAACTTTATCCCCATTTTGCCAGCGAGGAAACTCAGGCTTGGAGCGGGTAAATCACCGCACAAAGCCTTACTGAACAGAGCGCCAGGCCTCAAACTTTTGCTGGCATTGTCCTCCTTCGCAGTTTACTTTAGGGCCTGTCATTTACTGGGGTAAAACACAAAAATTCCTTGTCCCCGAAAGACTGCAATTAAAGTGCCACTAGCACAGTAATGTACCAACCAATCGTTCCTCGGGCACAAGGGGGCGTGTCTACCGCTAGTCAGTCTCAGTGGGTAAACTGGAGAGTCCTCCCACAGCGAGCAGATTGCGAGGAGGGTGTGTACGTGGGAGGACTCACGGGTTGGGGAGGCAGCAGTGGCGTTCTGTCCGAGCCTGTGTATGTTGCTATAAAAGAATACTCGAGGCTGGGTAACTTATGAAGAAAAGAGGTTTATTTGGCTCAAGGTTCTGCAGGCTGTGCAAGAAGTATGACGCCAGCATTTGCTTCCGGTGAGTCCCTCAGGGGGCTTCCACTCATGGCAGAAGGGGAAGGGGAGCTGGCATCAGATGGCAAGACAGGAAGGAAGAGAGGAGTGTTGCAGGTGCCAGGATCATTTCAACATCAGCTCTGGCAAAAACTAACAGAGCAAGAACTCCTTCCCGAGGGCACAAGAGGATGGCACCAAGAGGCACATGACCCCAAGACTCGAGATAGGCTCCACCACCACCACCGGGAGTCAGATTTTAACATGAGATTTGGAGGGACCAGGTATCCAATCGATCCATCCATTCCAAGCATCCGTTTGACACGGAGAATGCACTATTTCAGCACCTGTATCCATTCAACAAAAGTATTTTCAATTATAATCATGTAATAGGAATAATCGTCATTTTCCTAATTATTCTTTGGGTTTAAAACCAAAAATTGGCGGGGCACGGTGGCTCACGCCTATACTCCCAGCACTTTGGGAGGCCTCAGGTAGATCACCTGAGCTCAGGAATTAGAGACCAGCCTGGCCAACATGGCGGAACCCCTCTCTACTAAAAATACAATAATTAGCTGGTCATGATGGCAGGTGCTTGTAATCCCAGCTACTGGGGAGACTGAGGCAGGAGAATCGCTAAAACACGGGAGGTGGAGGTTGCAGTGAGCGGAGATTGCGCCACAGCATGCCAGTCTGGGTGATGAGAGAGAAACTCCATCTCAAAAACAAAACAAAACAACCAACAATTATACTTTTAAAAAACAATAACTTTCTTTCTTTTTTTTCTTTTTTTTTTTTTCTTTTTTTGAGACAAGGTCTCACTCTGTTGCCTGGGCTGGAGTACAGTAGTGCAATCACGGCTCACCGCAGCGTTAGCCTCTCAGGCTTAAGCAATCCTCCCACCTCAGCCTCCCAAGAAGTTAGGACCACAGGCACGCTTGGCTAAGTTTTACATTTTTTTGTAGAGACAGGGTCTCATATGTTGCTCAGGCTGGTCTCAAACTCCTGGCCCTGAGTAATCCTCCTCTGTTGACCTCCCAAAGCATGAGCCAACGTACCCAGCCAAAAAAAATAAATTTCAATTTTATTTTATTTATTTATTTATTTATTTATTTTTTTTTGAGACAGTCTTACTCTGTCGCCCAGGCTGGAGTGCAGTGGCGTGATCTCCACTCCCTGGGTTCTAGCATTTCTTCTGCCTCAGCCTCCGGAGTAGCTGGGACTACAGCCCCACACCACCACACCCGGCTAATTTTTGTATTTTTAGTAGAGACGGGTTTTCACCATATTGGCCAGGCTGGTCTCGAACTCCTGACCTCGTGATTCATCTGCCTCAGCCTCCCAAAGTGTTGGGATTACAGGCGTGAGCCACTGCTCCCGGCTAAATTTCAGTTTTAAAAACATTATTCGAATTCAGTAAAATACGTAATATGTGAGCTAAAATCCGCACTACAACAGAAATATTTCACCTTGCAGTTCCCTCTGCCCTGTTTCACTGATTCAAATTTATGCACAGGTGATCACATAGAATGAAGTGAAGTAAAGCAAGTGCTCCTTGTTTGTCTTTATAGTCACAGTGCTACCACGGTTTACTTCAAACCTGCTGTTTAAATGCAGGAGGTTGCGGTGCCCACGAGTTGGATCAAACTGTGCCTGAAGCTAGCACTCTGCTTCTGAACCCAATCAACCTCTTGTGGCTGAACGAAGATGTGTTGGAACCAAGTGCATAGCTGGGCACCCTGGAGATTAATTCCCATGTAAGACATGTTCACTAAAAGATTAGGCATAAAAATGGAATTATACACATATAATTACAGGAGAGTTTTTTTCTGGGAAGAGGATCACTGACTGTTTAGAATTCCCAGTGCTCAGTTATAATAACAGAGCACTCTGACTTTCAGTCGGCTTGATAACTTTTTTTTTTTGAGATGGAGTTACACTCTTGTTGCCCAGGCTGGAGTGCAGTGGCGCGATCTCGGCTCACTGCAACCTCCGTCTCCTGGGTTCAAGAGATTCTCCTGCCTCAGACTCCCGTGTAGCTGGGATTATAGGCACACGCCACCACACCCGGCTAATTTTGTGTTTTTAGTGGACACGGAGTTTCACATGTTGGTCAGGCTGTCCTCGAACTCCCGACCTCAGATGAGGGTTGATCATTCTTTTTAGGTTCTCTATGGCTAAGGTGACCCCCACATTGCCTGCACCATAGTGAAGTTCTCCCTCCCCAACCTTAGGCGTCATGGGTCATGGCAGGAGGTGAAGGTGTGAGGATTGTTGAATAATGGATGGAATGCGATTATGGATGGAGTTGCATCAGGAAATGGAGGCTTAGCACAGTGGCTCCCGCCTGTAATCCCAGCCTTTTGAGAGGCCAATACAGTAGGATTGCTTGAGGCCAGGAGTTTGAGTCCAGCCTGAGCAATATAGTGAAACTTTGTCTCTACAAAGAATTTTTTTTCCAGAGACAGGGTCTCGTTCTGTTGTCTAGACTGGAGTGTAGTAGTGTGATCATAGTTCCCTGTAACCTCAAAACTTTTTCTTTTTTTTTTTGAGATGGAGTTTCACTATTTTTGCCCAGGCTGGAGTGCAATGGCGCCATCTCGGCTCACTGCAAGATCCACCTCCCGGGTTTAAGCGATTCTCCTACCTCACCCTCCCAAGTAACTGGGATTACAGGCGCCTGCCACCACGCCTGGCGAATTTTTTGTATTTTTAGTAGAGACAGGGTTTCACCATGTTGGCCAGGATGATCTTGATTTCTTGACCTCGTGATTCACCCACCTCAGCCTCCCAAAGTGCTGGAATTACAGGCGTGAGTCACCGCGCCTGGCCTCAAAACATTTTTTTTAATTATATAGGAGGCGCACACCTGTAGTACCAGCTATTTTGGAGGTAGAGGTGGAAAGATGACTTGAGCCCAGGAGCTTGAGGCTGCAGTGTGCTATGATTGCACCAATGCACTCCAGCCTCGGCAACAGAGCAAGACCCTGTCACGATAACAAAAAATTAGGAAATGGACGTTTATGGCAAACTACTTCTGCCTGGTGATTTCCTGTGGGTTCTGCATGATTGGCCCTCAGGGTGTGGGCAGCTAAGGTTCCAAACTGTACTGTTTAATCCTAGCACAGCACAAATGGCTTGCAGGGGATAAGGCGGAATCTCATCAGCACATCAGAGTAAGCGCCCAGCTATCAGGGGCCAGACCCACGGAGAAGAAGCCGTGCTCTGGGAGCCCCCTCCTCCTTCACTAGAGGGAGCGAAATGAAGCATTAGCCCCTGCTCGGACCTTGCTGCTCCCAGAGTCCTTGTGGGTGCTAGTTACAGCCTCAGACCAAGAGCCAGAAGATCTGCCATTGAAGTTTCAGTTGCAAAACTGATGCGATGACTTTGGGTAAGTCATAAAACCTCAAGGCTCGGTTTCTTCACCTGTTAAATAAAATCGACATCTGCCCTGCTGGCCTCACAGGGTTGTTGTAAGAAGGAGATGGAATAACAGAAATGAAGGAGGGAGGCCAGCTGCCACAGGGCAGGGACCATCACGCACCGTGGCCTCCAACCGGATGGTGCGTCAGAGTCAGCTGGGGCTGCCCAAACACAAACCGCTGGGCTCCACCCCCAGGGATCCCCATGCTGAGGTCCGGGGTGAGGCCCAGAATTTCCATATCTAACGAGTGCCCAGGTGGTGCTTTTGCTGCTGGTCCAAGGACCACACTTGAAAAACCATGACTTAGGTTTAGGAGGACGGGCTTTGGAGGCAGGTTTGAGTCCTGGCTGTACCACTTTCTGTCTACATGTCTTAATCTTTACATTTCAGCGTTCTCAGCTACAGACAATATAATATTGGGAGTGCAAATTAGTTCAACCATTGCGGAAAGCAGCATAGTGATTCTGCAAATAACTTAAAACAGAACTTCCATTCAACCCAGCAATCCCATGGCTGGGTATATACCCAGAGGAATCTAAATCATTCTGCCATAAAGACACATGCAAGTGTATGTTCACTGCAACACTATTCATGATAGCAAAGACATGTAATCAACATAAAGGCCCATCCACAGTAGACTAGGAAAAGCAAATGTAGTACATATACATCGTGGAATACCATGAAGCCATAAAAAGGAACGAGATCATGTCCTTTGCAGCACCATGGATAGAACTGGAGGCAAACTAAGACAGAAACAGAAAACCAAACACTGCATGTTCTCACTTATACATGGGAGCTCCACAGTGAGAACACAGGGATATTAGGAGGGGAACGGTGGGCACTGGGGCCTACCTGAGGGTGGAGGATGGGAGGAGGGAGAGGATCCGAAAAAATACCTATCAGGTACTAGGCTTATTCCTGGGTGATGAAATTATCTGTACACCAATCCCCCATGACACGAGTTTACTCATAAAACAAACCTGCACATGGATCCTCAAACCTAAAATAAAAGTTAACAAAAAATTTTCCTGACCGACCTCTTCAGGAAGAGGGGCAGTCCTCAGTGTCACAAGCAATGACAATAAAGAACAGGAATGCCACCTTTTTCAACTCCTGGGAGATGAATCCAACGCCTGAGCCTGCATTGCATGCACTCTCGCCCACATCGGCTCTCATCCCCACAGTCCTCGTTCCCGTCACCGGCCTATGCTGTAGGGGATGAGGCGCAATCAGTCACTTCTCTGTCTTATGGGTCTATTATTTCATTCTCTGTCCTGCAACCGAAGCTCTGTGTTGACTTTCCCATGTTTAGAACAGCTCCGTTCAATGATGAGAGTCACACGAGCCTTTTAAACTTTTCTGGTGGTCACATTTGAAAAGTAAAACAGCAACAAATAATTTCATTATGATTATGATTATTATTATTATTGAGATGGAGTCTCACTCTGTCATCCAGACTGGAGTGCAGTGACATAATCTCGACTCACTGTAACCTCCGCCTCCCAGGTTCAAGCGATTCTCCTGCCTCAGCCTCCCGAGTAGTTGGGATTACAGGCACCCACCACCACACCTGGCTGATTTTTGTATTTTTAGTAGAAACGGGGTTTCACCATGTTGGCCAGGCTCGTCTCAAACTCCTGACCTCAGGTGATTCACCTGCCTCAGCCTCCCAAAGTGCTGGGGTTACAGGCGTGAGCCACTGTGCCCGACCACTAATTTTAAATGTATTTCTTTAACCCAGTGTATTCAAAATATTATCCGTTCAACCTGTGATCAATATACAAAATTAACAATGTGTTTTGTTTTTTTGGCAGTAATGAATGCCATGTTGGCTTTTATTTTTTTTTTCTAATTTTACTGTAAGTTCCAGGATACAAGTGCAGGACATGTAGGTGTTATATAGATAAATGTGTGTCATGGTGGTTTGCTGCACTCATCAACCTGTTATCTAGGTTTTAAGCCCTGCATACATTAGCTATTTGTCCTAATGCTCTGCCTCCCCTCGACCCCCACCCCTCTTAAAATTCTTTTTATTTTTCACACTGAGTCTTCAAAGTCTAGTGTGTATCATACAGCACATCTCAATAGCCACATGCAGGCAGGGTGCGGTGGCTCACGCCTATAATCCTAACACTTTGGGAGGCTGAGGTGGGCATTGGACGATGCAGGTCTAGACAAGTGCCTGGTATGTGGTGGACACAATTCTTGAATGGACTCTGAGAAATAAGCAGAAATGGTTTTGTTATTCCTAATTTACAGAGTATAACAGATAATGGTAATAGCGACTTTTATTTGAGTTTATGTCATGTGTCAGGAATAGGCTATGCATACATTTATTATTTCATCTAAAATCTCATCCTCAAAACAAAAGCCTTTTGCAGTAGGAATTATCGCTCCCATTGTTTTTTTTCAGTAGAGAAAATTAAGTTTGGAAGGAGCTAAGTGACTGAGACTACATATATACTCATCTTCTGATTTCTGATCCTGTGTTTGTTCAGGATAAGAAATATCCTATATTTCTTTGAGCCAGAGATTAAGATAAAAAAGATTTTCAGGAGTAACCAGTCAATGAAAAGTCAAAATAAATAGTTTTGGCAAACGGGCGCAGTGGCTCACGCCTGTAATTCCAACACTTTGGGAGACCAAGGTGGCCAGATCACTTGAGGTCAGGAGTTCAAGACCAGCCTGGCCAACATGGTGAAACCTTGTCTCTAAAAATTCAAAAATTAGCTGGGCATGGTGGTGCGTGCCTGTAATTCCAGCTACTTGGGAGGCTGAGGCAGGAGAATCGCTTGAACCCAGGAGGCAGAGGTTGCAGTGAGCCAAGATCACACCACTGCACTCTAGCCTGGGTGTTGGAGTAAGACCCTGAAAAAAGAGAAAAGAAAACAAAGAAGAAAAGGAAAGAAAGAAGGGAAAGAAAGAAAGAGAGAGAGAGAGGGAGGGAGGGAGGCAGGGAAAGAAAGAAAAAGAAAGAAAGAGAAAGAAAGGAAGGAAGGAAGAGAAAGAAGAGAGGAAGAAAAAAGAAGAAAAAAGGAAAGAGGAAGGAGGGAAGGAAGGAAGGAGGGAAGGAAGGGAAGGGGAAGGGGAAGGAAGAGAGAGGGTTTTGGCACTATGGAAAGTCATGTGGATGATCCTGCAAACATCCTCAGGTAATTTCAACCTAGGACTTCTCAGGGAAGATGAGTCCTTGTGATACAGGACTAGCTGGTATGCACAGAAAAGCAAGCCATCGGTAGGTCAACCCCCAGATATGCTGGTGAGGTGGGGGGCAGCTATCGGGTCATCCTGAGAGCCTTCCCGGGCATCTCTGGGCTTCCTCAGATACCTTCACAAGGGTAGGATGATCAGTCATCAATGGACTTTAGGGACAGCTGTGTGCGTCTTTTTATTTTAAAATAAGAATCCATCTTGAAGTGCAATAGGTAGGAATGAGGAATGAAAGCTATGGCCAATTTAAATTAAAATTAAGAAAGCTGAAATGTTTAAAATTGATGTTCTTTGGCCGGGCGCAGTGGCTAATGCCTGTAATCCTAGCACTTTTTAGGAGGCCGAGGCAGGCGGATCACTCGAGGTCAGGAGTTCGAAACCACCTGGCCAACATGGTGTAACTGCGTCTCTGCTAAAAATACATAAAAGTCAGCCAGGCGTGGTGGCAGGCGCCTGTAATCCCAGATAGTTGGGCGGCTGAGGCAGGAGAATGGCTTGAACCTGGGAGGTGGAGGTTGCAGTGAGTCCCGATCATGCATCGTGCCACTGCACTCCAGCCTGGGCGACAAAGGGAGACTCCGTCCAAAAAAAATAAAGCTGTTCTTTGATTTCACAGAGGAACACAAAAACTGACCACGCCAATCTGCGCGTCGCTTTTGCCTGGGCCGTTCCTTCTTCCTAGAATGTCCTGCTTCTTTCTAATTCATGTGAATGAACTTTTAAAAAACATTATTATCCTTCAAAACTGTATTTGCTTAGGCGTTCTGATGTGAGGCCCTTCTGACCCTCCAAGTGAAGTTGCTTCTCTGCTCTGTGTCTCTCTCTCCTCCAACAGCTTGTTCTGCCTGCGCACTATTTGCTGATGTGTTATCTCCAGGGATTCTTGACTTTCTCACCTTCACCCCCAGGGCCTGACAAAACACATGGCAGGTGTGCAAAAGGCTTGTTAGAAGACCTTAAGAAAATTAAAGTGGTTTAAAATAATTGGAAAACAATGTTTGCCAATGGAGACTTTTATTTTGAGACGGAATCTCACTCTGTCGCCCAGATGCAACCTCCACCTCTCGAGTTCAAGCGATTCTTCTGCTTCAGCCTCCTGAGTAGCTATAGGCGCAGGCGACCACGCCCGGCTAACTTCTGTATTTTTTTAGTAGAGCTGAGGGTTTCATCATATTGGTCAGGATGGTCTCGATTTCCTGACCTGGTGATCCACCCGCCTTGACCTCCCAAAGTGCTGAGATTACAGGCGTGAGCCACTGCGCCCCGCCAACCCATGGAGACTTTTAAAATAACTTGATTTGCTTACAGAGCAAAAGGTCAAATAGGGAGCAGAATCCTAAAAGTTGTGTTCTCAACTCAGTTTTCTCCCGGGTCGTGGTGCTTGAGGCACTGGACACGCCCTGGTTAAACACCCACGTGCAGTGGAGCAGGGAGGGGACGCGACCCTTCGGGAGTGTGCGCCCGACGGCAAGGCGAGGAATGCGGATTCCACGGCCTCCCCTCTCGCCCTCCTCTGTGCTTATTCTAATTCATGAATCCTAACATCTTTCTTCCCATTAAAAAATGTGCATTCATTCATTTGGCCACAGCCCTGACTGCAGATCCGCATCCCGGGAGCTCTCGAGGAGCCGCGGTTACCGCACGTGGGCGCCGGGCGCCAGGGGGTTCAAGGGCTTCCCGCCGTGACCCGAGCGCGCCGGGGCTTGGCACCCGAACGGCGACCTGGGGGCGGGGAGAGAAGGGGCCCCACACGGACCATCTCGACCTTCCTCTGCGGGGCTCAGGGCTTCAGCCCGGTCAGGTGCGCCTAAGGCCCCGCTCCCACAGGCCCCGCCCCATCCCAGACCTCGCCAGACTTCGGGACCTCAGCCCTCCCCCGCTTCTTCAAGTACCGACAGGAAGTTGACGAGTTTGGGCTCGTCGGGGACCGGGCTCCAGGCTCCGCCCGGCGACCCCTCCCCTCCTTAGGCCCCGGCTCTCATCAGGACTCCGCCCAGACGTGCGTCATCTTTCCGCGCCGCGGACTGAAGTGCGGTGGTGAGCGCTGCCGGGTCGCGCCCACGCTGGGCCGGGAGTCCAAATGCTTCCCGGTGCCGGGAGTGAGCGATGAGCTGGCTTGTGTTCCTGGCCCACAGAGTCGCCTTGGCCGCCGTGTCCTGCCGTTGCGGCTCTCGCGGGTTCGGGATGTTCTATGCCGTGAGGAGGGGCCGCAAGACCGGGGTCTTTCTGACCTGGTGAGTGGCCCGCCCGCCTAGGCGCCTCCCTGCCGGCACCGGGGTCGAGGGGAGGCCGGAGCTCGGCTAATCCCGGCGGCGGGAACCTGGCTGTCCTAGTCTGTGTCGCGCGCCTTGGCTGTGGGTGGTCGGGGGACCGCCTCGTTTTCCTGCTCGGCCGGCGGGGTTCCAGGAGGCTCACGGCCGGGTACTGGACCGCGCCGAAGCCTTGTTTGGAATATCAGAAACGTTACCTGCAGGTTAGGGGTGACCCAATAAACCCTGTGTTTAATCCTTCATCTTTGTTGCAGTTAAAGTACAACAAAAGTGACACGTCCTGAGAACTAACCCCATTACCAGAATTTCGGTACCAGCTAAACTGGGACTGGAACTCAGTACCTAATCTAATCTTCCCTTTTTAAAAAGGTAAATTCGAATAAGCCAGTATTTGCAGTTGGATCCTTGTAACAACCCTTGGAGGTGAGAGCGATTATTCTCACTTGCAGGTGTAGTTCCTGTGGTCAGGAAGTTCCCAGGGCACGTAACTGACAGAGAAAGGACTTGAGCCCAGGTGTTCGGCCTCTACCACCAGAACTCTTCCCACTACAGGATATCAAAGTTCGTTACCTGTGTTCCACGGCAGCTATAGTATTGAGGAAGGAGCATCTCAGAAGTTGACCTTTTTGTTGTGATGAAATGGTTAATATTGTTTTCAAAGACCCCAGTATTTTGTTACGCTTTGAGTTTGACGAAAGCCTTACGGTGCTGGTGTGCTGGCTGGCATACAGTAGAACACAGGTGTACAGTCGGACGTGCAGGATGAAACTGTAAGGCATGATTCTGCCGTTTTCACACTAAAATTGGTCCTCCATGTCCAGTTTGCATCCTCAGTTTCGCTAACCATAGATGAAAAATATTTGGAAAAAATAAAAATAGAATACAGTTTTAAAATACCCGTAAAAAGACAGTACAACGACTATATACATTGTATTAGGTATTATAAACTGGAGATTATTTAAAGCATACAAGAAGATGTGTGTAGGTTATGTGCAAATACACCATTTTATGTAAAGGACTTAAGCATCCTCTGATGTTGGTATCTGTGATGGGGGTGGAGGACTTCTTGGAATCCGTCTCCCTCAGATACCAAGGGACAACTGTATTTCCAACCTTAAGAATCTTAATAAAAAAGGGGATAAGTTAGGGAAGGAGGAAATAACATTGCACCTCTTTTCCAGGAATGAGTGCAAAGCACAGGTGGACCGGTTTCCTGCTGCCAGATTTAAGAAGTTTGCCACAGAGGATGAGGCCTGGACCTTTGTCAGGAAATCTGCAAGCCCGGAGATTTCAGAAGGTAGTCACCTCTCATGTCAGTCTGACATTTTAACCTATTCAAAGGCTTTCATATGCCAGGTGGCATTTGATCTATATAGCTACCCTCTAGGCATGTAGAGAACCTCGAGTGATCATTTTCATTTTACAAATTAGGGAACAGGCTGAAAGCAGTTACAAATAGTGGTTCATATTACTTACAGTATTAGGGATAAGCCAGGACTCAGTTCTCCTGTTCCATTCAGCCTTTTATGCCATAATTCCTTGTCTTTTAAAAAAAGTACTTGTCCAGCCTGGCCAACACGATGAAATTCCGTTTCTACTAAAATGCAAAAATTAGCCGGGCGTGGTGGCATGCACCTGTAATCCCAGCTACTTGGGAGGCTGAGGCGGGAGAATTGCTTGAGCCTGGGAGGTGGAGGCTGCAGTGAGCCGAGATTGCGCCGCTGCACTCTAGTCTGGGTGACAGGGCAAGACTTGTCAAAAAAAAAAACTTGCATAGTTATTGGACTGAATGGGCTACAGTTGATAGCAATGAGTGTGGCTCTTTCGTGGCATGCACCTTTGTGGTGTTTCCTTTTTATTGAGGACAGAATCACACAATCTGAATTTTTTTGTTTTTTTCCTTCCCTGAGACAGAGTCTCACTCTGTTGCCCAGGCTGGAGTGCAGTGTCGCAATCTTGGCTCACTGCAATCTCTGCCTCCTGGGTTCAAGCAATTCTCCTGCTTCAGCTTCCCGAGTAGCTGGGATTACAGGTGCGTGCCACCACACCCAGCTAATTTTTGTATTTTTTTTTTTAGTAGAGATGGGATTTCACCATATCGGCCAAGCTGGTCTTGAACTCCTGACCTCAAGTGATTCACCTGCCTTGGCCTCCCAAAGTGTTAGGATTCCAGGCATGAGCCACCATGCCTGGCCAGTTTCTTCCAATTTTATGTGTTACATAAAGTATGGTTATTCAAAGTTTAAAGCCCAATATAAGATTAATGCCCAATATAATTTGAAGTTTAAAGCCCATTATGCAGACTCAGATGAGTGGGTGACAACTTTAGAGCACAAGATTTTAAAAGTATTTCTGGATCTACACTGAGGAAGTGCTCTTTCATGAATGTTACTTATAAACTTGACTACAGCAAATTAAAACTGAGCAGAGCATAATTTTAATTACCTTATCTTGAACAGCCTCTCTAGAGGCCACTGAGATGCCTGAACACTGAACAACTGCTCCTTTGAATCATCATAACAATCCTGGACAAAGCACAATTCAGAGAGAGGAAGGTTATTTCCAGAATGGAGCCCCGAAGAGTTAGTTTCCAAAGCAGGGGTGACCCTCACTCAGTGCATCTGCTTCACCCACTCACTCTTCAATAGCTTTTAAAGGAGGTTCTGTTTGAGAATGAGGACACATGAAAAAGGCTCTTTGATGTGACAGTGCTTACTGCATGACAGCCCATAAGCTGAGAGACAAGGTGTTGGGGCAAGGAAGGCAACATTTTTCCGAGAGCCACCAAGCCAAGAACATGGTGGACTAATGTCCTGAAGAACCATCTTAAGTTAATAGAACTGGAGACTTCTTCTATGTTAAGGGAAGGGGAAAGAAAGGCGGAGGTGAGATCAGGAGGTGACGGATGAGCACAGACATCTGGATGGCAGCGAGGGTCCAAGGGATTGTGAAACTTCTCAGTCCTTGGTCAGGCCATGATGCTCCTATAAGTCTTCAACATAACATTGTTACTTGTGTGTACTCCCTCCTTACCTCCTTGGGGGTTAGTTTTGGGAAAGGACCACTGTCATACTTGCTTTAAACTATAAATTCTTCCCATAGTTCTCTCAGCCTATACGATCCCACCACGGGGATGTTAGGGGAGAGTGGAGGCAGTAATGCTGAGCCGCATTCTCACTGTTACAGCTGTTCATTTTTCTACCAGATGGAAAACTCAGTTTGAGACAGAAAGCAGGTTTGAAAATATGGCTCTTTCCTTCTTTGCTGGGTTCCTGATACTTTCTTTTCATAATTTTCCTTTTCACGAATTTTTTGTTTTTAACCAATCAGTAATTTATTTGTATCTCAGTTCTTCCATGTTTCTGTTTTTGTTAAGTACTCTAAATCCTAAAGCAAGCGAGTTCTTTGTGAATCTGCTTCTTAAAACTTCAGCGATCTCCTAGTCACTGACTTATGACTATAAATTGAGATTTAGTGCCTTTAATGATTCAGATGTGTATCGAAGAAAAAGCATTAGCCCCTTTGACGGTTTTTTGTTTTTAACAGTCCTTTTATCCTTATTTTAGAATTATTGAGCTATTTTCTGGTTTTTATGGTTTATATAAGCTGATTTAAGGTTAATTTACTTAAAAACTACAATTTTGTGAAGTAAAACTTAACTGACAAGTGTGGTTTTTTCCTCCTTCAGAGTCTAGTCTGTTCTGTAGAAAGTGTCCATCTCTGTTACAGTAAGTAAAGCCAGTGTTTATATCAGTGTTAGGGTTCCACGAAATGACACTTTGACCTGGAGCGGAGTATTTATGTTTACTTCAGTAGAGCACCTAGAGGCAGGTTTTGGAGATGAGTGTGTGATAATGGAACCTGGCAGTGGAAACGCCGGCGTTGCTGACGCCGGGCCGATTACAGTCAGGTGTTGCCCAGGCTCCCTGAGCGCTCTGAGAGGTGTGGGTTGAGAAGCTCCACTAGGATTTGTCTTGTTCCTTTCTCGTAGGTGTTCTGTTTGTGCCCCATTTCTTCATCCCTGGTTTAGGAGTTGAGAGCTGGAGGCGAATCCTGTAGTGTTGGGTTAGGGTTGTTAGTTTGCAGGTAGGTGGTTGCTCCTGCATCCTTATTTTCACACCATAAAATGATAGTGTGGGAAAAGTCATTTCAGATCATCTAGCCCAGGGCCTCATTTTACAGAAGCCCAGAGGGTTTAATTCAGTGGACGGAGTTCGCAGCTGATAAAAGGTATAGCACAAATTGAAACTCGGGTGTTTGGAGTCCTGGTCTAATTTAGTGGTTCTACTTCAGTTTCCATAATATTACCCAGTGAGTGAGATATGGGCCCTTCCCACATAACCCTGAGATGGTATTAAGAATCTCTTTGGGACCGGGCGCGGTGACTCACGCCTGTAATCCCAGCACTTTGGGAGGCCAAGGCAGGTGGATCACAAGGTCAGGAGTTCAAGACCAGCGTGGCCAAGATGGTGAAACCCCTATCTCTACTAAAAATACAAAAAAAAAATTAGCCAGGCGTGGTGGCGGGTGCCTGTAATCCCAGCTACTTGGGAGGTTGCGGCAGAGAACTGCTTGAACCAGGGAGGCGGAAGTTTCAGTGAGCTGAGATCGCGCCACTGTACTCCAGCCTGGGCACAGAGCAAGACTCGTCTCAAAAAAAAAAAAAGAAAAAGAAAAATCTATTTGGGATTAACCTTGAGTCCACCCTGAAGAAAAACTTTGTTGCAAAAGAAGAACTGCGAGAGTACTGCCCCCGAAGGGACCCAGTTGCTTCCTTTTAGTTTCTGGTCTCTGTTGCCTTCTTTTTTTGAGACGGAGTCTCACTCTGTTGCCCAGGCTGGGCTGGAGTGCTGTGGCGTGATCTCGGCTCACTGCAACCTCCGCCTCCTAGCTTCATGCCATTCTCCTGCCCCAGCCTTCCAAGTAGCTGGGATTACAGGCATGCGCCACCACGCCTGGCTAATTTTTGTATTTTTAGTAGAGACGAGATTTTACCGTGTTGACCAGGCTGGTCTTGAACTCCTGACCGCAAACAACCTGCCCGCCTTGGCCTCTCAGCCCTGTTTCCCTTTCTTAATATGTCCCGTTATCTGTTTATTAAAGCTAGACTAACCTGTACCCTCTAAGCCCTCCTAGAGGTTCTTAATTTAGTGTCCATGTAGTTGTATTTGAGGCGGGGAAGGGCTGAACCATGGACATGACTCATCTTTTCTTAGATTTATTTATTTTTAAGCAAAGGAGTCTCATTATGTTGGCCAGGTTGACTCAAACTCCTGGGCTCAAGCGATACTCGTATATCAGCCTCCCAAGTAGCTGAAACGGTAGGCTTGCACCACTGCGCCCAGCAACACCACTCATGTTATATACACAATTTTGGGCCATGTTTTTCCTGGAGAAAGAGCCCCTTTGATTTCGAACTGTCCATGATCCCTAAAGGGTCAGGAACCCTTGGGAATCATTATCTCCATCAAAACCACACTTTACTTTCTTTTTTTTTTTTTCTTTGAGATAGAATATCTCTTGTTGTCCAGGCTGGAGTGCAATGGCGCGATCTTGGCTCACTGCAACGTCCGCCTCCCGGGTTCAGGCAATTCTGCCTCAGCCTCCCAAGTAGCTGGGATTACAGGCATGCGCCACCACTTCTGCCTAATTTTGTATTTTTAGTAGAGATGGGGTTTCTCCATGTTGGTCAGGCTGGTCTGGAGCTCCCAGCCTCAGGTGATCTGCCCACCTCAGCCTCCCAAAGTGCTTGGATTATAGGTGTGAGCCACTGCACCCAACCAACCAGATTTTACTTTCAGCAGAAGCCTTGCTATTGTCTTCACATTGTCTTTACCAAACTTATCTTGAGAAATTTAGATTTATTTCTCAGAGTACCAAAGTCTGAGATGGTGTGAATGGGGTCATTCCCTTGTAAGTCTGAGATGGTGTGGAGGGGGTTGCGGTGGCGTGGAGGGGGTTGCGGTGGCGTGGAGGGGGTTGGGTGTCGTGGAGGGGGTTGGGGTGGCGTGGAGGGGAAATGGGTGGTCGTGAGGGGTTGGGTGGCGTGAGGGGTGCGGTGGCGTGGAGGGGGTTGGGGGGCTGCGAGGGGTTGGTCGCGTGGAGGGGGGTTGGTGGCGTGGAGGGGTTGCGGTGCGTGGACGGCGGGGTTGGGTGCGTGAGGGGCTTGGGGTGGCGTGGAGGGGTGGGGTGGCGTGGAGGGGTTGCGTGCGTGCGAGGGGGTTGGGGTGGCGTGGAGGGGGGTTGGGTGGCCGTGGAGGCGGTCTGTCCCGGTGGCGTGGACGGGGGGTTCGTGTGTCGTGGCGGTGGCGTGGAGGCGCGGGTTGGGGTGGCGCTGGCGGGTTGGGGTGCGCGTGGCGGGGTGGGGGGTGGGCGTGGGCGGGTTGCGGGTGCGTCGGAGGGGGTTGGGGTGCGTGGAGGGGGGCCTCCCGGGGTTGCGGGTGCGCGTGGAACGGGGGGGTTGGGGTGGCGTGAGGGGGGTTGGCGGGTGCGCGTGGAGGGGGTTGGCGTGGCGGTGGAGGGGGTTGGCGGGCGTGACGGGGGTTCGTGGCGTGCGGAGGGGGGTTGGGTGCGCGTGGAGGGGGTGGGGTGCGTGGAGGGGTCTGCGGTGGCGTGGGAGGGGGATGGGGTGGCGGTGGAGGGGTTGGGGTGGTGTGGAGGGGGTACATTGCCTCGTTTCCCTCGTTGTAGGGCCACATACAGAGGGTGTTTTTAAGTCTGATTTAATGATACTAAATAACTTGACTGAATATCTTCATTCTCTAGCGTTTCGTGTTATGTTCATTGTTTCCAGCTCATGAGTGGACTCTGTCTTTCAGGGCAGGAAAATCAACATGGACGAGAATTGCAGACGAAAGCCAGCAAGCGACTCCGTGAGCCACTGGATGGAGGTGGAGATGAAAGCGCAGAGCCGTATGCAAAGTACATGAAGCCGAGCGTGGAGCCGGTGCCTCCAGTTAGCAGAGACACGTTTTCCTACATGGGTACATCTTCCTTGGGTTTTCAAATTTTAATATAACCATCCTGAGCATGTTATGTGTAAAAGGTGTTTCCCACTTAATGGGGAGAGTTTGAGCTGATGTTTATCATCAGCTCATTCTTATGTGTAAAGATTATTTAGAAATCACTAAGGCCATTATTTTATAATTGATCAAGTGGTGCAGAATTAAACTTTTGAATGTTCTTAGGAAAACCCTTACATGTAAATGAACAACCGTAATCTTCTGAAATCCCAGTGCTCCCTGTGCATGCAGTGCTTAATGTTATTAAGATAAAATGCGAAGACTCCAGCTTTTTCAAATAAGAAACACCCCGCACGCGGCTGCTTGTTACAATTGATTGGCTCCAGCATTTTAACCTTTCATACTCAGTCTGTGGAAAACAGGAGATTCTGTTTTATCCTGAGAAGCAAGGTGATGGTGAACTTTCCTGCTGCCTTTCACTCCAGGAGTCAGTTGTATGTATTTAGTGACTCACAGAATAGAAGTCTCCTTTGTGTCTTTTACACATATGAGCAGAAAATAGAAATAAGTAGCGTTAAAAAATATCAATCAGTATATTTATGGGTTCTAATTTAATTCAAGGGAAACCAGTAGAAAATGTTTTGCCAAGCTGTATTATTTATAGATACGTTTTGCAGTTATGTAAAAAAAGATCAAACAAGGATTCTTTATTTGGCGATTTACTGGTAGGAATTGAAGCAAAGATTTGTGGAGTCACGGGGAGATGAGCCGCTTCCAGGCACTGACCATCGCTGGAGGCTCGGTGGCCTGGAACATGGTGGGTGGCAGGTGCTGGCTCCTGAGACAGTTCAGTGGCTGGGCGGCAACTGTGTAGTCATGCTGATACAGTCAAGTTCCAGCTGAACTGAGGAGCCTTGCCCGACACCCACACTCCCCTTGGCTCTCAGCCCCGTTCCTGTGAGGAGCACGTCCCCATCCCTGCCTCTTCGCCACCACTGAGCTCAGTTTGCCGTCCTTCGGACAAGTATTTCCACTTCCTGTGCATGTCACCTCTGTTTGCCCTCTCGCCCAGCTCTTTTAACACTTTGCAACCTGACCTCTGCTCCCACCACACTGCTGAAGTGTCCTGGTCACCAGTGGCCTGAAAGTGCCCCCATCAGTCCTTTTTTACCTTGTTCTTTACAGCATTGGTGTGTCAATCACACCCTCTATCAAGAGGGAAAGAAGCAAAGACAGTAACTACACTTAACTAGCGGCAAATATACCAGGGAAGAAATTAGACCAGCACTGGTCAGGAGACTGGGCCCTCTGGCAGGCAGGCAGGGTCACTGTCATGCTGAGGCACTGCTTGTCTCTGGGAGGATGGCTCCCTGGCAGTGAAGGTGACCCTGCCATGGAGACAGAGTCATTGTCCTTTGAACCCTCCGTGTGGGGTGTGAACAGTAGTTCTTACTGCAGCAGGCTTTAGTTTTACAGAGTGCCTGCCTTCACCCTGAACTTGCCTGGCCTACAAGATCAAAATGTAAGTGGATTCCAAGCATAAATGTTAGGTGCCCCCTTGTAAGGAATTGAGCCTGTTTTCCCAGAGAGAAAACGCCTGCAGCACTGTAAAATACCCTCTCGGGTTAAAATGCTAACTCGACCTAGGGGATCTTTGAGGTGAATTTCAGTTTTTAGTAAAGTCAGCCCCACAGTATTTACTTCCCTTTTCCCACAGGAGACTTTGTTGTCGTCTACACTGATGGCTGCTGCTCTAGTAATGGGCGTAGAAGGCCACGAGCAGGAATCGGCGTTTACTGGGGGCCGGGCCATCCTTTGTAAGTAAACAAAGCAAGCAGAGTTTTACTGAATCATGTTCCACAACTTGTGAAAAGATGAGGCGGGATCTGCGTTTTATTTGATTATTGGGAAAACCTGCAGATAAATAGCTCTGGCAGCGGGTGGCAGAGGAGCGGCTTTGTTTCGTGTTGGGGCTAAGCGGCATCGCTTTTCGGAATGTCAGGTACCTCAGCTTTACTTCCTTTGCTTTTTTTTTTAAGACAGGGTCTCACTCTGTTGCCCAGGACGGAGCACAGTGGCACAGACACAGCTCACTGCAGCCTCAACCTTCTGGGCTCAAGTAATCCTCCCACGTTGGCCTCTCAGAGTGTTGGGATTACGGGCATGAGCCACCACACCTGGCTGTGGCATTTCTTTCTTGCCCTGTGGAGGAGTCTTTTTTTTTTTTTGAGATGGAGTCTCACTCTGTCACCCAGGCTAGAGTGCAGTGGTGCGATCTTGGTTCACTACAAGCTCCGCCGCTCAGGTTCATGCCATTCTCCTGCCTCAGCCTCCCAAGTCACCTTGGGAGGGACTACAGGCACCTGCCACCACACCCGTCGAATTTTTTGTATTTTTAGTAGAGACGAGGTTTCACCGTGTTAGCCAGGATGGTCTCGATCTTCTGACCTAGTGATCCGCCCACCTCGGCCTCCAAAGAGGAGTCTTTTTTTTTAGTGGAGATGAGGTCTCACTATGTAGCCCAGGCTGGGCTCAAATTTCTGGGCTCACGCGATCCTCCCACCTTGTCCTCCCAAAGCGCCAAGATCACAGGTGTGAGCCACCACCCTGGCCCAAAAATTGCTCATTCTTTTAGGAAACTGGATCTCCTGGTGACCCCCATTTTAAATAACTTGTCTGAGGATTTTTTGGTTCCTTGATTTCATTTCCTCCTTTACTTCTTGGAGTTTTTTAATAGCTTAGTCTTGCTGATAAGCTTTTACACCAAGTGACCTCACTTCCTCTTAACTCAGGAGTCACATGGCACACTGGAAGATGGTCTTGGGAGGCATGCACAAGGGGGCAGTCTCCGGACTTGGAAGCCATCACATTACCAGACTGTCTTCGAGGTGATGCTTTGTGTTTCAAAAGCCACACAGGGTGAAGCGAAGTGCGATTATCCAAACACACCTAGCCCCTGGATGTGAACGAACTTGAACTGTAGTGGGTAGCCGTAAGATTCAGTGTAGAGGAGGAATTTCAGCCCTGCAAAATCACCATGCACCGATGCTGACCTGCATTCTCCAGTATTTACCTGTGCCCACGAACGCAGTGAGGCAGATTTGATGTAATTGTTCCATAATAATACCACTTTACATTTCTGTTGCACTGTACAGTTTACAAAGTTCTTTTACTTTCTTTCATATTACCATTTCATTTTAGCTTGGAACCCTGGAAGAGGAGGCAAGCGTGGGTCGCACTGAGTATCCGTGGGCTTAGCGCTTGCCCGGGATACGTGCTAATGCCTCTCAGGTCCAGAAAATCAGCTTCACGCCTGACTTCTGACTTCTGGTCCAGTGTTCCTTCTATGATACCATACCATGGTGTTTTTCAACAAAGTGTTAATATTGTGGGTTTGATTTTTTTTTTTTTCCTCATCGATTTCATATTTTACTCTCATCACACTGGGCTGGGAGAGGATGGGGTTGTACCCCAGTGTATACAATTGCTATCTGTTGTCTTTCATACAGAATCAAGATCTAGGTTCTAATTGTCTGTAAGTTGAGGATTTGGATCAGAGTCAGAAGACATCAGCTGCTTCTGTTTTTGCTGGGGCAACTGGGAGTATGGCAGGAAACATACCTGGAGCTGACCACAGAGGGTTCATGTTCCAGGGGTCCCGTCTGGATACCTGAGGATCCTCCGTGGAGATGATGGCTGGGCTGGGAGCTGCGCCTCAAAGCAGATGGGATGGCACAGACCTGGGGCTGGTTCTCAGAAGCTGGAAGGACAGACATTGTCTGTTTGTTTGTATCCAGAATCCTGTGTGTGGCCTCTTTGGAAGCACGGGGCCATGGAGGCTCCTGAGCCTCAGGTTGGCCTCGTGGGCAGTTCAGTAGGAATCCTGCAGACTTCCTGTCTGGGGACATTGTTACCAGCTCTTCTTTCTGTGTCTGTTTGAGATGCTGGGCACTTGCTTTAGACCAGCAATCTCCAACCTTTTTGGCACCAGGGGGTCAGTTTTGTGGAAGACGATTTTTCCACAGGACATGGGGCAGAAGGATGGTTTTGGGATGATTCAAGCATATTACGTTTGTTGTATACTTTGTTATTATTACATTGTAGTATATAATGAAAGAATTTACAACTTGCCATAATGTGGAGCCACTAGGAGCCCTGAGCTTGTTTCCCTGCAGTTAGACAGTCCCGACAGATCATCAGGCAGGAGATTTTCATGAGGAGCGCGTAACCCAGATCCCTTGCGTGCACAGTTCAAGGTAGGGTTCATGCTCCTGTGCAAATCTAATGCCACTGCCGATCTGACAGGAGGCTGAGCTCAGGTGTTAACGTGAGTGATGGGGAGTGGCTGTAAACACTGATGAAGCTTCGCTGGCTTGCCCACCTCTCTCCTGCTGTGCAGTCTGGTTCTTAGGCCACAGACTGGTACCAGTACATGGCCTGGGGGTTGGGGACCTCTGCTTTAGACCATTTATTCTTCTTCTGCCTCAACTCTTTGCATTCAAAAAATGCCCATTCTTTTTTGTTTGCTTGTTTTTATTTATTAATGAGACAGGGTATCACTCTGTTGCCCAGGCTGGAGTGCAGTAGCATGATCATAGCTCACTGCAGCCTCAAACTCCCAGGCTCAAGTAATCCTTCTGCCTCAGCCTCCTGAGTGACTGGGACTATAGGTCCACACCACCATGCCCAGCTAATTTTTTTTTTTTTTTTTAAGTAGAGATGAGGTCTCACTATGTTGTCCAGGCTGTTCTCAAATTTGTGGGCTCACACGATCCTCCCACCTTGTCCTCCCAAAGTGCTGGGATTACAGGTGTGAGCCACCACGCCTGGCCCAAAAATTCCTCATTCTTTTAGGAAACACTGGATCTCCTGGTGACCCCAAATTTAAATAACTTGTCTGAGGGTTTTTTCTGGTTCCTTGATTTCATTTTCCTGTTTTACTTCCTGGAGGTTTTTAGTAATTTCAGTCTGAAATCTCACTGTCCATTCTTCTTCCTGAGTTTTCTCCTGGGATTCTTTCCGCTGCAGCCATAGGGCCTAACTCAGGGTCCACAGATAACTAGCTCTTACTTCCTCTGCCCTAGTGGAACCAATGAGAGTCAGAACATGCCTGAGTGTGGAAACCTGTTTGCTTCTCTCTGCTTCTGGGAGTCTCTCTGTTAGTTTGATTTTTATATGATACTTTTATATTTCAAATAAGAATACACGCTAGTTTGTTATCCATTAAGAAGAATCACTTTGAGAATTCACTTTATAATTTTATTTTCTTTTGTACTGTTTTGAAACAGAAATGTAGGCATTAGACTTCCTGGGCGACAGACAAACCAAAGAGCAGAAATTCATGTAAGTTATCAGATACATTTAAGCCTCTCATTTTTGAGCATTGAGTATGAACTTATAAACTAATTCTTTTTTTTTTCTACTTATATGTACAAGATATTTGAAGAAGAGACTGGTTTAATAGCAATTTTGAAAATAGGAATTCTGTAGAAAATTCTAAAACTTACTTCAGATAGATGTCTGCACAGGAGAATTGTATGTATAGTAGTGTTTCATACAGAGAATACAGTCGTCACAGTACAGAGGGGATGTTTCCATTTTGAAGTACTTTTGAACTTCAGTAATGTCAAAGTTGAACATTTTCTGTAGCATGACTATCGACTTATCTTTTCAAGGCAGCCTGCAAAGCCATTGAACAAGCAAAGGCTCAAAACATCAGTAAACTGGTTCTGTATACAGACAGCATGTTTACTATAAATGGTAAGCTCTCACATTTGATTTCTTCTGTTTTTCCAGTAACTGTGAAGGGAAGTTGGTAGGAGGTGTTACAACAGGGCAGGACCTGAATGGGAACGTTGAGGGGGATGACATTGGTGTGTCAGGTATCAAGCAAAGAGTGAGGATTTTGGAGTCTCCCTTCTGCTGCTCTGATGTTTTCCACATGCTTATTTCTTTGCCAGGCTCTGGAGATGCAGTCAGAAGTGGAAGTGGCTCTGCTCTAGTGTTACTTCTAGTCTGTGTGTGTATAAGTCACTTAAGATGGCGTGTTGACTGCTTCTTTGGGAAATGCCCTGAATAGGAGCATGTAGGGGATGCTTATGAGACTGGGGAAGGCTCCTGGGAAAAATGACATCTTAAGCTGACAGCTGTAGGTAGAATACAAGTTAGGGGAAAGAGAAGAGAAGGGGGTATTTCAGGCTGTGCCAAAGGCTAAAGCACTGAGGCCAGCTAAGGAAGTGAAGAGTCAAGGATGGTGACTCAGAGTACAAGTGGGATCAGTTATAAGAGGTAAGACTAAGGAGGTGAAAAAGGCAGGACTCTCAAGATTGACTCACCAGTGATCATGCATTTTTGTAGGTATAACTAACTGGGTTCAAAGTTGGAAGGAAAATGGGTGGAAGACAAGTGCAGGGAAAGAGGTGATCAACAAAGAGGACTTCGTGGCACTGGAGAGGCTCACCCAGGGGATGGACATTCAGTGGGTGAGTATCTTAAATGTTCATGTCTTATGGCTATTATGACCAAATAAGCTAAGTTTACTAGAGATTAATGGTTTATGTAAGCGGTTTCATGACATAACAATTTCCATGAAATTAATATCATAATGTATATTAAAACATATTTGAGGCCGGGCACAGTTTCTCATGCCTGTAATCCCAGCAGTTTGGGAGGCTGAGGTGGGTGGATCACGAGGTCAGGAATTCAAGACCAGCCTGGCCAGTATGGTGAAACCCCATCTCTATTAAAAAATACAAAAATTAGCCAGGCATGGTGGTGTGCGCCTGTAGTCCCAGCTACTCAGGAGGCTGAGGCAGGAGAATCACTTGAACCGGAGGCGGAGATTGCAGTGAGCCGAGGTCGCGCCACTGCACTCCAGCCTGAGCAACGATATGGGACTCCAAGACTCCGTCTCAAAAACATAAAACTATTTGAGGCTGGGCACAATGGTTCACACCTGTAATCCAGCACTTTAGGAGGCCCAAATGGGCTGACTTCTTGAGCCCAGAAGTTCAAGACCAGCCTGGATAACATAGTGAGACTCTGTTTCTAGAAAAAATAAAAAATTAGCCAGGTGTAGTGGTGCATGCCTGTAGTCTAGTTACTCAGGATGCTGAGGTGGGAGGATGACTTGAGCTGGGGAGGTCGAGGTTGCAGTGAGCCAAGATTGTACTGCTGCACTCTAGCCTGGGCGACAGAGCAAGACCCTGTCTCAAAAAAACAAACCCACCCACATACACACATTTGATTTTTTCCCTTATCATACAAGTAATACGGTTTTTTGGTTTGGTTTGGTGTGGTTTTTGAGACAGAGTCTCACTCTGTCACCCCAGGCTATGGCGTAGTCTCATTGCAACCTCTGCCTTCTGGGTCCAGGTGATTCTCATGCCTCAGCCTCCCAAGTGTCGGGGATTACAGGCATATGCCCCCACACCTGGCTAATGTTTGTGTTTTTAGTAGCGATGGGGTTTTGTCATGTTACTCAGGCTGGTCTTGAACTCTTAACCTCAAACGATCCACCTGTCTTGGCCTTTCAAAGTGCTGGGATTACATTTGTTTTGTGTCACTTCCTATATATTTTTATTTTATGATAAAAAAGGTTTACAACTAAATAAATAATCATGTCAAACTTTTATTTATTGTTTTGAGACAGAGTCTTGCACTGTTGCCCAGGCTGGAGTGTGGTGGCGCAATCTCGGCTCACTGCAACCACAAGTAATACAATTGTAGTGAGAGTATCACTAGGCATAGAATACATAGGCAGTGTGGTTTGAAGGATGTTCTACGAAACTTACATTTTGTTAAGAACACAAACTAACACCCAACCTGGGCACATGACATTACTATGACAGCTGCATGTCACCCTGTTCGTTTCTTTGGCATGCATCATAACGTTAAATAAAACTATCAGTGTATTTTATTTCAAACAATAGTAAGGTTGTGTGATTAAAGCCTTGGTAATAGAGCTTTTATTCCAAGATGGAAGCATTTTTTAAAATTATAGATCGTGTTTATTAAAAAGTGTTTTTTAAGCAATACAGAACAAATTAAACTGCAACCATTGTCTCAACCCTGCCTTGTTCTGCCTTTCCGGAACCACTGATAACAGTCTGGTAGCCTGATGTGTAAATTTGCTTCGGTACCGTAAATGTAGACAGTAGTTAAATAAGTACATTATTTTTTCTGACAGCACTGCAAGGGAAGCGTGTGTGTGTGTTGCATACATATCCATCCACCCATCTGTACATACATGTGTTTTGCCTGGAAAGCTTATCAAGTCCCATTGATAAGTGGGGGAGGAAATAGCAATATGAACAGTAAAATCCAATTTGTAGAAAAACAAAATGGAATGTTTGTAAATACATCCGTTGCGTAAACGCATGAAGAATCAACAGCGTGCTGTTGAGGATCACGTTTGGGGAGAGGAGCGTCGAAGTTGAGCTTACGCTGTGCAGTCTGTTCTGAATGGTTTTTTGTGGTGAGAATATAGTCATGTGTTGCTTATGTAAAGAGGAGTAAAAATAAAAGGGAAACATTTATCTTAACAGATGCACGTTCCTGGTCATTCGGGATTTATAGGCAATGAGGAAGCGGATAGATTAGCCAGACAAGGAGCTAAACAATCGGAAGACCGAGCCATGTGACTTTAGTCCTTGGGAGAACTTGAGCCAGTGGCTGTCTTGCTACTTGTGCTTACTGGTGTGGAAAACAGCCTGCAGGTGGGACCGTCGCGGTGATGGGCAGATGCGCCTTTCACACGGAATCAGGCACAGTGGCTTCTGTTTTCATAAAAAAATGGTTAAGTATATAATAAATTGAACATCTTTGAGATTGGAGAATTATGTGAGATTTCCGCATTGTATTTACTGGGTTCGATAACTGTTCTTGCTTGTTTTATTGCAGGCGAGCAAGGCAAATGGCCTAAAATTCTGTGGCTTATATTTTGATAAGAAATCAAAAACCCATTGGTTAAAAGATGCAACTCAGAAATCTGGAAGTGTTCTGGAAGCTTCCATTTACCATCCAGTTGGCAGGACTGAGTCTCCTGCTTGTATAGGTGACTTGTGCCCGTGGGTACCTTAGAGAAACATGCTGCCCAGGGCCTGGATGCACAGCTCAGTGGGCAGGGTGTAGGCTGGGTCTCAGCCCCACGTGCCTGCTTGCTGGGCACTTAGTATAGGGCAAAGCCTGCGTGCAGGCGACCCTGGCTGCTAGGCCATTCTGTAGGAACAGCTATGACTTGTAAAGACTAACATGCATAAATAAATCTTTCAGAAATCTATTTGACTCTTGTTTAAAACTGTGCAAATTAAAAAAAAAAAAAAACCGGTTGGGCACGGTGGCTCACTTCTGTAATCTCAGCACTTTGGGAGGCCAAGGAGGGCCGATCACTTGAGGTCAGGAGTTAGAGACCAGCTTGGCCAACATGGCGAAACCCTGTCTCTACAAAAAATACAAAAAGTATCCAGGTATGGTGGCATGGGTCTGTAGTCCCAGCTGCTTGGGAGGCTGAGGCACAGGAATCGCTTGAATCAAGGAGGCGGAGGTTGCAGTGAGCTGAGATTGTGCTGCTGCTGCACTCCAGCCTGGGTGACAGAGTAAGACTCTGTCTCAAATAACAATAATAAAAGTTTGACATGATTATTTATTTAGTTTTAAACCTTTTTATCATAAAATAAAAACAGGAAGTAACACAAAACAAATGTATAGCTTATGAATGATTACGATTGTAAGGTGAATACCTTTGTGTCCACCACCCAGGGAAGAAATAGTACTTTGCCAGATACCCCAGAGGGCTCTCCAAGTGTCCCTCCAGCCATAGCCCCCTTCTTTTCCAGCTCCTTGCCCCCAGAAGTAATCCCGACTTTTACAGAAATGACTTTCTTGGCTTCTTGATGGCAGTTTAGTCTTGTCTGCTTTTTTTTGTTTGTTTGTTTTAACTACTTCAGTGTCCATTTGCAGTCCCGTCTGTCTCGCTGTTTTCCCTGCCATTTATCTGTTAAAGAGCCTGGGCTGTTTGTCCCATGGCTTCCCACAGGGTAGATTTTGCTGACCGCGTGGTCATGGTGCAGTTCAGCATGGCCCTCTATCTTTCCTGCACATTGGCAGCTGGGTCCAGAGGCTTGATGAGCCTCAGATTTGATCCCTTTGGCAGAAGAATAGGCGGTTAGGTGCTTTGCTCAGAAAAGCACCATGTTGACAGCAGCTGATGCTCAGTGCCAAGATCCGTTAATTATTTGGGGTTATAAAATGGTGGTATTCTTATTCTGTCATTTTGCTTGCCTTTATTAGCTGGAATGGTTTTCTAAGAAAGTGTTTTCTTTTTTATGCTTGTTTGGTTATGCAGTGGTACAGTTCATATAGGAAGGCCAGGATAAATGCTTGATTCTTTGCTCTTATACACTAAGTTTTTAAGATAATGCGCTAGTTGTCTGTCAAGGAAGGTGAGCGGTGAAGGGTTTTTACTTATATACAAGAATTCATGGGCAGGGCATGGTGGCTTATGCCTGTAATCCCAGCACTTTGGGAGGCTGAGGCGGGAGGATCACGTGAGCCCAGGAGTTTGAGACTAGCCTGGGCAACATAGCGATACCCTGTTTCTACAGAAAATTAAAATAAAATCAAGTGGGTGTGGTAGAGCCTGCCTGTTGTCCCAGCTATTCTGGAGGCTGAGATGGGAGGATCACTTGAGATGGGAGGATTGCTTGAGGCCAGAAGGTGGAGGATGCAGTAAGCTGTGACCATGCCACCGCACTCCAGCCTGGGTGACAGCAAGTCCTTGTCTTAAAAAAAAAAAATTGAATTTGTGGAGTTAAGCATATTTGGTGGATTTCAATCCATTGTGATTTTTATCTTTATTTAACTCAGACAAGCTTATTCGGTCAGTGAGAGGGAGCCTCTTCAGCTTGGCTCTTGATTTCTTTTGATAAGCGTGCATACGTGCACATACATGTGTGCACAGACCACATGCACAGTTATTGATAGCTCCCTGCAGCCTGGCATGTCAAGATGCTCTAGGCCTATTTTATACAGCTTCTGCTCCAAACCTGTCTTAAAAGAAAAACCTTAGACAAGTTAGCAGTTTAACTGAGCAGAAAATAATTTCTTCAGCCGGTAACACTCAGGACCAAAGTGGTTCAAAACGCTCCCCTGCGCATTGTGTGCAGGCTGTATTTATAGCTAGAGGAAGGGAAAGACACACGTACCTGGCCAGACTGACTGCAGGTCAGCCTCCGCCGCACATGGGCATGTTTTGGCAGCCGTCAGCCTGTGATTGGTGAGACTCGGCTGCTTGGTACAGAAGTGTACTCTTAAGTCAGGTCCCAGTTTGTGTATACGTTAAGTGAGGTTATAAGTCACTATGTACAGAGGCAGTTTTAGGCCAAACTTAATTCCGTTTAACACTTGGAATCCATTATTTTTCCCAGAGTCTCTGGTAGAGATGGCATTTCAGATCCACAGTGGAGGATGCTCATTGCTATCAGGTTGGTCATTGTTTCTAGACTTTTTTTGGACAGAGCTTTAAAAAAATGCAAACATTGCACACACATTTAAAGGAAAAAATATTTTTGGAGCCCATATTGATATTCCCAGTACAAATTCAGGGTTCTGGGGCCTTTACGTAGCCTCTTCTATATGATATCTGTGCCTCCTGCACTCGGAATCCTGCTTCTCAAGACACAGGACGATGGCATGGAATATCCCGTAATCACTCGTTTTATTCCTCTTTAGCATTTAGCATTTAAAACAAATATAATACCGTAGCGTTAATTGTGATGATGAAAGCAGCACATTGTCAGAAAAGTCACTTTCTTTCACTGCCATTGATTCGTTCCTGTGTTTTCAGTTCTCATAACCGGTCTGTAGTCAGTGTGATCTTGGGGACAGTATTCCTTGAGTTTCTGATGCTGAATTCAGTTTTGCCGGATACAAATTCTTGCCTCAGAATTTCTTTGAGTATCTTGTTTTATTCTGTTATCTTCCAGCATGAAGTGATGCGTGAAAAGGCTGGCGAATCTGTTTTCTTCCCCTGACAGTCATATGCTGTTTTTACTTAGATGCCCAGAGGATTTTTTCCTTTTTCTGTCAAGCCGGCAGTTTGATTCGAACGTGGCATGTGTTGGTATTGGCTGTCCTGGTCCGTATTTGCAGGTGTATGGTGTGCTCTTTCTATGTGTGCTTCACATCTGTTATTTTAAGATTTGCTTGAACTGGAGTTTAGTGTTACATCTTTCTTGCTTTGGCTTTTTTCTTTGGGGTTTCCTGTTATCTGTATGTTGAAATCTAAGTTGCCTGTTCCCAGTGTTTGCCACTGTCCCTCGAATCTCTTTTATCTCTTTTTTTGTTTCTGTTTGAGTTTTAAAAGTTGTTATTGTACCATTTTTGTTTTGTTTTGTTATTTAAAATAGAAACAGTGTCTCACTCTGTTGCCCAGACTGGTCTTAAACTCCTGGCCTCAAGCGATCCTCCTTCCTTAGCCTCCCAAAGTGCTGAGATTACAACTGTGAGCCACCAAACCCAGCCCCACCTTGCTTTTTAAAACAGCTCTATTGAGGTGTAACTGACAGATAATGAATTACACATATGTGAAGTGACCGATGCATTTGCCTGTGAAGCTATCACCAGAACACGTCCGTCACCGCCAACAGCATTTTCACACCCCTTTCTAAACCGTCCCTGGTGTCCCCCATGCTTAGGCAACCACTGGTCTGCTCTTTCTCACTAAAGGTTAGTTTATATATTGTACAATTTTATATGAGTGGAATCACAGAGCAAGTACTGTGTGGGGAGGTGCTTCTTTTACTCAGCATAATTATGTTGGCATTCACCCATTTTGTGTATACCAATAATCCACATTTTATATTGCATGGATATACCACCATTTATTTACTTGTTGACCAATATTTCGATTGTTTCCAATTTCTAAGTAAAAATAAAGCAAATAAAGCTGCCGTGAACATTTATATCCTTGTCTTTGTCAACTGTTTCTCTTGGGTAAATGCCTTGGAATGGAATGCCTGGGTCATATGGCAGGTGTGTGCTTTTTTTTCTTTTGAGACAGAGTCTCGCTCTGTTGCCCAGGCTGGAGTCCAGTGGGGCCATCTCAGCTCACTGCAAGCTCCACCTCCCAGGTTCATGCCATTCTCCTGCCTCAGCCTCCCGAGTAGCTGGGACTACAGGCGCCCGCCACCACGCCCGGCTAATTTTTTGTATTTTTAGTAGAGACGGGGTGTCACCATGTTAGCCAGGATGGTCTCGATCTCCTGACCTCGTGATCTGCCCACTTCGGCCTCTTCAAAGTCCTGGGATTACAGGTGTGAGCCACCGCGCCCGGACAGCAGGTGTGTGCCTTTTAAGAAGCTGAAACTTTTCCAAGTGTGAACTTTAAATTTTACATTCCCTCCAGCCAGGCAGGAGAGTTCCAGTTCACTCCACATCTTTGTCAACACTTGTCACCTCATTCTGTTACAAATGTCCGTGAGTTTTATGGTTTTGCTGTTTAGTAGTTCTGTTTTTAGGTGAGGATTTGAGAAGATTCAAAAAGCAAGCTCCTACTGCTGCCTCTGCCTTCTGAGAATCTGTGATTATAAAAAAAAAAAAAAGTTGAACCAGAATTGGAAATACAGAGATGAAAAGTTATGCCTCTAGAAACTTTACAGTCTGGGATTTTCACAAATATGAATGATGTTGGGTGGGCCTGTAATCCCAGCACTTTGGGAGGCTGAGGCGGGTGGATCATGAGGTCAGAAGTTCAAGACCAGCCTGAGCAAGATGGTAAAACCCCATCTCTACTAAAAATACAAAAATTAGCCAGGCGCGGTGGCAGGTGCCTGTAATCCTGGCTACTCGGGAGGCCAAGGCAGAAGAACTGCTTGAACCCAGGCGGCAGAGGTTGCAGTGAGCCAGGATCGCGCCACTGCACTCCAGCCTGGGTGATAGAGTTAGATTCTGTCTAAAAAAAAAAAAAAA